>NC_000076.6:83859249-84159249 GCF_000001635.26 Mus musculus | reverse complement strand
AAAAGGTAGGGAGAAAGTGGGCAACCTTGTCTAGTCCCTGATTTTAGTGGGATTGCTTCCAGCTTCTCTCCATTTACTTTGATGTTGGCTACTGGTTTGCTGTAGATTGCTTTTATTATGTTTAGGTATGGGCCTTGAATTCCTGATCTTTCCAAAACTTTTATCATGAATGGGTGTTGGATCTTGTCAAATGCTTTTTCTGCATCTAACGAGATGATCATGTGGTTTTTGTCTTTGAGTTTGTTTATATAATGGATTACATTGATGGATTTTCGTATATTAAACCATCCCTGCATCCCTGGAATAAAACCTACTTGGTCAGGATGGATGATTTCTTTAATGTGTTCTTGGATTCGGTTAGCGAGAATTTTATTAAGGATTTTTGCATCGATATTCATAAGAGAAATTGGTCTGAAGTTCTCTATCTTTGTTGGATCTTTCTGTGGTTTAGGTATCAGAGTAATAGTGGCTTCATAAAATGAGTTGGGTAGAGTACCTTCTACTTCTATCTTGTGAAATAGTTTGTGCAGAACTGGAATTAGATCTTCTTTGAAGGTCTGATAGAACTCTGCACTAAACCCATCTGGTCCTGGGCTTTTTTTGGCTGGGAGACTATTAATAACTGCTTCTATTTCTTTAGGGGATATGGGACTGTTTAGAAGGTCAACTTGATCCTGATTCAACTTTGGTACCTGGTATCTGTCCAGAAATTTGTCCATTTCGTCCAGGTTTTCCAGTTTTGTTGAGTATAAGCTTTTGTAGAAGGATCTGATGGTGTTTTGGATTTCTTCAGGATCTGTTGTTATGTCTCCCTTTTCATTTCTGATTTTGTTGATTAGGATTTTGTCCCTTTGCCCTCTAGTGAGTCTAGCTAAGGGCTTATCTATCTTGTTGATTTTCTCAAAGAACCAACTCCTCGTTTGGTTAATTCTTTGAATAGTTCTTCTTGTTTCCACTTGGTTAATTTCACCCCTGAGTTTGATTATTTCCTGCCGTCTACTCCTCTTGGGTGAATTTGCTTCCTTTTTTTCTAGAGCTTTTAGATGTGTTGTCAAGCTGCTAGTATGTGCTCTCTCCCGTTTCTTCTTGGAGGTACTCAGAGCTATGAGTTTCCCTCTTAGAAATGCTTTCATTGTGTCCCAAAGGTTTGGGTACGTTGTGGCTTCATTTTCATTAAACTCTAAAAAGTCTTTAATTTCTTTCTTTATTCCTTCCTTGACCAAGGTATCATTGAGAAGAGTGTTGTTCAGTTTCCACGTGAATGTTGGCTTTCCATTCTTAATGTTGTTGTTGAAGATCAGTCTTAGGCCATGGTGGTCTGATAGGATACATGGGACAATTTCAATATTTTTGTATCTGTTGAGGCCTATTTTGTGACCAATTATATGGTCAATTTTGGAGAAGGTCCCATGAGGTGCTGAGAAGAAGGTATATCCTTTTGTTTTAGGATTAAATATTCTGTAGATATCTGTCAGGTCCATTTGTTTCATAACTTCTGTTAGTTTCACTGTGTCCCTGTTTAGTTTCTGTTTCCACGATCTGTCCATTGATGAAAGTGGTGTGTTGAGGTCTCCCACTATTATTGTGTGAGGTGCAATGTGTGCTTTGAGCTTTACTAAAGTGTCTTTAATGAATGTGGCTGCCCTTGCATTTGGAGCGTAGATATTCAGAATTGAGAGTTCCTCTTGGAGGATTTTACCTTTGATGAGTATGAAGTGTCCCTCCTTGTCTTTTTTGATAACTTTGGGTTGGAAGTCGATTTTATCCGATATTAGAATGGCTACTCCAGCCTGTTTCTTCAGACCATTTGCTTGGAAAATTGTTTTCCAGCCTTTCACTCTGAGGTAGTGTCTGTCTTTTTCCCTGAGATGGGTTTCCTGTAAGCAGCAGAATGTTGGGTCCTGTTTGTGTAGCCAGTCTGTTAGTCTATGTCTTTTTATTGGGGAATTGAGTCCATTGATATTAAGAGATATTAAGGAAAGGTAATTGTTGCTTCCTGTTATTTTTGTTGTTAAAGTTGGCATTCTGTTCTTGTGGCTGTCTTCTTTTAGGTTTGTTGAGGGATTATCTTCTTGTTTTTTCTAGGGCGTGGTTCCCGTCCTTGTATTGGTTTTTTTCTGTTATTATCCTTTGAAGGGCTGGATTCGTGGAGAGATAATGGGTGAATTTAGTTTTGTCGTGGAATACTTTGGTTTCTCCATCTATGGTAATTGAGAGTTTGGCTGGGTATAGTAGCCTGGGCTGGCATTTGTGTTCTCTTAGTGTCTGTATAACATCTGTCCAGGCTCTTCTGGCTTTCATAGTCTCTGGTGAAAAATCTGGTGTAATTCTGATAGGCTTGCCTTTATATGTTACTTGACCTTTTTCCCTTACTGCTTTTAGTATTCTATCTTTATTTAGTGCATTTGGTGTTCTGATTATTATGTGTCGGGAGGAATTTCTTTTCTGGTCCAGTCTATTTGGAGTTCTGTAGGCTTCTTGTATGTTCATGGGCATCTCTTTCTTTAGATTTGGGAAGTTTTCTTCAATAATTTTGTTGAAGATGTTTGCTGGTCCTTTGAGTTGAAAATCTTCATTCTCATCCACTCCTATTATCCGTAGGTTTGGTCTTCTCATTGTGTCCTGGATTTCCTGGATGTTTTGAGTTAGGATCTTTTTGCATTTTCCATTTTCTTTGATTGTTGTGCCGATGTTCTCTATGGAGTCTTCTGCACCTGAGATTCTCTCTTCCATCTCTTGTATTCTGTTGCTGATGCTGGCATCTATGGTTCCAGATTTCTTTCCTAGGGTTTCTATCTCCAGCGTCGCCTCACTTTGGGTTTTCTTTATTGTGTCTACTTCCCTTTTTAGGTCTAGTATGGTTTTGTTCATTTCCATCACCTGTTTGGATGTGTTTTCCTGTTTTTCTATAAGGACTTCTACCTGTTTGGTTGTGTTTTCCTGTTTTTCTTTAAGGACTTGTAACTCTTTAGCAGTGTTTTCCTGTTTTTCTTTAAGGACTTGTAACTCTTTAGCAGTGTTCTCCTGTATTTCTTTAAGTGAGTTATTGAATTCCTTCTTTATGTCCTCTACCATCATCATGAGATATGCTTTTAAATCCAGGTCTACCTTTTCAGGTGTGTTAGGGTGTCCTGGATTGGGCGAAGTGGGCGTTCTGGGTTCTGATGATGGTGAGTGGTCCTGGCTTCTGTTAGTAGGATTCTTATGTTTACCTTTCGCCATCTGGCAATCTCTGGAGTTAGTTGTTATAGTTGTCTTTGTTAAGAGATTGTTCCTCTGTTGATTTTGTTACCCTCTATCAGCAGGCGTGGGAGACAAGCTCTCTTCTCTGAGTTTCAGTGGTCAGAGCAGTCTCTGTAGGTAAGCTCTCCTCTTTCAGGGAAGGTGTACAGTTATCTGGTGTTTGGACCTCCTCCTGGCTGAAGGTGAAGGCCCAAAACAGGATCTTTCCCAGAAGCTGTGTTGCTTTGGCCAGGAAGGTGGCCAGTTGTCTGGAGTCGAAGATGTCGCCGCCTGAGAAGCTCTGTGGCTCTTGTCCGGAAGGAGGCCGGCCGTCTGGAGCTGAGGATGGCGCTGCCTCAGAAGCTCTGTGGCTCTTGCCGGGAAGGTGGCTGGTTGTCTGGAGCTGAAGATGGCGCCACCCAGAAGCTCTGCGACTCTCGCCCGTCCCAGAAACGGCTGGCACTCTGTATTCCACACGGTCACCCGTGCAGCCTGCCCTCCGCGGAGTCCCGGAGCCAAGAAGGCTCCCGCCGGCGCTTGTGCCACAAACCTCTCAGGCCTGGCAGACCCCCGTGCTCTCACCAGGAAGGTGGCCGGCTATCTGGAGCTGAAGATGGCGCCGCCCAGAAGCTCTGCGACTCTCGCCCGTCCCAGAAACGGCTGGCACTCTGTATTCCACACGGTCACCCGTGCAGCCTGCCCTCCGCGGAGTCCCGGAGCCAAGAAGGCTCCCGCCGGCGCTTGTGCCACAAACCTCTCAGGCCGGGCAGACCCCCGTGCTCTCACCAGGAAGGTGGCCGGCTGTCTCCCTAGCTACTTTCTAAAGAAGCTGTCTGGTTCTGAGAGCTTGGGGACTGCCTGCAGAGTGCGATGACAATGGCTCAATCTAAAGCAATTTAGAATGCACAGCTAGCATGTTTTCTTGTAAGGAAGAAAGATTCATTAAATAAAGATAGATACTTGAATTGATATCCAAGACCTTTAAGAATAAACTGCAGGCTCTGCCTTTTTATAAAAAAGAGAGTCAGAAATGTTTGATAGAAGCATGGTATGGCAAGGTAGAAGGGGTGCCTCTTTGACAGAGAAAGTCAGAGAGAGAGAGAGACAGAGAGACAGAGAGAGAGAGAAAGAAGAGGAGGAGGAGGAAGAGGAGGAAGAGGAAGAAGAGGAAGAAGAGGGGGCAGCCAGGAACACATGGGGGTGTGGAATTGGGAGAGAGGGAGAAGGACCAGGGAGAGAAGGGGCAGAGAGTAAGAGAGTAAGCGGGAAAGAAAGAAAGAGAGCAAGGAGGGGGCAAGCAGTCCCTTTTACAGTGAGCCAGTTATACCTGGCTATTGCCAGGCAACGATGGAGCAGATGCAGCCTAGAATGAATGCTAACACTGCCTATCCCACCTGCCTGCCTCACCCTCTTAGGATCTTGTTCAATCTTGCTACCTCTGGCTGCACACAAATTTCAGGCCAATGCCCTGTGCTCTCGGGTCCATGCATCCAGGCCCAAGCCTTTAGTCTCTGGCCTTTTCTTTGGTAAGAGCACCTCTGAACTGCACTCTGTACCCAGGATGTGTCTCTTCCATTCTCACTATGGACATTGTGCTGGTATCCTGCTTATGAACAGAGCTGGCTTCTTGCTTGCTATTTGTCTTTTCCATGAGAGTACCAGTTCCCTGACAACAGGAACATCATTTATTTCAGCCATGGCTGTATCTTAGGGTCCAGAGGACTTTTCATGTATTCCAGGTTTACTGGGGTGAATGAGCTCAGCACTGCCCTCCAAAGGGCCCTGGAGGCCACAGAAGCTACTTTTGTTATCTATCTATCTATCTATCTATCTATCTATCTATCTATCTATTTATTTATTTATAAAAAGACTGGTATTGATTAAAAAGAAAAGTGAAGCCAGGTTCACAGCTTCTTGCCTGGTTCTTTCTTTTCTAACCAGTCAGCTTGTTCTTAGTCCATCTTAGCTTTCCCCTTGTTCCTTCACTTGGGACAGGCCACTGTTTCTCTTTCTAAGGATGTTCAAAAGTCACCAGGAGAGCAGTGCTTTCTCCTTTCACTTTCCTAACAAACAAGTCTCCATGCCCCTTTTCCATTCCCAGCCACTGCTGTCTCAGAGGATGAGGCCTGGCTAAAGGACCACAGGCCACCTTGGGCCTAAAAGAAGCCGACAACCAGAAGGCAAGCTCTGGGATTTCCCGATGCCAGCCTCTGAGTTGGTCTCAGGAGACCAGGGTCCCATTCCTTGCAGGAGACACCATGGGCCATCCCTCTCCTGTCCCTCTCACCAAGTCATCCCTCATAGCACTTGTCACCACACTGTAGGGGACAGACGAAATGTTTTCATTTTGTGTTGCTTAATAAATCGTAAACTTTTTTCCTGTGTGTGTGTGTGTGTGTGTGTGTGTGTGTGTACATGTGTTTCTGGGGGTTTGTGGGGGATGTGCTAGAGTACACATGGGGAGGTCAGAGGACAACTTTGTACTACGTCTCCTTTCATGCCCATGTGCGTCCCAGGGATCAAATTCAGATTGTCAGGCCTTTAACAGACTGCCAGGGGGTGGGGGTGGGGGTGGGAGTGTGGTGGGGATAGAACCAAAGAAGGTCCGATTTCACTCTCCTGTCACACTAAAAAATAAATATAAATGCAGTTAGGTCGATCTTTACATTATATTCCACTGTTTGGATGTGGCTTCCCCCTCCCTTTTTAAAGCTTTTGATTGATTCTTTGTGGGTTTCGCATCCTGCACCCCAGTCTCACTCCTCTCCCTACCCCCTCATATTTACCCTTTTCCTTCCCAACCTGCTCCCCAAAATAACAAACAAGTTGCAATGTGTTACAGTGTGATGGCCGTGGCCTTTAAGTGACAAATTAAGTTGCATCTAAGACACTGCTACACGAGCAAGAAAGATGGTGGCAAGAATCTTGAACTCATTTGTCCCTGTCCCTGTCCCTGCTACTGCTAGGGCTTCGTGATTCACTTGGCCTGTGACCTGAAAACTAGAAATAACCTCTGTCTTCTGAGGAGTCTAAGATTCCTGGCATGGAAGTTTCTGGTACTATTGGCCATACATAGAATGATACTGTGTTCCTTTCAGTGAGTGCTTCCCGTAAGTCAGACACTTTTCTAGGAGCCTTGCCTCAATGAGCTTATCAAATTGTCCCAACAGCCATGTGATTCTTCCAACATTTTTCAGATCTGCAACCTGGGGCACACAAGGGTTACCACCAGATATGCCAGGAAATGGGATCGGGATCTGTGCACCGCAGCTGCACCTTCAAAATGATTCTCTTACCATCTCTGCTGGGAGAAATTCCCGTGCTTAGGCATCAGCTACTAGGGTTTCTTCCCCCAAGTGTGCATGATAAAAGTGATGGCTTTAAGTTACTCACCATGAAACTAGCAGGTGAAACAGAAGGGTGCATCCTAGGTTTGCCAAAGCTGGGCTCTGCATGTCACATTTTAAAGATTCTCCCCCAAAGGCAGAGAGCATATTGATTATAAAGAAGGTCCTTGTCAGATAAGATAGCATCCCTCTTCCAAAGCAAAGGCCCCTGCCATACTCAGACCTAAGCTGGGACTTTCTACCCCAGTGAGGTAGCCTAACTTAATCACATTTCTGTGTCCCTGTGTCATGTGATGGCCACTGGCCCTACATCCTCTATATTCATAGACTGTATCTGTAAGTTGCCTTTCTCATAGCCAAAGTAAAAGCTCACACTTAAGGTGGAAGCCTGTCTTGCTATAGACATTTGCATCTTTGGTCCTGTGATTAAATATCTGCTGCAAATGCTTATGTCTAAGACTGACATTTAAATGCAGGCAACAGAGCAACCCTCAGCTCAGCAAGCCTTTCCTCTGTCTAGTGTCTCTCTTGCTCAGTGTAACTGCAGGATGGAAGGTTTAGCATCTAGATGAGACTTCAGAGGGACAATGTCCCCTCCCCCACTTCCGTTTACCCTGAGCCCTGAAATCAATAACATCACGCCTCATCCTTTCTTTAACCCCAAATAAGTCTTTACAAATCCACGAGGTCAGGTTTAATTATCCCAGCTGCTTCCTCACCCAGCCACGAGTACAAACCATCTGACTTTATTATTTATCTTTCAGCCATTTGCCAAATTCACTCATCATCTGTCCATCTATCCATCATGATATGTATTGACCATTGACTTTTGGCTGACATAGGGGTGGGATAAATCAGATACTCCATTCAGGTCATCAAGGCATGTCACCATGCTCCCACACGATCTTGAAGCTTCCCCAAACTTCCATGGCATAAGTTTTGCCCCGTCATATATAACTTGCACTCTTGTTGACTTAATGGATGTCTTTTCAATGAACAAACCTATCGTCTTAAATAGCTTCATTTACAGTAAGTGTTAACACACCTTTCATATGTTGTATGTTTTCCTACTGGTTATGTGCACAGTGTTCGGTTGTGACTTGAGACCTTTCACAGGTCATTGATGGGAACTAAACCGCAGTTCAGAGAACTGAGATAGTTCATGCTCCTTTTATAATGGAACGATGTTCCTCACGCCTTGTGTAAAGTCTCTGATCGGGTGATTCTACAAGACTTACAACTAAAACCTGAACTCAGATCTCCAGGAAGCTGTTAGATCTCAGGCAGCTCATAGATCCATAAATGAGCTCAAATTGGACTGTAGGAGGATTTCTGGTCCAGCAAACCCATTAGAAGATTAGAAAGTTAATTCTATGAATAGTTACACACATCTAATAAAATAAATTGGAATATGATAAAGTACACTATTGCAGGAAATCTTAGAAAAATAAGGAAGCGGCATGTCCTTCCCCACCTTAGTGCCTGCAACTCTCTGCCCTGGCGGCCAAACTCTCTGCCCTGGCGGCCTAGCCGGCCATGCACTGGAAAGCAATGGCCGACCTGTTTTAATCTCGTGGAGACTCTGACTCAGAACTCCACAATCTCTCTCTACCCAATTTGCTAGGTTCCCACTGGCAAGTCACTACCACACCAACCCCATGCTTCAAATCCCTCAAGGCCTTTGTGGTGCACAACAGGCAAACTCATGCTTTTCTGCCATACTTTTCTCTCTTGAACCCAGACAAGCTGCTGCGTGAAGCCACTGCAACACAAACTTAGTTCAGAAGAAATGGTAACTCAATCTCTGGGTACAACAACTAAAACCTAATCTTGTAAGCCTTATTAAAATCTGATTCCTCTGATGGTGAATCCCTGTGGATCCACCATGATACCAGGAAACTCTAGCAGCTACATCTTACCCTTATGCTGTCCCCATTCCAAAAGAGCCTAACTCTCTCCTGCTTCCTCTTCTCCTCTCTCCAACTTGGAAGTCCTGCCTACTCACCCAGTGATTGGCTCCTTTATTCATTAGGGGATGGGCTCACAAGAAGTCACCTGAGCGCAACTCACTCCTTGTCCACAACCCCTCCCAGGAAAGCAGAATTAGCATACAAACAGCACCAGGACCATCCACAACAGTACACCACATCTCATGTAGTCAGTTGGGGCCTTTGAAACCTCATATCTGAGTATAAGACATTTATCTTCCTGAGGGGATTAGGGTCAGACAGGTTTCAAAGTTATTTCTCTAGTGTCATGCTGCTTGAAAGCCAAGCTGCCTTGTTGGCATCACTGGGCTTGCAAAGGATGCTATATCATAGAATTCCAGAGATAGCCAATAACCAGCACTCTGTCTGGCCCTCTCTCTCTCTCTCTTTCTCTCTCTCTCTCTCTCTCTCTCTCTCTCTCTCTCTCTCTCTCTCTCCCTCTCCCTCCCTCTCTGGACGGAGGGGGTGCATGCAAGTGTTGTATGCATCTACATGTGTGGTATATATAAGTCTCATACAAGACCCAAGAAAGACATTAGATACCAGCTCTATCACCATCGTATTCTATTGGTCAGAATCTCTCAGTGAAGCAGAAGCTAGACTAGTGCCCTAGCAAGCCCCACCAATGGGGTTACATATATGTGAGCAGCCATACTGTGCTTTTTATATGGGGACTGCAGATTTAAAGTTAGGGCTTCATGCTTGTGTGTAGCAAATGTTCTTACTGAGCAATCTCTAAAGCCTCCACTGTGTATTATTGGAGGTCAGCACTTATGCACCATCCTAGGATACAAACACGCCTATATAATGTACTATATTTTGTCCTACACCTTTGTTATAAGCGCAGAATCAAGCCACCAAGATAGGTTGACTCACAAGGCCAGAAGTACTTGTCATCCTGTCTCTTTGTAGAGCAAGTTTGTCTGCTACTCAAAAATGCAATAGAACATCACAGAGTTGACAAGACAAGAAGAGCAGACTCCAACGGGCCACTGATTGGACAGAACATGACTATATTCAACTGTGGAGTCCATGCAAATGCATTTCAATGTTTGCTTCTCTTAGGGGATCTTGACTGAGGTTGTGTGAACAGAGGGAGCAGAGCTCTCCCTCTCAGGATCTGTCCTGCAAGTGTCTACCAGAACTGCCCCATTTCCCAGCTCCTGACTTCCCTCTCCACCATTACCAATACTCTGGCCCTTGAAGACACATAAATGGATGCCTTTAACATTTTAAATAATAAATACAGAGTGATACCCATAAGTGGAGGAGAAAAGCTTGGGGATAATGTAAAATATAATAATAATAGTAATAATGATAATAAATAAAAGCAAAATCAAAAACAAAACTGTGATATTCTCCCACTAACAAGAAGCCCAGCCCAATTTTGGACAGTGAATCACAGCCTTGTCCAAGATGCCCTCATTACAATTTCTGCTTTTGACACACTCTAAGTGGATCTCAGCTTCCCCTACAGCCCTGACCACTCCCTGTGTTCTCATCCTATGTAGCCTTTACACTTCTCTCTAAATCTCCATTCTTCCTGACCTCATGTGGCAGGGACAAGGGTCTGCTCCTGGGTCTGCCAGGTACCTTAAGTTGAACAGAAACACTAATTCAATTCTTTTCCACTTGAATTCCCTTTGATTGTGTAGCTCGGACTTCATATCATATCTGGGATGGTGTGATTGACTTTGGGCCCCATGTCAGTGTGAATGCCAGCAGCTCAGATGGTTTAGAAGAAAGCCAGCAATGAGTCCAGCTGCTGTTGCTGGTTTTTTGAAGTATGCTTGAGTGACTGGTGGCTTATAGGACATTAATGTTTCTCTTCATACATAGGTCCCTCAGTATCCACGTGAGACCAAAGTGTGTGAAGGAAGGTCACTGAAAGTCACAAAGCATGGGTTATGGATGAACTTGGATGGGATAGCTGCTCTTTAAACATCTCCATGGGATGACACTCACAACCTTTCTTCCCCACTTCTAGCTTTAATGTTATTTTTTTTTATACTACTTATCAAGTAGCCCAGCCTCTGGGGCAAACTCTTCTTGCATATATACTTATTTAAACATCACAACAACCTTGTGATGAAGGTGTCACCATCCTCTTTTTATAGTTCTGGAAATGAAGTCATCAAGAAGTTAAATCACATAGACCAGCCATAGACCAAACATCTGGCTGACTTTTATGGCATTTGTGGTGTGTGTGATGTGTATGTGTGATGTATGTGTGTGATGTATGTATATGTGTGATGTGTGTGTGTTATATATGTTTGATGTGTGTATGTGTCTATTATGTGTGTGTATTTTGTGTGATGTGTGTAGGTATATGTGTGTGTTATGTGCATTATGTGTGTGTGGTGTGTGTGACATGTATGTATTGTGTGTGATGTGTGTGTAATGTGTATGTATGTGTGTGTGATATGATATGTGTGTATGTGTATGTGTGTGTGATGTGTATGATGTGTGTATGTATGTGTGTGATGTGTGTGATGTATGTGTGATTTGGGTGATGTCTATGATGTGTGTGATGTATGATGTGCATGTGATGTGTGTGATGTGTGCGTTGTGTGTTTACAGATGGTTCTCCTGTGCCTAGAATATATCTGAGACAGAGTAATGGGGTGGAGGCATAACTGGAAATAAAACTGGTACTCTTATTCCTTGTTTTCATTCTGGGTCATCGTGTAAAAAGCTTCCAGAGCTTTCCAGAGTACAACTGCTCTAGGCCTCTTAGAGACTAGGAGATGACACCCAGGAATCTGATTTTCATATACTTCCCAGAAGAGTCTGATGAAATCAGCTCAACTGCAGACTGCAGAATCCACACAGCATGCAGTACTACACTGCTTGGCCAAAACTTTCCAGTGTTGAAGGTTTCTACAATGCAAGTAAAACCACAACATATACATGACAATTCATGTAATTTATGAATTGTCCTTTTGAAATGACTCATTTTTCACAATGCTTCCAATTGCTTTCTCCACAATAGCCATCAGAACAGAAGGGTTAGATCTTGGGAGTCAACTGGTTCTTCCTAACACATGCAGTCCTCCCAATTCATCAGGTTTTGGCCTCATTGTCCTTCCTACTGAAGAAAGCAACTCTCTTGATTAATCTAGGAAGTAACTCAAGTTTCTTTAAATGTCAGTTTTGTTTTGTTTTTAAGGAAGTGAGACCAGAACCGACCTCGTTGACCCTGAGATAATCTTATGTCTTGTTTGACAAGGAGGGTGTTCCAGCTTAGCCACACTTAGTCTAAACTGTGAAACTAGGTGAGAATCCTAGATAATACAATCATTCTATGACCAGGAAGCAAAGAGATCCAAGAAGATGAGTTTTGTTCATAACTACTGAGGAATTCTTAGGCCTTGAAAGGAAAATAACATAATATGTGACCAAGATAGGCATGCAATTCTTGGGCCCCAGGGGATGTTAAAACACAGGTACATGATCATTTACTTAGGAAAGTGGAAAGCAGTTCAAGCATCTAGTGAGTGATTCTGGTGGCTTATTTAAGAGTCCAAAATTCCAACAAGATAGTACACTCTGGTGGTTATGGTACCTCGGGTACATCTTATGCCAATACTTGTTTGAAAAGAAGCTAGATACAGAAGAAACTGTTTTCCCCCTCTAGGACAGAGACCATCTCAGAGTCAACAAAATGTTTCCCAGTACTGTAGAATTGGAGCAGGCACAGGATTCGGGTCTTAACATCACACCCAAGGTCTAGTGGACTCTGCTGGACAAGCTTGGCAACCCTTCAGGATGTGAGAATTCTAGGCTAGCCTTGCACTCCTGGATCCAGAGACAGCTGTTTCAATGTGTGTTCAGGCCACCCCTTTATTCTCCTCACGTGACAAACATAAGTCACTGGGCAAGAGTCCACTTGGTCTTTGGTGGAGTTTGGTCTCTAGTCCCACAGTGTCCCAGAGTAGTCAGGGAGTTTCCTAACATTCTTCAGGGAAGTTGTCACTTCCAGCCCTGCCCTGTATTGTATTCCCTTACAGAGTTAGATGTTAGGGAATTGATCTCATTGAATTTCCCCAAGATCATACATTGAGGTGCAAAGCAGGGCTCAAGCTTGACGTGTCCCAGAAGACTGACTGTCGCAACACACAAGTTCCCAAGTAGACACCAAAGGGCAGAGGAAGGCTGCACAGATCACAGGGCTGAGATGGTTTATGTCCCTAAAGACTTTCCTGATTTTACACCTCAGAAGAGTGAAATGTGAAGGGCAGACATGAGGATCAGGATTGGAGTGTTTGCCTGGCATGTGTAAGACATGGCCCAAGGGAAGTGGCACTTTTAGGAAGTGTGGTCTTGTTGGAATAATTGTTGCCTTGTTGGAGGAAGCGTATCACTGTTTACATGGGCTTTGAGGTCTCCTGGTGCTCATGTTGCACCCAGTGTGGAAAAGAGCCCTTCCTTCTGGTTTCCTGGGGAAGACAGCCTCCTTCTGGCTGACTTTAGATCAAGATAGAGAACTCTTGGCAACTCTAGCACCACGTCTGCCTGCATGCTGCCATGCTCCCTACTATGATGATAAAGGACTGACCCTCTGGAACTATAAGGCAGCCTCAGTTGACTTTTGGTAGCATGTACATTTCACTTAGGCTTGAAGAGATGAGTTTTGCTGAACTTCTTCCAAAATGCTCGCATGGGTATTTTCCTTTTCCTTGATGTCTAGTCATCCCCAGTGAACTTAATCCAGCCTTTCATCTCTACATGCACCCAAAAGGCTTTCTCTAAGATCTCTGATGTATATTACCTCACTTAATCCAATAGCAAGTTTCGGTCCCCATTTGACTGGACCCCCCTAGCAATATGCAAATATATTCTTTGTGCTTTGGTGGCAATTTATTCCACCTATGTAATCTTATTCATTTATATTTTGTGGTTCTGGGGATTGAACCCAGGGCTTTACAAGTGGTTTGCCGCTAAACTATCCCTCTATCCTCTAAAACTCTTAATTCTCTAATATGTAAAAATACAACTGAGACTCCCTCTTTCCTAAGGTTATGATGAGAATTATAGAAAGTGTGTAGCAGAGTGATCGGCACATGGGAAATATGCTGCACAATTGCGAGTTGCTATTCCTGGAAATTCTTCTCTCTATCTTTGAATGCAAGTGTGGTGGTTTGAATATACTTGGCCCAGGGAGTGCACTATTTGGAGGTGTGACTTTGTTGGAGTGGGTGAGGCCTTGCTGGAGGAAATGAGTCTTTGTGGGCTTGGGCTTTAAGACCCTCCTCCTAGTTGCCTGGATCTGGAATTTACTTTGTCCCAAGCTGACTTTGACTCAGGGATCAGCTTGCCTCAGTATCCTAGGGTTAAAGGTGTGTACTACCTTGCCTGGGCCTAAAATTTTCATGGCCACTATGCCTCAAGAACTCCATGTCAAGATCCAGGTCAGAAGTCTGTGTCCTTCTAGACTTAAGATCTGGATCACAGGTGTGCCCTCCATTTCTGGATTGTAGTTCATTCCAGATGTAGTCAAGTTGACAACCAGGAATAGCCATCACAGAAAGTATTAGAGAAGACCATAGTAGTTGAGAAAATAAAGAGGACTTGTCACCCACCCAACTAAAGAGCTTCTGAGTTACCCAATGGCTTTTAGACAATGCTTGTCATGCCTGAACCAGAGCACAAAATCTCCTTTCCTTTCTGTTTTCAACCTCTGGTGACACCCTCCCAGCACAAGGTTCTCCTACAGAACAAAGAATCCCTGGAAAACCATCAGCTGGAAGGAAAGCTGATTTTCTCAGTGCTTCTTTTTAAAAAGCAGCTGAGCTTCTGCCTTCAAAGCCTCCTGCAATCTCCATCCTGAATACACAGATTTGGACTGGATTATATGCCCTAAACCCTGAATGACTCTGATCATCGTGACAGGGGACACCATACTGAGCATTAATCAATCCAGGGGCTTTTCTGGGCTAGTGATATAGACAACTGCTTGTGAAAGGTGAATGACAAAGTAAAAAGTAAAGTGATGTTATAAAGAGGAAAAGGAAATGGAACTTTGTTAGCCTCAAATAGCAAAATGTCCAGTACACCATTTATAGGGCTCCACATTCCCCACTTTGCTTCCCAAGTTCTTCAGAATGTTTTTCTATTCTCAGAGAGTCTATAGGGCTGTGCCAGTTGTTTCTAGCTTCTCCTTCCCATTGCAGAGTAAGTTCCTTGAACACAGGGGTCTCTGCCTTATTCATCTTTGGCCTCAGCCCCCACCACAGACACTGACATTTAGTATGTGTGCATCCAATGCCTAAATAAGCATAGTTGAGTGGAGATGAAATTCTTCTTGCTTAATGGAAAAGTTTATTCCTGTAGCAGTGGGAATGGAATCCCGGCAAGAGACTGGAAGTCAATCTGTCTCTATAAATTCCAATGCTCATGCCCAGGACTTCCACTGGACAGATGCTTTTTGCATTGTGAAACACCCAAGCATGTGGGCTGCCTGGAATCACGTGTTTGCTTCATCTTTCCTCACCCCATTTCCTGGGAAGGAGCAGAGCCTGTGGGGCCCCAGTGCTCTCTGCATGTTTTCCGTTTCATGTTTCAGCCAATAAATGAGAAGGCTCCCTCGCAGGCCACTTAACGTGTATTACAGACATTTCCTTGGACAAGTGGACTCTTCTCTCTCTGGGAGCCCAAAGCCTGAATGATCTGCAGACCCAACCAAGCCACAATCAGAACACCCAGCAGCTGAGGAAAGATTGCTTTGAGTTTTACATTGTGACTTGAAGGCAAGCTGTTTGGCCTCAGAATATATCAGGGTTTCACAGCACAGGTGGGTCTGCCTTGAGCAGGGAAAGCCTGCACATCTGGAGGAGTGAACATCTGGATGACCCCACCCATGGATAACACAGTCATCAGTGGGACTGGGGCATTGGGTCATTCCTTTCCTCCCAACTCCTTTCTTCTTACTTCAATTTTAGCTCTTTTTTTTTTTTTTTTGAGACTGAACAAGGGGAACTTTTGCAGGAATAAAAGAAAGAGTTGCTTCTGAATCTAGTTTCCAATTCCAGACTCATCATTACTAGCCAAAGCAAGATGAAATTAAAAACTAGGGTTTGGCTATCCAGTGCAACAAGCTGAAATCTAAGGCTATAATACATAAAACACAGCCTCTTGCAAAACTAAAATTCCCTGCAAAGCCACAGAGCACAAAAATAGCATCTGGTTCTTCTGCAAAAGTAACCACTTTTCCTCCACACCAGAGCTAACCCAAGAGATCCAAGTGGTGCTTGCTACTGTCCATCTAATCGGAGAAAGAAGGGAACAATAAAACAAGAAAGTGAGACTGATGCTCTGAGAATGGAAAACTAGAAGGTTAGAATGGGGTGGGGGAGGCAGGAATGTTCTATTTCGAAGAGAGGAATCCAGGAGGGGGAACAGTGTCAAAACCACCAAGGCGCCAGGTTTGTCTGGCAGTACAGCCTCTCCCAGGAGACACGTGCTTACAAACCATAACACTGACCACGCTCTGCCCCCCCCCCAAATTCTTTCTATTCTAAAATGGAAATTGCAAAGGGACTTTTATGTTTGTTTTCTCAAACCCTCTTTTCCTCTGAGTGATGAATCTCGAACATTTTCCTCTAAGCAACACAATGCCCAAGTGTTACCGGGCTGTTTATAGTATCCAATGACCTTCCAAGCCCCTAATGTTTATGATATGTGAATTGAGAATATCCGAGAACAGTTTGTCTATCTAGTGGAATTTTAACTTTCCCATTTTTGCTTGACACTTGAAGCATCAATAAAATGAGATCATGTCAACTCACATCTCACTGGATGAAAGTCAAGCCTTGTAATGGGGCTGGGCATCAGAAACAGGATTCAGATGTTGGGGATTGGTTCTAATGCTTTGTCTTAAATCTGTGCTTGTAGACCTGAGAGTCCCTGCCCCCAGCTGGCTTCAATTGGTAATAGAGAATTACTGTACAGCCATTGGCAGAGAGACGGGGCAGAACTTTTAGGTTTTGTGGGCAAGAGAGAGAGAGAGAGAGAGAGAGAGAGAGAGAGAGAGAGAGAGAGAGAGAGAGAGAGAGAGAGAAGAAGAAGAAGAAGAAGGAGGAGGAGGAGGAGGAGGAGGAGGAAGAGGAGGAGGAGGAGGAGGAGGAGGAGGAGGAGGAGGAGGAGGAGGAGGAGGAGGCAGAAGTGCTAGGAGGGGAACCAGAGGGATTAGGTGTAGGAGTGAATCCCAAAAAATGGTCCTAGTGGGCACTCCCCCACTGGGTCTGGGGTAACAGGAATGAAATGTTGACTTAGCAAGTTGACACAGGAAAGTTGAAGGAGAGAATTATTCTAGCCACGGGGAGGATTAGAAATGTTCAGCCATTGAGCTAGTCAAGGCATACAAAAATTAGTTGGTGTGTGTGTGTGTGTGTGTGTGTGTGTGTGTGTGTGTGTGTGTGTGTGTGTGTCTCATTTGGGAAACCAGAGAGCTCTTAGGTGGGTACAGCACACACATGATCTTCAAGAAGCCAAAGCAGTTTAACCAATATACCACTACAGAAGTGTGCAATGTGGCAGGAAAAAACCCACTATTCAAAATTATTTATAGATTCTCAGATGGAATATACACATACCATGATATAAGATCAGGAGAAGGGAAGGATTGGCTTCTTAACGGGCTACAGATTTTGACTGACCCAAGTGGAGATTTCTTCCCATAGTTCACTAGTACAAAGAGTTTGGGCTCAGAGAGCCCCTGGGAGTCCCTGCTGTGCAAAGAGACAGGCTAGCTGCTCAGAGGAAGGCAGAGACAGGCAGAAAATAGAAACTGCCTGCCTCCTACAACCAGATAAATAAAGAATAGAGATATATACAATTTGATTTAACCATTTTTAAGGATAGAAGGGAGTATAATGATAATTATTTAAATGTTCTTAAGTATACATAGATGAATAAATATTTATTTGGGGGCTTCTGACCTTAAATTATATGTCAAAGAGCAGGGGGTAAGTAGAAAAAACTTGCCTCAGACAGATAATAGAAGCCTATGTTAATTCAAGTTATATAGAGAAAAGGGACATATGTACCCACAGATATATTAAACTCCATAGAAGAGAGGATTTCAGTGTACTTAGATGGATAAATAATTGGAGGCTTTTGATCTTAAATTATAGGTCAAAAAGCAGGGGATAGGTAGCCTAACCTATCTCAGACATTAGAAACTTAGACCTTGGTCTCACTATTAAAAATTAATCTTGTGAGAACAAAACAGGAGATAGAGGAGAAGCTCTGCCTCATCAGATAATATCTGTTTAGATTGCCTTAATTGCTTTATGTTTTTTTAATTACCAAAATGAAGATGATTATAAAGTTGGTGGCATCTATGATACTAAAACTCCTCTGGGAGAGAGGTCATGCTATACCTTTAATCCATTAATGGTTTTCAGTTACTAGACCAAGGACATGCTATTTTGGGAGAGATGTTCTTTATTTGCTTTGATAGGAAAGGAGAAAAGACTTTGGACCCCTTCCAGATGGCATGGATCTGAGGTGACAGGGGAAGACTCCCCTGAAGATTTTGGCTACAGAAAGGAAAGATTCGAAGAAAATCAAACAGGGCAGGCAACTTGATTTGCTGCTTCCTCAACGTGGGAACAGCCCAATAACTGGCTTAGACATAAAAATGTCTCTAGCCAAAACTTCAGCTAAAATTAGAAAATAAATCTTATTGGTTGGGGAATCCTTAAGATTCATTGTGCCATCCTTCAGATGGCATGAATGAAGATTCATTGCAATTGGTTATTAATAAAATTAACTCATGAAAAGGACAGTTGTCTTTCACCTGCTCAAACAAGGAGCAACATTTCATCCTTAATTGATCTCTGCATGTTGCAAAATCCATACAACTATCTTAACAGTACTAAAATTTTGGTTGTGAGATTCATTTGTTACAGAATGTATCACTTGGGCAAGATTCATCCTCAAGGATGCTGAAATGACCTGCTGTTCCAGCCCCCTGCCTCCTGAAGCTGTTTCCAGAGAACTGCTTCCAAAACAGCTTCAGGAGTAGCTGATAATTCCAGATCACTCTGCCTCATCCAACCTTTCAGATGAACCCAGTCAAAACTTCAGTCAAATCCTGAGCCTTCTAAGCATTCAGAAACTAGATAACAGATGCTAAAGCTAACTTTTGTAAGTCTAACCAACTTTTCTAAATTTTCCTACCACTCCCCCACTCCTTTAAAGAATTTTTCATTGCCCCTATTCCTCAGGAAGAAGCCATGCAGAGTCGTCAGCTCCAATTCTTGGGTTTGGGTGACCAGTTATGGTTATTTTATAAATTATAATTAGGTTGTGATTTTAAGGTGATTTTAAAGGCTAATTTGGAATGGTCATAATTTTGAGCAGGAAGGAAATAGATAGGATGGACAAAGCATTGAACAAAACATTTTGTAGCCATGATCTTACACTGATAGAAATCTTTATAATTGGTACAAAATTGAAGTTATAATTTCTTATATTGGAACAGAATTTATATATTGATATAGAATTAAGGTTTTCATTGATATTTCTTATATTGATGCAAAATTTGAAATTAATGTTGTTACACTTAGAAAGGCATTGAGCCTATGCAACTCATTTAAGAATACAAACAAATCTTATACCCAGGTCTTCTGTAGCTGCTATGTCAGACAGTTTAGGATGGTTAAGTAACGTAAGTTAAGGGCCAAATAGGAAACTCAGGGTTATATTAGATTCTGATTTAATTATAATAAAATGCTTTCAATATTACTCAAATAGAAATGGCTAAGAGTAAAGTTTAGCAGTTCAGATATACTTTACATAGCTAGATAGTCTTCAAAAACATCAGCAATCCATAGAATATGACATTTAGTGTTATTTCATTATAAAAGATCATTTGACAACGAGACATGTGTGCTACTGACAGCTTCCCCATCCCATTCAAAGAATTTGAGGGGCTGGTGAGATGGCTCAGTGGTTAAGAGCACCGACTGCTCTTCCAAAGGTCCTGAATTCAAATCCCACAACCACATGGTGGCTCACAACCATCCATAACAAAAATCTGATGCCCTCTTCTGGAGTGTCTGAAGATAGCTATAGCGTACACACATATAATAAAAAAATTAATTAATTAAAAAAAAAACAAAAACAACAAGACGAATTTGAGCATCAAAACCACCATATAGAGCTGTTCTACTTATGGCAAGGTAGCCACTAGATAAAAATTGCTCTATTCATCTACAGACAAAAAATACTGTCCAGGAAAGGTCTCACAACACAGGATAGTTGACAGCTTATCTCTACCAAGACATAGCAAACAATCCCTTCATAGTCCCTGCTCCATTCAAGGTCTGTCAGATGGTTCTAAGCCAGATGGCTGAAGACAGATACTCCAACATTATCAGAAATTAGGGAACTGACTAGGTAGCCAGCTGTCTCTACAGTTTGTTTAAGTTTTATAAGCTATGCTGTTGTGCTTCCTACATATTCATATAATAATTCATTCTCATATTTCTGACAGGATTGAAGACTAATTATAGTCTCATAATCAAACTTAAGTTGTTTAGCATTGAGAAGTTGATATAGGTTTGAAAAGATGGTTTTCAGATGGTAATGTAAACTAAGATCAGAACATAACTTGGGTATAGAAATGTAAACTCTTTAAGTTAGGATAGATGGTAGAGTACTTTATCTAATTGACAAATATGATGGACTGGGAGTTAATTATATATCATACTTGGTAATTTACATAACTGTTATGGTTATGCTCTCTTTGTTTCTAAGAGAAGAGCCTGTCTTAAAAAATTTGGACCGAAAAGGTGACATGTTGGGGAATGGTTCTAATGCTTTGTTTTATTTCAGCTCCCAAAAAGCTATGCTTCCAGACCTGAGGGTTCCTGACCTCCATTTGGCATCGTCTGATAATAAAGAATTGGCGTGTAGCCATTGGTTGGGCAGGGAAACAGGGTGGGACTTTTAGATTGTGCAGGTAAGAAACCAAGAGAGAGGGGATGAAGAAACAGACTTACCATGAGGGGAACCAGAGGGATTAAACATAAGAGTTGCAGCAAAGAACCAAACCAGCCATGTAAGAATTCAGGAAAGTGACTCTAGGGACCACTCCCCCATTGGGTCTGGGGTGGCTGAGATGAAATGTTGATTTAGCAAGTTGTCTCAGAAAAGTTGGAAGGAGAATTTATGCTAGCTATGGGGAGAATTAGAAATGCCCAGCCATTGAACTAGTCAAAGCATATCAAAATTAGCTGGAGTGTGTGTGTGTGTGTGTGTGTGTGTGTGTGTGTGTGTGTGATCACAAATACAGAGAGCTTTTGGTGTGTAGCATGCATGTGACCTGCCAAAGTGGTTTAACTAATTTACTGCTATATTCAGACATGGTTCTTGTGAAAGTTTGAGTAAATAGCAAATGTAAAGGCCCAAAGTGCTTTGTAGCAACAGCAGCAGCAGCAGCAGCAACAACAACAACAACAACAACAACAACAACAATAATAATAATAATAATAATAATAGAATTAGGACTTTAGTTACCATTAACTAACAGCTGGGACCCAAACATCCCAAATTTTAAATGATCCATAATCTAAAACTTTTTGAGTGCTGATAGAACACCACAAGTGAAAAATTCCACTCCCAATTTCATGAGAAGGGTCATGACATAGGTCCATTGAAAACAATGTATACCAACTCATGCTGTATACTGGTGGAAGAGCTCCAACGCTGGAGCTGTGGAGAAGCCCTCATGCCTCCTGAGTAAAGGCGTAAGTGCAGTCTGTTGGGGAGGGAGGTGTACCTGATCTCCTGTTCGTAACCCCTGTCTTATGCTCTATAGGGAAGCCCAAAGAACTCTTTGGTTTCCCAAAGTGAACTTTGGTAGAATGGTGCCTCAATTTGTTGTTAGAACCTTGGGACAAGGGGCAGACATTGTTTACAGCTCCTCTTGGGGAGGAATTTTAGCACTACATGCTTGCACAACAAACATTTTACCATTTAAGTAAAAAAACAACAGTTGTTAATGTTCTCAAGCCCTATTAGAAGGAAGCATAAGTCACCATCAGTGATTTGGGGAAAGAATGGGTCAATAGAAATTAAGTGTCAAGCACATGTTTCTATCTGTTCATCTACTTTTAAGATTTATCTGGAATCTCGAAGGAGGAATTGAGTAGGGTCAGGCACACATCTCAGGACACTCTTTTGGACACTGTACAAAGTCATCTGAGGGCAATTTCATAAGACAGAATGTTGACTGACCAAGAGCGAGTTTAGAGTGGGGAGGGGGCACAGAGGTGATAGACTTAGATTAGTAACAGATAGGAGCCAGTACTCAAGGCCTGCAAGGGCAAGGAGTAATTTGTTTCTAAGACTTGTCGCTTACATAGGGCTCCTCCAAGTCTCTGATCCCCCATGTGGCCAGTCCATGGGAAGAAATGACCCAGTCCCACCCCTCCAGCTCTGCTTTTATTGGCTCCTTCCAATCTTTGACTCCAACCAAATGCAGAGGCAAGGGAGCTTCTGACAAAATCCAGATGGTGGACAGGGTGGACAGGATGGACAGTGGCTCTGGAGAGACAAGTGAAAACTTTCCAGCACACTTCGTTATATTTTTAAGAGCAAAAAATTAAAAAAATAGGAGATTATACAAATGCCTAAATGTTAGGAAATGAGCCAATAAAGTATGGTACATTCTGTAGAGGGATGTTACACAGCCATTACAATCGTGCTTTTGAAGAAACAATAACACAGAAATATGTTTTCTATATAATCTCAGCTGAAGACAAGTAGGGCAGAAAATTATATATGACTTCAATTATGGAAAAAAAAGAACACACTCACACACATGACCCATTGGGGAAATAGATGAGAAGAAACATGCTCAAAATTAATTTGGTAATTAATTTGGTAATTTGCCAAAATTAATTTGGTAAATTGATTTGATAATAGGACTTTATTCCCTCTTGTCCCTGCTTCCTCCTTCCTCTCTTCTCCTCTCCTACTTCCCTCCCCTTTCTTTCTTCCTCCTCCTCCTCTTATTTCACATAAACCATATACAAGGTTGCTAACACAGCATTACTGTAAATAATAAGGATTTACTTTCAATAGTTTATAGTCTACTGGGTAAGACAGATTAATTTCTACTAATTACAACAAGATTCCGTGGAAGAAAAAGTATTTTACTGATGCTAACTGGTAGGTATATTCACTCATGGAATCCTTCTAGAGTTCATAGAACTGACAGTGTGCCCTGAGAGATGAGAAATAATTGTTTCTTTAGGTAGATAAATGGCAGAGGAGAACCCTGGGAAGAAGTCGTCAGAAGCCAAAACACTGTGCTCTAAGTGCACAACAGCCCAGCTTGGTAGCAGTTGGATGTTTCTAGAGCAGTCATTAGCCAAAGTAGAAGAGCTTTTTACAGTATACAGCTTCTATGACCCACTTTGCTATGAAGCCCAAGATAACTGTTCAGGAAAAGCTTCCAGGCATATCCAGAATTCTAAGTCATAGCCCTCAGCTATAAACCTAAACCATCCAAGTATCTAAGACTATGTCAGACCCTGTGACGATCATGCCTTCAATCTGTAGTCACCCGCCCCTGAGATGTTGCCTGGTGATTACTATGACTTAGCCGATATGGTGGAAGTGAATCTCTGGTACTGAGGTGAAGGTGGATGTGGGCATGGTATAGACAAGTTGAAGACCTACTCTGTGGTCTTCTAAGGACAGCAGGCCCACCACTAACTAATAATCTAGCATAGTATTTCCAAACTCGGTTTCTCAGAACCATGGGGCTGTACAGAATCGGTGGGTACTGTAGCATAGACAAGCAAACAAATACAGCCACTTAGTGGCCTTGCTTAGACTCCTCTACCTTAAAAGTTCGACTGATTCTTTACTAGAAGATAGCCCAGATCCTTTCAATATCTTCTGCACAGTGAGTTTTCTCTGGAAATTATACAATGCAGGTCTCCCAGACAGATCTAACCAGGATACTCTTCCTCCTTCCCCAACCCCGTCTCCCTTCCTCCTCCTCATCCTCTGTTTTTCCTTCTCTTCCTCTTCTATCTTCTCCTCCCTCATTACCTCTTCCTTTTCTTTTCTTCCTCTTCCTCTTTCTTCTCCTCCTCCAACACTCCCTCTTCCTCCCCTCCTCTGCCATTTTCTAGCACAAATCATGTTCTGAGCGCTTGGCTCAGAAAAAAGAAGATAACTCCTCTGTGCATTTATCTATCTCTTCATTCAGCAAACATTTATTAGATCAGCAAGAATAAGGACTGTTTGTCTAATGACATACAATTGTGATCTTTATGGAAGTCAGGGAAGCTTACAGGCACTGTGTGTGTTGGTTCATGCCACATGGGTGACAGCTGTGTGCATCTATATGAGGGTGTTCAGGTGTGAGTGTAGGAGAGACCCACAGAGAAGGGGAAGATTGGAAGAATGGTGCTGTGGTGGTTTGGATGAAAATGGCCCCCATAGGCTTACAGGGAGTGGCAGTAGAAGGTACGGCCTTGTTAGATTAGGTGTGACTTTGTTAGAGGAAGTATACCACTTGGGGGTGAACTTAGTCAGGTTTAGTGGCATTCTCTTCCTGGTGCCTGAAGATCCAGATGTAGAATTCTCTGGATTCATTCTCCAGCATCATGTCTACTTGCATGCTCTCATGCTTCTGGGCATGATGATAATGGACTGAACCTCTGAACCTGTAAGCCATCCCCAATAAAATGTTTTCCTTTATAAGAGTTGTTGTGGTCATGGTGCCTCTTCACAGCAATAGACCCCTAAGATGGAAGTGTCCTTGGCTTGGGCACTTCATCATGGTGCCCCTTGGTAACAACATTATCTCAACACTCAAGCAGAGTTACAGTGTTTTAAGTGGGTTTGGATAAGGTGGTCTGATTTATTTTGATTTTGATGAAATCTCTGTCTCGTGTGATGAACTCACCATGCTTATGTCCAACCCAGTTTTGAATTTCTGAAGGTAACTGGCTTTTCTCTGTAATCATTTCAATTTTTTCTTGAAAGTTCTTGATAAGGGATTTGCCCATGTGAGTAACAATCATCTTGTTGGTTGGGGAGAGGGTAATTAACAGTTACTGAACATCTCCATAGGCCATCATTGGGCTTAGCATTCTAAGTGCTTAACCTCATTTTGTTCTTCCAGAAAACCTGATAGATTGTTTTCCTTTTCACAGACATCTGGTGACAGCATTAGCACAGTAGTCTGTGGTAGCTGACCCTGTCATTTGCACACCAGCCTGCAGCAGAGGGCTCAATCTGGCCTTTGTAACAGTTACTAAATAGAAGAGTAAATGAGCAGTGAACAAGCAGATGAGGAAACTGAGGCTGTGACTGACTCAGCATCACCCAGCTCAACACTCAAGTCTCCCTCTCTTTCCCTCCCTCTTCCTTCCTCTATCTCTCTATTCCTACTCCCCTCCCTCCCTCTGTCCCTTCCTTCCTCCCTGTATTCCTCCTTCCTCCCTGCCTGCCTCCCTCCCTTCTTCCCTCCCTCCCTTCCTGCCTCCCTTCTTCTCCCTCTTGTTCATCCCATTCCTGTATCATTTTCTTTTCCCTCCCCACCTCTTATCTCCCTACTCCATTTCCTCCTCTCCCTCTCCCTCCCTTCTCTCTTCCTTTCCTGCAGTATGAGGAATCTAACACAGGCTTCACATCTGTTAGGAAACTTCTCCACTACTGTCACACAACCATAGCCCATGGATCACACTCATTGGAACCCCAAGGTCCAAGTAGTCTAACCCCGTGCCTTTGGAAACTAACAGCATGTATGGGGCATCCTCTGATTTAATGCCATGACCTTGAGCAGTATGAAGGTCATTCATTCAAAGACTCTCATTTTCTAATGAGGACAGTGACCCTCAAGTAAGAAATGTCACCCAAACTGCTGAGTAAGTAGAAGGCAGACTTCAGACCACTCCTAGCTGTCCAGACTCCCATACAAGTGACCTTCCAGTCACTCATAATGTTTGAAAGCAAGTGAAGATTTCCTTTGGAGCGGTGTCCTCACTGGTGCTCAGATGGCAGACAGATATTAGACTGCAATTCTCTGTCCCCAAACTCAAGTACCATATGTTGGTGGAATGACTCTGTCATCCATGTGTGAAGTCCCCAGACTAGGACATGCACAGGGAACGATCTGCTTTGAGGAAACAAACTATACAGCTTTGAACCCTCGTTCTTCTTACTCTCAAATTTTGTCAGGAGACCCAGAATAATGTCATCTCTTGTTCACTAAAAGGCCTTGAACTTCAAAGCATTCATCCCATTATAGGGAATCACAATGACATTAAGACATACTCTATTCCCAGGAAAAGGTCCCCTGGGGAAGGGTCTAGAAGTCTCCGCCATGAATACAAACATCCATTTCTCCAAATCCTCTCTTCTCTCATTTGCAGTGCTACTACAGGACCTAGGTCTTCTTCCCAGCATGAGGAACTCTAGGCCTAGACTCTGAGTTCTTGAACCCATTGGCGTCTCTCCAGCTGCAATTGTGGTATATTTTCCCTTCTGCTCAGTTTCTCCTGTTCCTTTTACTCCTAACCAATGGTCCTCTTAACCTCTGACTCCGTAGTCTTCACTAGTGAGTGAAACTGAAAACCCCCTCAGAGAGAACTCAGGATCTTCATTTTTGGACATAGAGCCTGCAGACTGGTCTGATTGAGCCATTTCCTCCACAAATGCAGAGCATTGGGGCCCCGCAGGAAAGCTGGTTTTGATGCTGACTTGGGATGTTCAGCAAAGGATGACTTCTAGGCAGTGCAGTGCTTTGTTCTTTTGCCTGGGCTTAGGTTCTCATACCCCTCCTAAGTGATTCGGACAGGAAGTGGTGGAGGCTGAATTGTGTCCTCTCTTCCCTTCGTATGCTGAAGTTCTAACTCCAGATACCTGATCCTGTGACTGTATTTAGAAAGGGACATTAAAATAGATGAGCAACAAAATGGAGCTTGGGCCTTCATCCCCATGACAAATGTCCTTACAAGTTCAGAAGACAAGAACAAAGGCAGACATGAGAGACGTCTATGACAGACATGGAGAGATCACGGCCATCTACAAGCAAAGGGGGGACTTCATTAGAAACTGACCCTGCCTACTGAGGTCTTCATCATGGACTCCCAGCTTCCAGATCTGTTAGAAAACACATGTATTTCATTTAAGTCATCCAGCCTGCAGTACTTTGTCCCAGTATCTGAAAACCCATGCAGACTTTGTGTTTTTGCAGTAGGTATCATTGTGTTCAAGTACCTAAAATGTGTGTATGGCTTAGAGCTGGGAACTGGGTCCTAGCTGGAAGAGTTCTGAGTCTAAATTTTGAAGAGACTTAACAATATGCCAAATCAGTACAGAGGTTTTAAAAAGAGAAAGAGAGAAAAATATTGAGAAGAAACAATATTAGAATTCTGTTTCTGAAGTCGCAGGCATTAGATTGTAAGATGCTAAATCTCTCATATTTGATGACTAAGGCATGCTTCACAGTAGTCCTGAACATTAACTGTATCCATAATATGAAAATTGAGTAAAGAAATACTACTGCTCATGTAAGTATTCACATGAATGTGTGACACATTCATAATTATTGTCTTTTATAGAAACATCAAGTAAACTCTTATTATATGTCAGATACTGTTTTATAAACTTTCTGATTGAGCTTACCTTGTGCTAATGCTCTTTAAAAGTTTGTACCACAAACAGCAAGGGGCAAAAAAAAAAAAAACCCAGTGATGTGCTTTGTATATCATGGTATGATGTGGTGGGAGGGATGCCTCAGTGGGCCCATGCTGAAGCGTCTTTCCCCCTGAGGTACCAGCATACAATGAGTCTAGTATAGAATGGAGTTTATTTGGGGGCATGGGAAGGTGGGTGGAGAAGGGAGTAGAGGCATGGGGGTAGAAATAGAAGGACAGAGAGAGAAGAGAGAAAGAGAAGAGAAGAACATGTGGAAGGGGGAAGAGAGAGGAGAGAGAGAGGAGAGAGAGAGAGAGAGAGAGAGAGAGAGAGAGAGAGAGAGAGAGAGAGAGAAGAGAGACCTTTTATAGTAAGCCAGACCTACCTGGCTGTTTCGAGGTAACTGTTGGGAGAAGCTAGAAGGAATGCTAACATGCTAACAATCCCAAACCTAGACTCTGGGATGAAGACTTGGTATGGCCTCAGATAAATCCATCAATTTCTCTTAGAATCAGTTGCTTCAACATGCATGACACTGAAGATATTTGTGGGGAAGGGTAAAATACCAAATGATTGTTTCTTATCTTTCCATAATGACAACAACAGAACAACTGACAGAGACAATTTTAGGAACAAAGGGTTTATTTTGGTTCACAGTTGGTAGATTTGGTCCATCACTGCAGGGAAGGCATGGAGCAAGGCTTGAGGCATCTGGTCCAGGGAGCAGAGACAGAGATGAATGCTCTGCTCTTCCTCCGTTTTAATCCATCTGGGATTCTCCCACTTCTGCAATGCTGCTGCCCGTATTTGGGGTGGGTCTTTCTTCCTCAGTTAAACCTTTCTGAAAATGTCTTTACAGACACACCCAGAGATGCATTTCCATGGAAATTCTAAATCCAATCAATTTGACATTTAAGATTAACCACCATAATACTTATGGGGTTTGTTATTTAGACTAGAGCCATTTAGAAATACAGCACTAGCCAAATGTATGCTATCATTATACCATGGGAGAATTAAAACCCAGAGGCATTCATTTAATCTGTCTAATTTTGTTCTATAAAGGCTATTTTTATTAAATGAAAAAACATTGCTTGCGAGGAGCAGGCAGAGCCACGGGGAAACTCAAAGCACTCAGTACCAAAGAGAGAAAGAAGGCTCAAGCTGTCTGAAAATGTCCATACCATACTCATGAACTCTTCTGGGATTTCTGCCCAAGGTGAAATCCAAGTTACCGGTTTCTCTGTGAGTTAGAATGGGGAAAGGAAACCACTGGATTACCAGTTCAGTGTAGAGCTCCTGGCTGCTGTCAATCCCTCCTCCTTATGTCCAAGTCTTTATACTTTCTGTCACCAAGCCTGGGTTCTTTACATACTTCCTCTAAAAGACAGCACATAGCACGATGCCCTGCTGGCAGGACATTGTGGGCTATGGTTGCTTCTTTCTTAGCTTCATCCACCATCACGCCTCTGGCTCCCAGCAACTCCACATTGGGCAAGTGTTGACTTGGTGAGCATTAGTGATCTCCTTTTACCTCGTCAGCTGAGAAGTGATCTGGTTAGTTATTTTGTCAACTTGACATAAGCTCTAGCCACCTGGGAAGAGGAAATGGATTGAAAATGCCTCTATCATATTGGCCTGTGGGCAATCTGTGCGACATTTTCTTTTGATTAATGACTGATGTGACCCAAGGCCAGCAGACGGTCTTGGGTTGTGTAAGAAAGGTAACAAGCTGTGGACAGCAAGACCACAGTGAGCAGCAGTCCTCCATGACCTTTGATTGAGTTTCTGTCTCTTCCTTCATAATGAACTGAAGCTTTAAGATGAAACAGACCCTTGCCTCCCCAAGTTGCTTTTGGTCATGATGTTTATCTCAATAGAAAGCAAATTAGGACAGAGGCAGGCTGGCCAGGGTTCCCTGTCCACACCAAGTCCCTTCACAGTGACTCACAATTCAGCCAACCACATTTTCCAGCCATCTACTGCCAACCCTTAATGACAGTTGTCACTTTTGAAATACTTTCCCCAGTTGAGTGTCATGGAGTGATGGTGTCTTTGGGGTAATGTGAGTGAATGACACAGGTGGCGGGGGAAGGAAACAGAAAAGGGAGAGAGAGCATAGTGAGAAGGGCAGGGGTATCTGGAAGAGGCCAGAGTAGACGTGTCCAGACTACTCATGTAAGGAGAGGGGAGAGGGGAAAAGAGAGGAAGAGAGGAGAACCAGCTGCAGCAACCAGGGGGCCCAAAGGTACAAAGAGAGTGGGTGACCAAAACGCTTGGATTACATAAGGAAAGGCAGCCCAGCCCCTTGGGCTGGAAAGTTAGGATAAGGGTGGGATAGGCCAGGATAAACCCTCTAACACTTGGGGCTGAAGGATGAAGGGGGAACCTGGCAACCAGTGTCTGCTTTGATATGTTAAATAGGCACCTCAGTCACCTGTCCTGGGGTGAAACCTAACAACCAGTACAATAAGTTCATAATGACCACCATTACATTTTTCCTTGGTGTCACAGATGATGCAATTCCTTCCACAGATGTAATCTTTGTCCACCTTCCCCATCTCTGGAAGGGGAGGAGAAGGCTGGGTTAGACCATGCCAGTACAGTGTATCTAGTGCATCACGGATGGGAACCAGAAACTAGACTGCCTTACCTTGAGTTCAATGTTCTTCCGGCTATCCGGTGGTTAGCCCTCCTACCCTTCTCAGTGCCCACTTAACAGTGCATAGTCTTCCTGACATATAAGTACAGTCAGCAATGAAGCTAATTAAAATGTTATGGTAGGGCGCTGGAGAGATGACTCAGTGGTGAAGAGTACTGGCCACTCTTCCAGAGTTCCTGAGTTCAATTCTCAGCAACCACATAGTGGCTCACAACCATCTGTAATGGAGATCCAATGCCCTCTTCTGGTGTGCATGAAGACAGCAGTGTGCTCATATACATAAAATAAATCTTTAAAGAAAATATATTGTAACATATATGATACTTCATTAAAAAGCAACACTATCCAGTAGTCATTGCTAGTATTTATTGATTATTGGTTATGTACTAGTTGATGTTATCCACTCTCTATGTATATTAACTGTACACATAATTTAATAGTTTCTATCCTATTGTCATCTTCATATAGTAGATGAAACACTGGAGGTCAGAGAGGTTAAGTAACTTTCCCTAGGTCACCCAGCAACTGTGCAACGGGCTTTAAGCAAAGACTGTCTGCCTCCTGGGTTCATCTTTATCCCTTTCTTGTTGTGTTTTATAGTACAGGATTAGTTGGTCTGTCAGTCAATTACCAAACAGAGGCCTCTGGTAAACCATGCTCAGATAAGGTAAGTCACTGACAGCATCAGTGTGTGATTCAGAGATAACAAAAGTCAGCCAGAAGCTGTATAAACTGTTGGGTCCTCTGCAGATCTGGAAGCCCCCCTTTATATGTTCTTTCTTGGACTGCTCAGTCTATCTCTGAATGGGACCCTGTGCTTATGAGATGGGAAAGGTATGAACTAACCATGGCACAGTCACTAGCCTAGAGAAGCTCTGAGTTTAAAGGAAGAGTGTGGTGGTTGCCATAGCAGGGGTGTAACAGGCAATGCTGTGCTGGGGGGCAGCCTGCACACGAGTCAGAGGTCATAGGCAAGGACAGAGAGATTCACCGGTGTAGGCATAATGTTTTGAACGCAGTATAAAGTTTACCTTGGAGTTATTCATATGCTGATTTCTCTACCCTCGTGTCTTATTTCACTCCAGACAGGACATGGTAATGTTTATACCAAGAATCTCCTGTCTCAAGTTTGTCTTACCATTTATTCTCGGCCTTGTCAATAAATGCTGATCACCCAATGGCTGGACAGAATAGAGAATAGAGTGGGACATCCTCTAGGAAGAGGAAGGAGAGAGGGAGATTTAGATGGGGCTGACAGGATAGAGGAATTGGAGCCATGAAGAAGGGTCCAGAGAGCCATATCAATAACCATATGCAAGTATTATGGGATGGGGCTGGAAGGTAGCCAGATTAGTATAGAAGTTTAAGGTATATTATTTAACTGCTCAGCTATTGAGGTGCAGTTTTAAATCAATGTTGGTTCCTGTATGAAGTTATTGGGTGAAGTTAGCATAAGGTAAAATAATATAACCTCTGGATTAATTCACTGCTATATTTATATTAAAGAAAATTCATTTACATAGCAGGGAAAGGTTTTCCATTAACAGCTCTTCACAATGGACAGGCCATAGTCAATATTAAGATATCTGTGTCTGTGGCTACCTCTAGATCCACCAGGCATAGACCTGAGCAAACATATCCTAAGGACCAGGCTACTCCACAGCTGCAGAACAGAAATGAGCAGCACTAGGAACAGAGGCTAGGAGAGAGCCTAGCCCAGGGTAGGCCTTTGCATCCCACTAAAACTTGCAGGGAGAAGTTCTTGCCCAGTTAGAGATGGGTCTTTAAGGAAGTAATTAACACAATCAAGATAACACCCCACAGGTATGCCTAAGTAATTCTAGATTCTGTTCAATCAACAATGGAAGTAAACATCACAGCTAGCTAGCTCTCCTCTTACCTCAGATGAGGCAGCTGAGTACCCTGTCTCCTTCTGGAGCCTGTCTCTCTCCAGGGTGTTAATTACTGCGTGGCTCTGCCCTCTCAGCTGTCTGCCAACCTCCAGTACAGCAGTAGAGTCAGGAAGCATCTCTCCTTCATTACAATGAGGTTGCGGAGCTCTGGGGCTTCCAACATACTAAGCAGCTGTGGCTTTCCTCACCTGGCGTTTATCATAAATATCATGAAGACACATTTTTGGAGGCTTCAGGGTTTGTCCTTGCTTCAAAATGAACTGTCTCAGGTCAGAAAGTTGCCCTACAGGAAGCTTCCTTGGGTCGGAAATGAGAAGTGGGTGGGGCTATCTCTAATGGCCTATTCAGCCTATTGTCATTTATAACTGGTGAATATTCTTTGCACACAGCACTGGGTTTAATAAGAACTTTTTCATACAGGTATATAGTATTCTTTGGCCATTTCCCCTTCTTTTATGCTACCTCCTGTGAGTCTACATGGTTCCACTGGATAGTCTCCACCTTCCACTCAGATCGGAGCTCATGCAGGACTTTGTATATCTTTATACAATCTAGGGCCCCATAAATGAGAGAAAATAGGACATATTTGTCATCCTGAGTCAGTTTTAATTCTCTTCATGTGAAAAATGACAATGTGAATTTGTTCCTTATGGCTGAATAAGAATCCAAGCGCCTCAAGTACATCTTGAACCTAGACTAGTAACTGAAGGTGCTACTCTAAAACCCTTACGCTCAATTTGTTGTTATAGTCTTAGCGCTCGGGGAGACTTGTGTTGAAGTCAGTCAAGGTGAAAGTGGTCAGCTGGGAGTTTTTCATCTTCTGCTATGCTGAGACTCTCGGGCACTCGCTGTGGCACCAGCCACAGCCACGGTAGAGCGGTGGCAGCAACGGTGGAAAAACAGGCTGCTTCTGCAGCCAGCCACTGTGACTCTCTCCCTGGCTTACAGGGATTTAAAAGGCATTCTTGCCTCAGGGACAGAGCAAAACCTGGCTCCTGTAGGGTGCAATCTACCCCATGTCCTCAGCCTTCTGACCTACCAGGGACTTTTTGAGGGGTCTTCTGTCTTCTGCAGGAGGTCTTGTGAGCTTCAACTGAGGACAAGGGTGGAGTTGGGGTTCAGAAGTGTGACAATTATGCCCTGAGGTAAAAGTCAGACTTTTCGTCTCTAGTATGCCATTTTAAAGATGTGAGTATTCAGGAGATTATTTAGTTTACATGATTATGTCACCAAGAGTCTGTTACATGCCGGACATACTGTTAGGTGCCTGGGATATTGTGGAGAAAGACCAAAGGCTTGTCTCTCAGGAAAACCATGGCCTAGTTAGGAAGAGAGACATTAGGTTGATGTTTTTATAAAGCATTCATTAGGGTTAGGGTTGAGTTTCATTTAAGTGTTGAAGGACAGATTATTGCAACAATCTGTCACAAGGGCTCAAAACCAAGCCTGGAGATATAGAAAATATCCCTAACAAAAAGACATTTCATTAAACTTGAAATAGGAGTTGGCATGAAAGGGACGGTGAAAGGGGAGAGTTCAGAAAGAAAAAAAAAAAAGTAGACAGACCTGGCGGCACACACCTTTAATCCCTGCAACTCAGGAGGCAGAGGCAGAGGCAGAGGCAGATGGATCTCTATGAGTTCAAGGCTAGTCCCATCCTACATAGTGAGTCCCAGGCCAGTCAAGGCTACAAAGTGAGACTTTGTTTCAAATATAAAATATATAATGTGTAAACGCCCAAGAGCCTAAATGAGTTTGGGGAAATCAATACGTACAATACAGATCTGAGATTATTGGCCTTTGCGATATCCCTTTCAATTTGTAGGATATGCTAGTTCTATTTAATCCTGCTACAAATCCTACAACAGAGGTTCAAGTACAAGTGCTGCAGTGGGTGTTATAAGAACTCATTCTATATATGGACAGACTGCTAAGGTTCCTGAGACTTTTTAGAAGAGAAAGGGAGAGAGAGGGATAGATAGATAGATAGATAGATAGATAGATAGATAGATGATTGATAGATAGATAGATAGATAGATAGATAGAGTGAAAGAGAGAAAGACAGAAAGAGAGACAGAGAGATAGATACATACATATTTGTGTATGTATGCACACACATGCATGCATGTGAATTTGGAAGACAGAGGTCAACATCCAATATGCTCCTAAATAACTGTCTTAGGTTTTGAGACAAGGTCTCTCAATGCTCTTGGACTTTACCAATAGTGCTAGACTAGAAAGTTTCTGGCATCGTCTTGTGACTGCCACTTCCCATCCCAGCACCAAAGTTAAAGATATGCACCATCACACTTGGCTTTTGGGTAGGTATTGGGGAATCTGAACTGAAGGTTTTTCTGCTTGCATGGCAGGCGCTTTACCAACTGAGCCAGTCGCCCAGTACCACCTTTAGGGAGACTCTTCATGGGATCCAGAACCACAAGTAGAAAAATAAAGAAGAAACTTAAGGATAATTATCATTTTCCAGGAGCAGAAAAGAATTTAGAAACAGAACCCCCAGGTAGATGGGTCACCTCATCTTTCAGAAGACGCTAGTGCAGAGAAGTAACATTCAGAACCCGAGAGAAAAGGTCTCAGAGATCAGGATGGCTGAGAAGAAAAATAAAATAGATAGAATGGCTGGAGGTGAAAGGTTAGGATACCTTTCCAAAGTACAGGCAAGATCCTCGCTATTCATCTAAAAGGAAAAAGATAGAAAAAAGGAGGAAGATATAAGGACAAGAGGTATGATGGTTTGGATGAAGATTAAGAAATAAACAGCAGAGATGAGACAGCAAAAAATGAAAAGAAGAAAAAAAAGCATGAAAGAAATACCATAATACATGACTCGGTGGGGGAGCCTGCCAAAGCAATCGCTTCTTAGCTCTACCCCTTGGAAGGGGGAAACGGTTTCCCCACCACCCCTTAGTCTAGCCTGCCTCTGTGGGATCTGCACTGAGCCACAGAATGAGGCAGGTGCGCTGAACCAGTTCTCAAGAGCCTCTGCCCACGTCCACTCCCGCTGTTAGGACCACCATTGGCTTCGAGCTTTAGTAGGAGCCTAGGCCCTCTGTTGGAGGATGAGATGTAGAGCCCAGGTGATTCCAACTTCAGAGACTCAGGCTGACCAGACCATGGAATTTAATTCTACATCCCAGACCTAACTGTCCATCAAAACTCCATTCCAGAATTCAAGCATGGATAAGGGAGAGCCTCCCAGGGCTTTTCTGGGAAAGAGAGAGCCTTTTTTTTCTATGGGAAAGGTACGTGGTTGTTGGTAGAATGCCCATGCACCAGTGGACGTCCCTATAGCCTTGAATCTATAAGCTGCACTAATTGTTCTCAGTAAGTTATAAAGAAGAATTTGAAGAGGAGGAGGAGCAGGAGGAAATGGAGATAATGATGAAGTTAGGAAAGAACATGGGTGTGAGGAATCTAGGAAAGCTAAAGGGAGCAGGAAGTGGATATGATCAAAATACATCAAACATTTGTAAGAAATACCCAAATATATTATATATTAAACATATTTATTCATATTGTACTTATAATATGATAATAATAAATATAAAATATTTAAAAGATAGATTGTCCAGGTGGATTATCAAGTAAGACCAAACTCTCTATGTAGTCACTAGTAAAACTTCCACTTGAGACATAAAGAGCCTGAGAGTATAGAAGAGGACAGAGAAAGACGAGCTACATCTGTCTACTCACTAGAGAGCCTGAAGCAGCTGTGAGTGACATCACAGGGAGCATGCTTGAGATGGTGAGAAATCGTGCTGAGATGTATGGGCTTCTGTGAGTGCTAGGCTTGGTGGCCCTGCAAGAAGACACAGTGGTTGTGAATGTGTGTGCTCTGATAGACAGTTTTGAATGTGTGTGCTCTGATGGGCAGTTATGAATGTGTGTGCTCTGATGGACAGTTTTGAATGTGCATGCTCTGATGGGCAGTTATGAATGTGTGTGCTCTAATGGACAGTTATTGAATGTGTGTGCTCTGATGGACAGTTTTGAATGTGCATGCTCTGATGGGCAGTTATGAATGTGTGTGCTCTGATGGGCAGTTATTGAATGTGCATGCTCTGATGGGCAGTTATGAATGTGTGTGCTCTGATGGGCAGCTATGAATGTATGTGCTCTGATGAACAGTTATTGAATGTGCATGCTTTGATGGGCAGTTATGAATGTGTGTGTTCTGATGGGTAGTTATGAATGTGTGTGCTCTGATGGGCAGTTATGAATGTGTGTGCTCTGATAGGCAGTTATTGAATGTGTGTGCTCTGATGGGCAGTTATTGAATGTGCATGCTCTGATGGGTAGTTATGAATGTGTGTGCTCTGATGGGTAGTTATGAATGTGTGTGTTCTAATGGGTAGTTATGAATGTGTGTGTTCTGATGGGCAGTTATGAATGTGTGTGCTCTGATGGGCACCCTATGGCAATTCTAGCTTTAGCTTTTACCTGTCCTTGGTTATATGATAACCCAGGGTATCAGATATTCATTCTCCTTTTGTTTTACAACTGGGAAGCAGGAGTTCTGGTAGGTTAGGTACCTGAGCCCACACCACACTCATGGAGCTAGGACAGAAGTAAGATTTTACCCCATGTCCAGCTCCAAAGCTCATGTTCTCCCACCACACCACCTGCCTCTTTAAAGACTCTTTAACTGATTCTTCCCTTTCTCATTTCTCCTCCCCTTTCCTACTTCTCTCTGCTTCTTACATCTCTGGAGCATGTGACAGCAGGGAAGAAGATGACATGAACCCTAATGGGGATGGCACAACAGAGCTGCAGTTCTTCTCCCTCCACAGAGGGCTCAGGGCACAGAGCCTGCAGCAGACAAAGGGGAGGCAGTGACCATGTGTTTGATCCATGGGATGTCCTTATGTTCTGCAGACATCTCAGCTTCCTAAGAGTCTGGACCCTTCTGATGGACCCTTGTCTTCCAGCTCTGGAGTGTCAGCACATGGTTCTGTGGCTACAGTCTTGGTGCTCTAGAGCATCTGCAGTCCTAAGGCTTCATTTTGAATGGACCTTTTTGTTACCTTCTAAAAACACTCTTCTCAGTCTACTAGACTAACCAAGAACAGAAGAGGTCATACCCAGAAAAGAACAAAAGCAAGGCTTCCCTTTCTTGATAACAGTGTATATAATCTTTACATTCCATTCAGGCCTTCTGCAAAGACCTCTGAGCACACTTTATGTGTGTTTGTGACTAAAATATGATGTACCTTAAAAGCCATTCCAGCCTCTTGTGATGTGGTCATAAAAATTATTTCTGCACTAAATACCTTATTCCCATCCTGTCAAGTGTGAGCCTGCTGTTGGATGAATCACCGAACGAACAAAATGCTCTGCAAGATGTTTTTCCCTTCTGATTGCAAGGCTGAATCTTATTCGATTAAAGGATAAAAGCAAATTGATCAAATATGTGGCCACTTGGAGTGCATTTTTATGGCTGCTGAGAAAATTCTGAAGAGCAGCAATCAGAGTCAGTTTTCCTCCCTGTGGCTGCTCTCTACAGAAGAAGGAGGTTAGACGAGGAAGGCCCACTGCATGCTTTTGTGAACTCCATGAAAGCTTCCCCCTCAGGATGTTAGAAAATCCTCGGGGTTGCTGGATTAGAAGGAGGCTTTCCTGATGCTGGTTGAGTTCTTCAGATCACAGAAGGTTCAGGAAGTCAAAATTAGAAAATGGCCAATCACTCATGATAAATATGTTTGCAGCTGGGCCTCCCCTTCCCCAGACCTCTGTCTTCTTAACCTGTCAAGGTATCAGGAAAATGAGAAGAGACCAAGAGACAGGGGCTTGACATAGGGGCACCAAGGAACTGTAGGCTTTCATTTCAACTGTGTTTATAATCCCATCCCAGCCTACTTCTAGGTACTTCAGTGATTGGGAATGTGATCAGTGCCTTCCTGCCTCGAAACTCTACACTAATCTTTTTTATGGTTTGAAAGTATCACCAAGGACAGCAGCAAAATAGTAGAACTGGTTACATGTTTTTCATATATGCCCTAAAATACTGAGGCTCGACATCCCATACCTTGGTTTAACTGTCACAACAGCCTGCAAAGAGAGGCTGCTGCAGAGCTGGCACAAGACTTGTGAGATATTATTGCAAGTTTCCTAAGGGCAAAGCGTCCTAGAGCTTGGATTTGAAGCCAGGTATTGTTAGTGTAAGCCTTGGGTATGTGGCCTCTGAGGCTGAGTATGAGCCCTGCAGGGTGTTCAGTGATAAAAGCACAGACTATTAAATCTCATTGTACACACACACACATGCACACACACACACACACACACACACACACACACACACACACACTCCCAATGGTTCACCTGCACTCCACTCTGGCTTTGACTCTTACTTACTGTATGACTTTGGCCATATTTCTCACCTTATCAGTTCCAACTGGCCCTCTTAGTAATTTTGAAACCTCAAGGATGCTGGCAGCTTGAGAATTCTACGTGTGGGGTCCAGAGGCAATCAAAGTATACTCGCAGGAGGGGCAGAGGATCTACAGGGGGAATATGGGAGGTGCTTTGTGTGGTCAGTGTTTTAATCCATGGAACCTAGAATTTCCCTGTGTACTCTTCCACCCGAGATACTTGACATGGGGGCTCTGCCCATGAAGGGTCTTTCTGGAGTGTTTGTTGACTTATTTTATGAATGAGACAAGGTGGTGTACTGGACTTAGCTATGTTCAAATTAAGGAAAATACCACAAAGTATCCTGGATCTATCTAGAGATAGAAGTGACAAACAACCAGAGGACAGATGGATGTTCCATTGCAAATATCTTCCAAAGGGGGGGGGGGGGGACCGACCAATGGATATGGTGGAATCATGGGGAAGAAAAGCCGGGTTCATGACTGAGGCCAAACCACTCACAGATATAGCAAGGTTTACACAATAAGCCTGAAATTCACCAGCAAGTACGGGCTGCTCAAACAACCATGGCATGCCACCAGAACTGCTCATTCCATTAGGTGGTTCGGTATTGTCAGGGCCAACTCAAAGAAAGCATCTCATTGCTGGTCAGGCTGAGATGAAGCCCACAGTGGTTGAAACCTCAGCCAGTTCCTTTGCAGAAGGATGCAGCCGGCCCCGGGCCAGGAGGTATTATTAGACTGGAGTTTTGTCAGTCCTTAAATTTAACCAGCTGTAGTTCTTTTTAAAGTACCATCCTATTCGATCTTTTGAATTAAAGAATTCACCATGTAGTGGGATTTGATTATAGACGGAACACAATGTCCTTGGCGTGATTCCTCCTTTCTTATAGTGCAATGTCCACTGCAGCCCTGGACATCTGCAGTCTGTGTCAGCCCAAGGCCCATGGGTGGATGTGCTTGCTCAGCAAAGATCTCCCTAACTGACTTCTCATGAGGTGACACCGCAAAGTTCTGCATAACTCAGAGCTGTCCAAAGGGAAGAAAGAGCTACAAGTGGGAATGAGAGGAATTAGAACCAGTGGGGAGGAGCTAGGGTGTAAGAGCAATGACTGGGCTTAAAGTGCACACATACCTCCTGCTCCTATGTATAATTAACACTTGCTAACACAAGCTTCAGGAAAGAATTCATGTCCCACAAACAGCCATCCTTGGCTTTGGTTTCATGCATTTTTTTTCTTCTGTTGATGAATTCACAAAAGAAAATTGATGAAATCTAAAGTAGACGTTAAAATGACAAAACACGAACTGACAGCGCATAACCCACCACACCCCTTTACATATGTTAAATAAATTCTAGAAAGGTGTCTAAGATCAAGGTGTTGACTGTGAGTTCTCTACAGGGCAGAGAGAGCAATATTCTAAATGCACTGTGCCCTGATTTTTTCCTGTTTTTATTAACATACTTTACAAGGGGACACGGATTAAATGCTGTTATTGGTGAAAACTAGTTCTCAACTGAAAACTCCTATCAATTTATAGATGAAATGGAGTGAATTATTTACTCTTCAAAAAGTGTGAAAGGGGCAAGGAAGGTTGATGTCAGGATAGAGGTTAAGGCTGTGTATTCAATAACCAAAGGGAGGAATGGAGAACCTGCCCAGGAATGAATGCTTTGAACTGTCTGTGAGCTGATCCAGAGTTGCATGGTGTCATAAGCTTGGGGGCCTTTCCCAGGCATCACTCTTCTGATATGCAAATGGACTGTGACATAGCCTCAGGTACTGATTGCCTTCAAAGTAAATAAGCATTTACCATTCATTGTGTCTACCAAGTACTCAACTCCACAATATCAGCTGGGACAAGTTCTATGTGATGAAAGGGTAGATGAATGAATGAGTGAATGAATAAATTAAATTAATAAAAGACATAGACTTCCCTGATAAGATTTATAACTTAGCAACATAGACTCTCGTATATAAAACAACTGAAAGATAGAATTATCAAACAATTTAAAGAAAGATGCCAAGTCTCTAGCATGATAACAAAATGCCTGAGTCATTTATAGTAAATGAAAGGGTTTCATTTGGCTAACACTTTGAGAGGCTTCAGTCCATGGTCTACTAGCTCCATGTTTTAAGCCTATAATGAGACTGCATATAATCATGGGAGCATGTATTAAAGCAAATCCATTCGTCTCATCTGCAGAAAGCAAAGGGATTGAAGAGGAAGAAGCCACAATCCCATAATATATTTTAAAGGCATAGCTCCAATGACCTAAAGATCTCCTATTAAGTTCCTCCCAGTTGAAGTTCTACCATCTCTCAACAGGGATTCTCTGAGGACCAAGTTTCTAACTCATGGTTCTCAGAAAACTACTTAATATTCATATTAAAGCAGATGAAGTAAAATGAATAGTTATCAAACACCCACTGTATGCACTTTGTGCTTAATATTTTCTCTACAGAATTCCATTTAGTGCCCTTAGTAACATCTGGAATAGGTATCATTTTCTCTACTGTTAACTGAACTGAGTTCAGATAAATTAACTTGGTACAACTGAATGTCAGAGCTGGTAGCCCTCTAGACTCCATGTCATATTGGGCCTGCTCTGACCAACACTTCCTCCATCTTTCACATTAGTGTAAAACTCACAGTGGAGACATGGAATATCCACCAATCTCCAGAGAGATGGCGCATCTTGACCCTTGAAGCTCATCTATATTTTCCCAATAAAACATGAAGGTGTGTTCCACAACCCAGGAATCTTCTCATTCCTCATCCTAACCACCAACACTTATTTCTTCTGGGACACCAACCCAAACCTATTCCATGACCCTTCAGCCTCTGGTCCTGCATTGGTCCATGGTATCATGTACATATCCTAATTTTTCCAGCATCCTCTTAGGCTGCCTCCCACACTGAAGTTCAGCTTCTCCCTCTAGTTGTTTCCCCTGGAGGAGCAGACAAGGTGAACAGTGTTAACTAATGGGCAGAGTTAAGCTGGTTAAGCATATAACAGTGAACAGGAAGTACATGTTAGCACACATTATATGGAAGGAAATAATCGGGTCAATTCGAATGCAAGAATTTGAATTCAGATTTTTACTTTATCATTTTTCTAGTTGCTCCTTACTCCATACCCATTTTTAACTTAGTCATTTGATCTTGGGCAAAATAATAAATCCATCAGTGCCTCAGTTTCTTTTTCTGGAAAAGAATCTAATGCTCTGTCTCTAGGGCAGGAGAAGCACCTTGCATAATACTAGTCAATGAGTGGTAGAGTCAGCAAACTTTATTAATCTTTTTAGGAAGCACAGACAATATCTGCAAAGACCCTTGTGAGTAACTCTCTATGCTCCCCTGACAGAGCAAGCAACAGCTACAGATTAGAATTCAGGACTGAAAACATCAGCCAATCTGCCTAATGGAGCATAAGGAAATAGTCAACAGCAGGTGTGGACATGAGGGGTTTATATAGCAGGGTATAAAATAGTCAACAGCAGGTGTGGACATGAGGGGTTTATATGGCAGGGTATACAACAGACACTGAAGAATTTTGGATAGAAGAATTTAAAAGGAAAACTGTTTTGTCCATTTGATCATTCAACATATACAGCCAATTGGTGGGAATGCGGAGATAAATTTGACAGTTCTGGGGTTGAGACATTGTCTCCATGGTTGTAAAGTGCTTGCTATGCAAGCATGAGAACATGAGTTGAGATTCCCAGCATCTATATTTTTTATAAAACAAAAAGGCATAGTGGTGTATACCTGAAACCCTGGTATTCAGTATGAGACGGCAGATCCAAGAAGCTGACTAACTGGCCAGCATGGTCAAAAACAGTAAGTTCCAGATTAAATTCCTATCTCAAAAAATAAGGCAGGAAGTCACAAAAGATATCACCCAAGATTAATCTCTGACTTCTGCATGTTCCTCTACACAGGAAGGAAAACCTCAACGTAAGTGTACAAACATGAATTAAAGAGAGAAGATGATAGATAGATAGATAGATAGATAGATAGATAGATAGATAGATAGATAGATAGGTAGATAGATGATAGATAATTTCTAGCTTCCAACTGAATGGGAGAGATGTTTTCCTAACATGATCCACTATTGTAATATGGTTGGAAAATAGAGCAAAAGGTTTTGATGTGTGCCAGAACACTACTTTTCAATAATGTTTTTCGGTATAAAAGAGATTTTTGAGGTGTACAAGGGGAGCTTTGTAAGGAATGTGTGTCAGAACCACACAGAAAAGGACCCAGGAATGCTGAGTCAAAGGCCAGTCTATGGCAATAGGTACTGAAGATCCTCCAATGTCAAGCACAAGGTTAACTGTCAGACCATAATGTTCAGATTGAAAATGTGGTCATCACATTCCCAGATGTCTGCTAGGTTGTGTTGCTCAGACTCATATAGTCTTTTCCACAGAGTTGTTGACGATGCCCAGTTAAGTGCAGAATAAACTCTGAACTCTACCATCAACAAGTTCTCCTGCTCCCAGCATTCCTCATTCCCAAGGCATCCCAGTCTCACACACTCTGAACACTTGTGAGTTTGATGGTGGGGTCCCACATCCGCTCAGGGCTTGGGCTGCTTTGAGAGGTGGGATGTGGGAAATTTGACTGCTCTCACCCCACACCTCCTCCCGGTAGGCACCGGGCTGTGAGACCCCCACTCCAGGAGTGGGGAAGAACAGTCTGAGGTCCCCGCAGACTGCCACAGTGGGCTCGAGGGTCCCAGACCTGCATGGAGGTCCAGGATGTCAGGTTTTCAGACTCTTGGGCATCCCAGACGCTACTGGATGTGGTGGAAGAGCTGAGTACAGAGTGGGGGCCCACGGACTGCTGAAGGGAAAAGGGCTGAGGAGAGCTCCTGCTGGGCTTGGCTTGGTGGTGACCATGTCTAGGAGCGCAGGGAGGCCTCCTGAGGGAGATTAGACGAGGCTATTTAGAGGAAAAACTGTTCCATTGTTCCCCAGGGCAGATCCCAATGAGAAGAGGCAGTCCATCATTTTAAAGTATTTATTGTCATGGCAGAGAGTTGTGATGAGTGAAACCGTACCCCACTTTCTCAGGGCAGGCCTGAGGTTAAATACCTTTAGCAGGAAGGAGTTTCTGGGAAGGAGAGCTTAAATGGCTAAACCCTTCAGACCTTTAGGTGCCTCATTAAAATGGAGATTTGCCTTGAGGCTATGTGATCTGTAGTCATGTCCTCTATCTGTGGAGGGGTTTGGGGTATTGCCCTTATGTGACTGATGGCCACAGACCTATGGAGAGGAAAGCTGTGGCCTCTTGTTAGGAGCCTGGTGTCTAGGAGCATAGCAAAATGTGTCACCAGGATTTTAAACCTACCTCAAGCAGAAACCAGGCTCTCACAGTCCCACAAACACTCACAACTATGACTCTTCCTCATTCATGATGGACTGACCAGAACACTTTTCTTTGTTTTCTCCTTTATGCCCTCAGTAAATACTATTGTTGACAGATCTCAGCTGAGATAACTAGAAGAGATAACTAGATAGATAACATATATAGCTAGAAAATTCTTGTGTTTCATCCGGTTGTCCTTACTGCTTGAAAATCATTGGAAATGGTATCTTTCCTTTCCATTAAGCCTTTGGGATGACCATTGTGTTCCTGGTGGGATAGTCATAGCCTCAAAGAGGGCAGCCTTCAGAAGATGCTGCACTGGGCTCAAGGGTAATTGAGGATGCTCAGTGGACTGAAGGCCACATCCTTCTGGACAAAGTCTGGCTGTGGTCAGCAGAATCTACACCTCCAACTGTGTAAGTATGCAACATTGCTCTGGTATGTAGACCTGAGGTTGCCCATGCCTGGCTCCTGGTAAGTTGATTCAGGGTCTTAGGAAATGGTCAGAGAGTGATGCAAAGACAACACAGCAAGTCCAGGCCTGAATGTAGTCTTGATCCAAGAATGGGAAGTCAGCAATGTGTAGGCAACAAGAGAGATGAGAGTAAGGCTCTAGACTAGAGTTCTGAGGCTGACATCCTTCTATGTCTTCTTTACCAGCCTTCATACCATAGCTGCTCACTTCTTTGAGGAATGGACACCAGCAAGACCACAGAAAGCTACCGGCAACTAAGGTTTGCATGGACCAGAGCTACTGGGCATCTGTAAGTACTGCTTCTGAGCTCTCTAGGGACCAAGATGACCTCACCCTGCTGCCAAGACCATGCTCTCCCTTAGTTCCTTCCCATTCCCAACACCACCAGCTTCACCACCTCCTTAGAGCAATCCCTCAAAAAAAAAAAAATCAGGTTTGGAAGAGTCCTCACCCAGGGCACCAAATTCAAGGGCAAAGGTGAGATCAGCTTGGAGGGAGATGATGTTAATGGTGGCGGCTAACATGAGGAGCCAGCACCGTCTGGAAGGCATCTCTCTAGTTCTTGCTCCTGGCCTCTCTTGTCCCCACAGCCACCCTTCTTAGAGCATGAACAGAGTGCCAACATGAAGTCTACCTACCCTCAATGGTTTTGAGTAAGCCCTGACTTGGAACTTCCCACCTGGCCTTAGGAAAGGTCCCAGTGTTTCCCTCCCTGCCCAGCCAATTAATGTAAAGCTCACCAGGACCACCAATCATTATGTGCCTAGTTGCTGTGGCCATAATATGCCCTCAAAAATTGTATAAAAAGTTTATGAAAGAAAGAGAAGGGGTCACATCTCCTCTGCACCCAGAGGGCTGGAAAAATAAACCTCTTGCTTTTGCATGAAACTCCATTCACCAGTCTCAGTTGGGGGTCTCCTGGTAGCTAAGACTCACTTTGAGTCTTAGGTTTCAAAAAGAAAAAATTTTCAAATGGACTTCTTTCTAAAGGAACTTTGAACTGAACAATCAAATTATAAAGCAGTTTATACTCACATTACACAAAGCAAAATAAACTTCTATGTAGAGAGAATTTCTTATAAGCACCACCTGTCAATAATAGGGCCAATGGCCAATGAGCTGAAGCAGGAAATAGGAGGTGGGACATTGGCAGGAAAAGAGAGGATTCACTATAAAGGAGAGATTCAAGAAGTCTCAGGAGAGATGGACCAAGGAGACAGACACAAACCATCAGGCAGAGGAACTCAGGGGGAAGCAAAGGAAATGTGAAGGAAGAAGAGGGCTGGGACTGAAGGAGAGATAAATATGAAATGGCAGAGAGAATAGTTTAAATAAGTAACGAGCTAGAAAGGGAATGAGCCAAAGCTTATGGCCAAGGCATTTAATAATAAAGTAATTAGTCTCAGAGTCATCATTTCCAGGAACTGGGGCTAGGAAAGGAAAAAGTATGATTTAAAAATTATTTTAATACTTCTACATTAATTTCGGTGTTGCTTCAAATTTTATTACTGCACATAGATTTAAACTGCATTGCATAGACAATTATGGTGATATTTTTCACTTAATACTCAGGGTAGGTATTTTTCTTAATTTATTTAGATCCTTCACAGTTTCTATTTAATGGCTGAATACTATTCTATTATGTGTGCACATCATAATTTTCATGAAGTCTGACCTGCTGTTGATCAAATCTACAGAGAACTTTGTGTCTCCCTGATTGTGAAGTGCCCCTTCCGGATGGCACCTGCACACGTGAAATCACTATGTCAAAAGTAAATGTAGGCAAAGGCCAATCAGCTGAGCTGTCGTATTTATTTCCCTAAGGAAATAGTTACCATTTCAACAACGATGTGTACATTTTTCAGACCCCATGACCTTCTGATAGTCTAATGACTTAAAAATGATTGAAATTTAGTTTTCTGGGGTCCACAATTTGGCGTCACTTTAATTTGCTTTTTCCCATTGGGTTACAGAGTTGGACATTTTCTCACTACATGTATTTCCCCATTGGCTGTTATGCCACTGCCTGACCATGTTTCATGGGCATCCTTCAGCCACCAGGCCTTAGGATCATGAGGTCTTACCCTGCATTGGGACCTTTCAATGTTTCATACTTGTGTATCTTCCAGGTATTTCCCTTCATTTTTTTCCTTTGTGTTTTCTAATATTCTCTTTAAGTGCATGGTCATATGACCTCCTGGTTTGTTTATTTATGTCTACTGATAGTTTCCCTGTCTCTTGCTCTAAAACTTACCAACTGTAGAGCTGTTTGATTTTTAAGAATATAAACACCTAAATGTCAGTGGACATTAATGTTCTCAGGAAATAGATAATGACTTTTTTTTCTCATTCCTGCCCCCCTTGAGTGAGACCAGAACTCTCTATATTCTAAGAAAACACTGTACTGTGTACACACCCTGAGACCTTTCTTATTTTTCAAGATTCTGAAATTAATTTTCTATGATAGAGAAAACTTGCATGTATTTAACATCTCTTCTTTGGGGCCAGTAAGCTGGCTCAACTGTAAAGGTGCTTACCTCCAAGCCTAAAGACCTGAGTTCAAATCCCAGAATCCACACAATGGAAAGAAAGCACTGACTCTTAAAAAGTTACCCTAAGACCTCCACATGTGTATCCCACCCCACCACACCCCACCCCACCCGACCCCAGGCCTGCCATAAATAAATAGACTCCAATAAGGAAAACAAGTTAAACCTTTGCTTTTGTGACATTAAGTTCATAACAAAGAGAGCTGGGTCCTTTGATTTTTCAGGCATGAGTCACTGGCAATGTCTTCATCAGCAAATCATCCCGACATCCAATGCCTGAAGCCAACAGTTATGTTTCTTTCCAGCTCCTGTGTTATCTGGGGGTTAGCTGGGCTTTCTCGGTGTCTACAGGTGGACAGAGCTTGCTTGGGGGATATTAGTTAAAACAACTCTACTGGTCCTGACCCACCAGTTGGCCCAGAGAGGCCCAGTTCCATCTGAAGTCCAAAATCTAAGAGGCTCCACATACTCAAGTTGCTTGAGCATAGATGCAGCATCATGGGAGTGGGAGGGAGTTTAAGGTCTGACCTCACGTGAGATCATGCTTAGAATGTAGATGCACTAACAGTACTGCATAAATTGACCCACGTGCAGGCTGTGTGCATAGTCTATGAGAGAAAAATACCCGAACATATCCCTCCTCCCCAGAGCTCACTGTGCAGCCGAGAGTTTTAAAAAATCAAGAGAATTAAGAATTGGGAACACTTCTGGTTTCGAGTGTTTTGAATAAGAGGGATCAGGCTTAAAGATTTCAGAAAAGGGAGCACCCAGCTGCTTCCAGATTAAGCAACTAAATAAAACAGTGGCGGTAAGTGAGGCAGCCCTGGCTCCGAAATATTAGAGACTGGGGAACCCCAAGAGGGTGAAATAGTAGAGCAAGCTGGGGATTCCAGGGCCTCTTGTTTCTACATCTGCAGTCCCTAGGGTCTGCTGGTGCAGATGGCAAACGGGCCCCAGGGACAGGCCTGCTTTTGTGTCACAGGCTCTGATCACAGTAAGTGGGACCCTGCAGGTGCAATGATAAGACTGATTCTCCCTGAGAGGTTTGTCTGACGCCTCACTTGGCAGGTGTGGGGGAACAAAAGGGCGCAGGCAGGAAGCTCTCCTGGGCCTAGCAGACAGACAGCCCTGCCAGGGGAGGGGGGAAGGGGAAGGGGCGTGAGAGGGGGGCTAGTGTGGAGCCCTTTAACTGAGACTATCTCTTTCTTCATCTTGGGCACCTGCAGGGCTGGATGATGCTCCCTAAGAGGGACATGGTTGTAATGTTCATAGCCTGGTCCAATGGGAAACACACCACAGGCTATAAAGCCTTTCCTGGACTTTGTGTGACTTGTATCAAGATCATGAAATGCATAGCAATGTCCATTCCCTTTTATGGAAGAAACAGAAGCTTGGGAAGAAAACTGCTAATTAACTGAAAGGTATACTTGTGATATATGTGCATGCATGTGTGCAAGTACACATGTCCATGCATGAAGGCCAGAGGAAGACGCACGGTGTCCTTTCCTATCACCATTCGACTGAGCCAGGGACTCTCTCCCTGAACCCGGGGCTAGCCTGGCATTCAGAAAGCCCCAGCAGTTCTAGAGTTTTGAACATAGATCCTCATGTTTACCCAGCAAACGCCCTTACTCACTGAGCCGTCTCTTCAGCCCCATTAGGAAGATGACCTCACATCTGCCCATTGAAAAGATAGCTGGAGTCACAACAGCTGAAGTCTTTTATGTGAGTTTTCAGCAGAGAAAATACAAGAACCCTGGGCTCCAAAGATCCTTAGTCAAGCAAATATGACTTTTTGAAGGTATTGCCAGCAATGGACTTCAGAATCTGAAAGGGGAAGTTATCAGAGAATAACGAACGAACCCTGGGCGGGCTCTGGCTTCTGTTTTTCTAAGGAAACAGCCTAGACTGGTACCTAGGCCTGGGAAATGAGCCTCACAGAAAAACCACCTTGCAACCTGGCCCTTTTCTTCCCTTCGAGGCTCACTCACAGTTCTGGGTCAAAGGTCTGCCTTATTTCTTTCTGATCCTTCCAGATAGCTAATGGGCTCCTTGAAGAGCTTTCTTGCTAAAAGCCAGGCTGCCTTTGGAAAGAGCTTTTAAAGAAGGGGGGGTTTGCTAAGTGGCAGCTCTGGAATTCCCCATTTACATGAAAAGGGGATTTGATACTCAAGAGGGTAGTTGTCTTTGGGGGGGAAGGTTAAGCCAATTACTTTGTCTGGAGATGAAAAAGATGAAGAGTCAGTTTAATAACAAGCTTTGGGTCTGTGAAGAGCCATTTCTAAGGAAGATGGCGACCACCTGTCCGAGCTCTATATCTGAAGAAGAATCAGGCTTTTGTGGCCGAAGGATCTGAGAGGAGGCAAATGGAGATACTCTTGGGCAACAATATCCCCTGCTGTGGGCAGATGACAAAAGGGACCTCCTGACAGGAAGGCATTAGAAGGTCAGTGTGGCCAATGACACCCCCCCCCACACACACACACACAGAGAAAGTTTCTTCCATTTCACAACTGTGAATTGATGTCTGGATATAATTCTAAGGGTAAACCCAAGAAGCATAGTGGCCTAGCTGCCGAGGTCCTGACTGTTGCTTGCTGAATGGATGCAAGTAGCTTACTTTTCCCGGACTTGGTTTCCTCATTTGCCTCAAGGTGTATTAGTTAACTTCCCTTGTGGTTTCAACAACATTCCTTTGTGAAAGCAATTTGAAGGGAAGGCCCCCAGTACCAGGGTAAAGTCCATCCTGGCAGGAAGTCATAGAGGCGGAAGTGAGAGTGGTCATGTGATATCAGCAGTCATGCAGCAGATGGCTGAACACTTGTACTTAGCTGGCTTTCACCATTCCATTCTGCCCAGGTCCCCAGGACCTGGAATAGGACTGTCCACATTTAGGGTTGGTATCTCCACCTTAATTAATCGAATCTAGAAACTTCTTCCCAGGCATTCCCAGAGCCATGTCTCTTCTGTAATTCTAGGTCCTTCCAAGTCCACAATAAATATTAACCATCCTAAACTAGCTCTCTGATAACTGAATGGCTTTCCTTTCCCAGAGCCATGAAAAAGGACCAGGCTAATATGAAAGTACACTTTAAAACCGCACAGTGCTGAGCAAATGAAAGACATTATTTTTCCTGGACTAGGTGCGGATTGTTTTTCAAGTCTGGTGTGCACTGAAATTTTTCTTCCTGCTTTGGCTACAGTTGCCAGATTGCTTTGGATCCAACCTTGAAACCTTGTTCCAGTTGTTTTCCTTCAGCTCCCAGGCCTTTCCCTGCATGTTCCTCCTCCAGCAAATCTGCTCCGTGCTTGCTCCTTACTGTGATGTGGGATTGAGAAGAGGGTAGTGGGGATTTATTATCATTATTATTATTATTATTATTATGCTTTTCTTTTCTTTCTTAAAATTAGATATTTTCTTTATTTACATTTCAAATGTTATCCCCTTTCCTAGTTTCCCCTCTGAAAACCCCCTATTCCATCCCCCCTCCCACTGCTCACCAACCCACCCACTCCTGCTTCCCTGTCCAGGCATTCCCCTACACTGGGGCATTGAGCCTTCATAGGACCAAGAGCCTCTCCTCCCATTGATGTCCAACAAGGCCATCCTTTGCTATATATGTGGCTGAAGCCAGGGGTCCCTCTATGTGTATGCACTCTCTGGTTGGTGGTTTAGTCCCTGGGAGCTCTGGAGCTACTGGTTGGTTCATATTGTTGTCCCTCCTATGGGGTTCAGCTCTTTGGGTACTTTCTCTAGCTCCTCCTTTGAGGGCCCTGTGATTAATGCAATGGTTGGCTGCGAACATCACATCTGCATTTATCAGGCACTGGCAGAGCCTCTCAGGAGCCAGCTATATCAGGCTTATGGCAGCAGTCACTTACTGGTATCCACGATAGTGTCTGGGTTTGATGACTGTATATGGGATGGATCCCCAGGTGGGGCAGTCTCTGGATGGCCTTTCCTTCAGTCTCTGATCCACACTTTGACTCTGTATCTCCTTCCATGGTTATTTAGTTCCCTCTTCTTAGAAGGACCAAAGTATCCACACTTTGGTCTTCTAATTCTTGAGTCTCATGTGCTCTGTGAATTGTATCTTGGGTATTCTGAGCTTCTGGGCTAATTACTATCCACTTATTAAGTGCATACCATTTGTGTTCTTTTGTGATTGGGTTACCTCCCTCAGGATGATATTTTCTAGTTCCATACATTTGCCTAAGAATTTCATGAAGTCATTGTTTTTAATAGCTGAGTAGTACTCCATTGTGTAAATGTGCCACATTTTCTGTATCCATTCCTCTGTTGAGAGACATCTGGGTTCTATCCAGCCTCTGGCTATTATAAATAAGGCTGCTATGAACATAGTGGAGCATATGTTCTTATTACCAGTTGGAACATCTTCTGGATATATGCCCAGGAGAGGTATTGCTGCATCCTCTGGTAGTACTATGTCCAATTTTCTGAGGAACCCCCAGACTGATTTCCAGAGTTCATTACCTCCTTTTTGTTTGTTTTGTTTTGTTTTGTTTGTTTTGTTTTGTTTTGTTTTGTTTTGTTTTGTTTTGTTTTGTTTTGTTTTGTTGAGACAGTGTTTCTCTGTATAGTCCTGGCTGTCCTGGAACTCAGTTTGTAGACCAGGCTGGCCTCGAACTCAGAAACCGCCTGCCTCATTACCTCATTTTTAAAGCTATTCTACTGCCTTAAAATTTTCAATTTGTTGACATTTTTTTTTCTGAATGGAGTCAAAATCTATTTCTCTGTAGAGAGCTCAAACTCATGAATGATACAGGTCTTGGTAAAGACAAAGATTCATGAAGGATGAAGATGAACCAGGGATAGAATGCCCTTCCAAGGAAATTAGCTATTTTCCCACACTGATAGATGTTATAACAGTGTGATCTAGATTGAAGTCCAGGGCTTGGGCAGCTACCATAGCTGAACCTGTGTAGAGTCCCTCCAGAAGTTACACTTGAAAGAAAGCTATCCATTGAATATTGTTAGATACCAAAATTAAATGTTGAATTTTAATATTATCCAGAGGAACAAGAAGTATTTTTAATACATCTTTTGAATTTCTTTTATTGTCTTAAAAAAACTTTATCAAATGTTGATGTTTGTCTTTTATTAACTTTTAAAAAATAAAAGTAATCTAGCTAGCTCATTAAAAATTTAAAATATGTATAAAACAAAATATATTATCTATCATCAAGGTCAGATTCTGGCCATTTCAAGAATTAAGGACTGAAAAGATCGCTTTCCAATTTCTTGTGTTATTGAATTATTATTATTGATTACTTATTTTTATCTTTTGAAGGTGTGAGTTGTGTGCGCACACACATGAAGAGTGCAAGCATGTGTACATGGGCTGGTAGACAATCTCATATCATCCTCAGCAGCATCATTCACCCCATTGGAAACAGTTTCTCCTGGACCTGGAGCCTGCTCCACTCAGATTAGACTGGTTACCAATGAACCCTAGAGGCTGGCCGATCTCTGCCTCCCCATTGCTGGGGTTTCAAGCACACATCACCCACCCCTATCCATAGCAGCATTTTTTACATGTATTCTAGGGCCATGCAACTCATGTCCTCATGCTTGTAAGGTGAGCGGTTTACCAACTGAGCCCTTGAATCTTGGTTGTTTTTTGGTTTTGTTTGTTCGTTTGGTTGGTTGGTTTTTTTGTTTGTTTGTTTCTATTTAAGTTAGCATACAAAATACTGGGAAATATCAAGAGAAAAGAGAATTACCATCCCACAATGCTTTTTAAGGGCACCCTATGACCCAATGACTCAAAACTTATCACTAGACCCCACCTTGTGAAGCTTTCCAATGCCAATAGTCCCAAGCTGAGGAACAAGCCTTTAACACCTGGGAGACATTCAGACTCAACCTATAGTAGTCTGCTAGGACATCCAGACTTTGCTGTCATATTAGTACTAATGGGTCTCCCAAAAGTGGGAGTTTTCATGCTAGTGGTGGGAATGGACAAGACAAACTGGCCTCTCCTCACTGTCGCCCAGATAACAGACACTTTCTCTTACAGTGATGACAGAAGTCACTCCTTGAAGTGCTGGTTCGCTTTCCATTGTGTTTCCTTAAACAGAATCAAGTCAGATGCTCACTCTTACTGCAAAGAATGGCTCGTAACAATCATAGTTTATCCCCGTGGACACATAGTGGATCCATGTAGAAGGAGAAGAGGGAAAGATTATGAGTGAGCAGCTCCCAGGACACCTCCAGTGAAGACTAGAGGTTTGGATTTGATCCTGCAGACAAGAGACATCTCTAGGCTCTACACAGCAGTCAGCTGTCTCATCTGATATTTTAAATACAGAGGGATTGATATAAGTGGGTTAAATAATCACTTTTACTAATACCACTAAAGCAAGAAGGACTCTTGGTAGATTCTTGCAATAATCTAGACACAGGATAAGATCTAAACAGAGACAGTGTCAGTTGATGTGTAAACTAAACATCAGTTGATGCTGAGTTTCAAAGCTACGGGACATTTTACCACACAATGTACTGTGCCTAGGTTCAACCCAGACAGCTCTCATTTGTGAAGGAGAAAATAGTGAACGAGACATTAGAGGAGGCTTGGCCAAGTTTCTCTCAGCTGCCAAACATTACCTGCCTAACAAAGCAAACATCTTATAAGATTGGGGTGAGATTTCTCCCGTTCTTTGGCTCTCTGACATGTCCGACACCAGCTGGCTTGCTCGCCGCCCCCCCCCCCCATCTACCTGGCGCCAGGTGGGTGTAAGTTGGGCAGAAAGCCCTCATTCTTTGTAGGTAGCTTTGGGGCTGACAACTGACAACATCAGGATGTGTTGATTTCATCAGGTGCACTTTCAGCAGAGATGAGCAACCATGAGCTTGGCAGTATCCATTAGAAGACTGGCTTCCCACTTCCAGTTACTCTACGTGAGCTTATAACTGAGATAAAGCTAATCCTCCCAAGGCCTGTTAGTGAAAAATCAACCCGGCAAGAAGCACAGCCTGGGAGTGCTGAACTCTTCCTACTATGCGAGGTTCGAGAAATGCTGCACAAGGAACATTTGGACGATGGCGGCTCTGGGAGGCAATGGTAAGAGAGAGATGAGCAGAGAAAAGCAAGCATCAGCCTTTGTCACATCTGTCACACAGCCACCTTTCACCCATCCTTGTTAGGTCTTTGCTCAATTGACAATGATGCATCCATGAAAGTGACTCTAAGGCTTTAGTTACGAGCCTTGTGAGGGTGGAGGCTGTAGACGGCCGGTCCACTTGACAGTGTATTTCCCAAAGCTAGTGTGGTACATGGCATGTACTACACCACAGCTACTTGCTGAGCTAATATTTGATTTGTATTTGTCTGTGCATGCCCAGGAGCATGTGGAGGCCAGAAGACATCCTTGGCTGCCATTCCTCAGGCCCTAGCCACCTTGTTTGTTGAGTAGGGGTTTCTCGCCAGCTTGAAAAGATATATTTCAGCTAGGCGGACTGATGACTAAACCCCAGCAATTTGCCTCTCCCCATTTTCCTAGCACTGGGATAAACACACCTCCACACCCAGCCCCTTAAACGTGAGTTTTGACGATCAAACGCAGGTCCTCACACTCACGAGACAAGCATTCTACCGACAAGCCATCTCGTGGCCCTGTTTTTGTTTTTATTCAATGATCCTTGGTGCCAGTTATTTTGCCCACACCAACCTTTGGAGTCCTCCTACGATTCCCCAAGCAGGTTTTTATGAGCTCTGTTTTATTGATAGTAAACCAATGGCCAGAACTGAATAGTGAATTAACAAAAGCCAGGCATTTATCGCGTGGTAGAGCTGGGATTCAAACCAAAGGCTGTTCCCGTGGTCCTTCCTTCCACACAGTGTTGGGATTTTCCATTCCACAGAGTGATGTTTCTCCACACAAAGCATCCCAGTGTTGACTTAGCTCAGTCCCTGCCCCCTACTTTACAGATGAGGGGTGTGTTTGCTAGAGGGGCCAAGGCTAAGGTGTTTTGGCCAAGTTAAATTTGGGCTCAAGTAAATTCAGCCGAGTGAGGTTTTTGGTTTTCTGTTTTTCAATTTTTTTTCCCAATAGGACCTTGACGCTCTTTCAAGATAAGGGAGGCAGCTAATTCAGCAAGAGTCTGTCTCCCAAAGAGCTGGATGTGATCTATCTCTGCAGCCTCGCTGGATGTCTCCAAGCACGAAAAACCTTATCCAATACAAGCTTCAAAGTCTGCATGGTTGTTTTCTGGTTCCCAGCCTTCACTGACACCGCCTGCCTTGACTGAAGCCCACGGGCAAGCCTCAAGCTTTTGGAAAGCCACTGCAAGTTTTCTGTTGAAAATGTCTAGGCTTAAATGTAATCTAAGCTCTGGTAAAGTACTTACGCTAATAAAGGGCTAAGGCTTCCTCTACCCTGCCTGGAAGTACCTCATTGTCTCAGTGTGCGCCAGCCCACAGGAGGGAAGGTTACGGCCGTGGCTTGGATGGTCTTGCACATGTGACTCTGGCTGGGGCACTGTGCCAAACTAAGGTCTGCTGCATCCACTAAAGAGCTCCTCTTCTGTCTTGCTGCACACTGCCCAAATCTCCGTTAGAGTGATGGTCTCTGTGTCCCTAGACTTTAGCATAGGAAATAGATAACCCCTTTCCATGTTAAACTCGCAGCCAGGAACAAGGAGAAAACCCCATGTTCTGATGCTGTCTGTCTCCTTATTCTCTTCTTCCTGGGCTATGAAATGCCCCTTCCCCCAACCCTCAGACTCATGTGTATGAGCATCTTGTCTCTAGCTGGTGGCGCTATTTCGGGAGGATGTAGGACCTCTAGGAGATGCGGGCCAAGCTGACGGAAGTGGGTTGCTGATGCTGAGGTAGAGGTATGCTTGAAGGTGACATCTACTTACGGCTCTGGCCCAGACTCTCTGCTTCCTGGTCTACCAAGCACAAAGGCTCTCCATGGGATGCTTCCACTACTGTGCAATCCTCCAGGCCTGCCCTAATCAGAGGATGCAGAGCTATGAGCCAGACCAAGTCCTTCCTTCCTATTGGATTCCTGTCAGGTATCCTGCCATGGTGGGGAGAAAAGCAACCAAGACACCGTGTCAGAGATACACATGGGACATCCACTCCTGTTCTTGAGGCCCTGGCCCTCCAGTGGGGGAAGGGGTCACACAACAAGACCTGCCATAGTCTTGGGTCTTTTGTATTTTATTTTATTTTATTTTATTTTATTTTATTTTATTTTATTGTCTTGAAACTCACCAGACTCCTCTGTGGCCCAGCTAGGACCCGTTCTCCTTCTTGACAGCTCTGGAAACCAGAGATCATTTCTTCCAGAAGCTTCCCTTAAGTGCAGCACATGTTCCTTCCCAGAATCCTCAGTCACATATCCCCTTTGCTCTCATTGACCTGACTTGAGACACGTGTCCATTTTCTGAGGCAGGCCAGGGGCGGAGGGGTGACAAAGATGATTGATTCAGACCTGACTCCTTTAAAAGAAATTTTTCTTTAAAGACAGATATTTTCCTTGCCATCCCCAAAGCCAGAAATTCCTAATAAAAGCTATTTTCATACCAGAGAATTGTGGTTTTACTTAATTGATTTTCCTCCCTTTTTTTTTTTTTTTTTTTACCACAATTGTCGTTATTAGGAAGGTAGATATTTTAAGCTGTCTTAAAGGAGAGAAAGAATGGATTTAACCACTAGGCAGCAGATTTCTTGCTGCATCTTACTGCTTTTAAGATTTAAAGTTTCTTGCTTCCATTCCCTTTTGAACGTCACTCCTGGGGCAGTGGGATCTCCTTACCCACATGTATGCAGAAAGTGATGGGCCCCCACTTGTGTCGGACGACCCTCCATGAATCAATGCTGGAAGCTGACTTAACATCAATGACTGCCTGGAACAGCAGCTGAAGTCCCTGAGAGGCTTGAAGTTCCGAGCCTGCCTGTCCTGAGAGGTGTGCCAGCTTGTATGACGGCACCGCCCCTACCGGCAGCTACCCTGTCCTGGGGCTTAACATCTACCTCCGGTTCACACACTGGGCACTGGAGTGAGGTGGGGATGGCAGCCCCAGGTCACAGCTCTACAGCAAAAGGAAAGCTTTTTACAGGATTGCCCTGGGGCCAAGTATACCTAGGAAAGTCAGTGTTCTTCATAATGCAGAAAGTCCAATAACTCCACGTGGAAGGACATCATCACCATGCACTGAAAGTCTGATGGAGCAGAGTATTCGAGGTCTCTCCTCTCTCTCCCCCTTCTCTCCCCTCCCCGCCCCCATGCTCTCCTCTGCTGGGATGCCCACTTCCTCTACCCTTGGGCGTTAGAACTCTGGGTTCTCTGGCCCTTGGACTCTGGGGACTTGTACCGGTGGCCCCTGCCGTTTCTAGGGTTTCGACTTCAGGTGGGAAGTTAAGCCGTCAGCAACCCAGGTCCTCACATAGATGTCTTCCTATAAGGACATTCCCATAATTCCTTCTTTTATGTCTGTGTTGTCCTAGGGGGCCAATTTCTCTGGAAAGCCTTGGCTCATATGTTGGGATAAATTGAATTTTAACTAAGCACTTATTTATAAGTGGTTTGAGGATGCACATGAAGTCTATGATTTCTCAGCCAGGCTAAATTAGAGTACATACATCTCACCTGGGGAGCAGCACTTGGCCTTGGGCAATGCATGACTTTAGATAAGTTATTTCCGTACCCTAGCTGTCTAGCCATTAGTCTACATTCATAAAATGTAGAGACCCATCTCCACCATTTGACTATCTGAAAGACTTACATTTCGCTAGGGTAATCCTCAGTTTTCCCATCTATGAAATGGAAATAACAATCTTCCTACTTAATACACATTTGACTAGATAAAGATTGTGAATTACTTGTGTGTGTTACACATGTGGGGACCACATACTTGGTCATACATGTCTAAGTCGAGGCCAAAGGTCAAATGTCAGGAGTCCTCCCCAGTCATTTTCCACTTTATTTTTTTGAGACAAGGAGTTTCTCACAGAGCTTGGAGCTCACCAGTGCAACTGGGCTGCTTGGCCAACACACCAAAGGGAGCTTGCTCTCCCCTCCTCAGAGCTGGGACTACAGGTACCCACTTTCCTGCTCAGATTTTAACCTTGGTTCTAGAGATCCAAATTCATGTCCTCCTGAAGACATGTGTCCTGAGTCCTCAGGAGGCCTTTTATAGACTGTAGATTATATAGTCCCACCCCCAACATTGGTTACCAGGGCAACCATCTATGAGGGTCTGTCTGAGGCACAAGGACAGGCAATGATGACAAAGCGTCTGGGGATCTGTCTTGACAACAGGCCAGGTGCCCAGGTGTGTGTCATCGTCAAGTTAGGAATGCTGCAAAGAGCCTACAGCCTGGGCAAAACCTCAGGTGCCTTTGTCATCTGTTCCTCTTCCGTTGCCTCTGACCCCTCAGACTCTGCAACTGTGTCTGAGGGGACTGTGCCTGTGGCTCCAGACACAAGGTTCCCCTTCTCAGACAGGAACTTGGCTACCTCTGATGTCAGGCGATGCTTCTTCAGAGTGGTGCCTTCTCTCTTCCAAAGGATGAAAGTAAAGGGGTAAAGATTTTTTAAAAATCTGAGTCAAAGATTTCCTCCCTCAAGACTTCCTGTTCCTAATTGAAGCCATCCCGACATCTTAAACATTAGCTGAGCGTTCCTTTCACCACAAAACAACAATTTCCTTTTAAAAATGTAAAGGCAACTTTGCTTCTGGACAGAATTTGTATGACAGGCTAAGAGGGAGACAACCTGGATCCCTGTCCGACCTCAGCATAGATTCCCCGTTAGCTTAAATCCTGCCTCTTAGGAGGAGAGTTCTCAGTGACTTCAGGAAAGCGCTATTCAGAGACAACAGCTAGATCAGTTGAAACCAGATCTTTCATTTACTGATTTTCAGCAGTGAATATGCCTCCGAATAAAATCGTCTGGAAGGCTTGTTAAAATACAAACCATTGGGTTAGAAACCCCAGACTTTCTGATCAGCAGGTCTGGAACGGAGCTTAAGATTTTGCACTTCTAACAAGTTGCCAATTGGATACCTCCAGTGATCCAGGGCTCACGTGTGGGGACCACTGCTCTGTGCTAAACAGCTTCCAGGCTGCTGAGCCTCTAAGGGAAGAGGTTAGTATGTCAAGAATAACCGTGGCTGCTTCTGGGCTTCTGGGCTTCTGGGCTTCTGGGCTTCTGGGCTTCTGGGCTTCTGGGCTTGAATGCATGGCTCTGCAATCTGGGAGTTTGTATCTGTCCCTAACACGGCGGTAACTTGGGTCCAAGAAAGAGATTCAGGCCACTTCTCTGGTTGGATTTTCTGTGTCACAGTTTTGATAACACTTTGAGGACTGTGTTGGTCTCTTTCTTTCTGATTAAGAGGCTGTAGAATTGAAAATACAAGTGGTGTGTGTGTGTGTGTGTGTGTGTGTGTGTGTGTGTCTGTCTGTCTGTCTGTCTGTGGGCCTGTGTCTGTGCGGGCTAGGGGACAACCTCAACTCTTGTTTCCAGTCCACTTTGCTATTGTTGTTTGCTTTCTTGCTTTGGAAAGAGCCTCTCATTGGCCTGGAATGCACCTGTAGTGAGCTCCCTCCAAGGATTAGCTCTTTACCTCCTGTGCTGAGACTGCAGGCACTCACCACCAAGTCCAGCTTTCCAAACATGAGCTCTGGGGCTCAACCTCATGTCCTTGTGCTTGCAAGGCACAGACCTGCTATCCTTTCAGCTCAAAACCTCCATTTCTTCTTCTTTTGTATGTGTCCTTTTTTTAATTTTTATTTTTGGAGGTTGTAATATATTACATTATTTCTCCCTCCCACTCTTCCTCAAACCTTCCCACATATGCCTCTTTGTTCTCCTTCAAATTCATGGGCTCTGGTCCCCCCTCCCTTTTTACTAGTTGTTGTTATGCACATATATGCAGCGTACAGAATGGAGAATTTAATTGGCTGGCAGTTTAGTATCTTCCCCATGGTGGGGAATTCAGGGCAGTGGGACTGTGCAGCAGTTGGTTGTATTGTGTCCATGGAGCAGATAGGTGCAGGCTGCTGTTCTGCCTATCATCTTATTCACTCAGATCCCCAGCCTACAGCCGGTACTGCCCCCACTTAAGGCAGATCTTCCCTCCTCTGCTAAACTCTCTGGATTTGACCTCACATGTGGTTCTCAAGCATCCTCCCAAGGATAATGGGGTGCAAGCCTTGTCCTAAGCTGATAAGGTCATGCTAGCTTTCATTCATATTTTACACATCTATCCTTTATTCCCAGCTCCTGCATCCTCCCTTCTGCTCCTCTCCACACCGCTCTTTCCTTCTCTTCTCTCTTTGCTTTTTTGTTTCTTTCTGCTCATTCCTCCCCTGGTTTTCTCTTCCTGCTGTAAGTGGACACATGGCGACTTCCCATGAGCCACGAGAACACCAGTTCCCCAATTCAGCATCCCCAGTGCAAGTGAATTTGTTCAAAAAGAACATTGTTATCCTTTATTCCTGTCTTCTTCCAGAGGATTTTTATTCGTGGACTCATGATAAACACCAGAGGGAAGCAAAACAAATGAATAATGCACTTGCCAAGTACACCTATTATTTCTAATCAGTATAAGCAATGAGCTAAAAGTGTTGAATTTAATTATGATCCTGGATAGCTCACTGTCATTTCTAAGAGATGGGAGGTATAAATTTTATATAACACAGGAAGAAAGAGGGGGATCATTGAAAAGTTTATAGCAAAAAAAAAAATCTGTCTATGGTTATGACTGGCTACAAACTCAACACCAGTTTTTTAGCAAACAAAAGGGAAATGAAGACTCTTATAAATTCCCTAAGTGATGAGATAAAAACTAACCAATTTCTCATCTGTAAGCTTTTAGGTGTTTTCTTTTCTCCCTTTCTTCCATTCGCATCTTACTTAAGAGAGCTGTTAGTCTAAGGAAAACCTGTGGAGTTTAGTCATTAGAAAGAGAGCTGTTAGTCTAAGGAAAGCCTGTGGAGTTTAGTCACTAGAAAAGCAGCCAATGTGCTCAGCATCTTCTTCTTGTGCTTTTCAAATGGTTGCAAATGAACAGGGGTGACTTAGAATATGGCAATGAAGTGTGAGGGCTGGAAAGGTCAGTTCTCCATAGCTTGGTGTGTAACAGGAAGGCCTTAGGTATGATCCCCAGAACCCAAATAAGAAGCTGGGCATGGACCAAGGGCACACACACTTTCAATCCCAGCTCTGGGGAGGCAGAAGCAGGCAGATTATTGGGACTCACTGGACAGTCAGCCTGACTATCTGGTGACCCCAGGTCCCAGTCAAAGAGCTTTTCTGCATAATACAAGGCAGGCAGCTACTAAAGAATAGCATGTGAGGTTCCTCTGCATGCTCCTCATTCACAGAAACATGCATACATACTTGCATAAGCACATGCAAACACAACACACACACACATACACACATATGTGAACAACCTTGGAAATAGATACATCTGAAAAAAAAATCCTAGAAATGGTTAAGATGCTAGTTCATGGAGCCAAGAGGATCAGAGACAAAATGCTTCTCTGGGGTTTAATTCAGGATCCAGAATACTGACTCAGTTTACCCTGTCTGTCATTCTGTTATCATTCCGTAACTTCCTCTCTGAGTGAAATGTATTACAGAAATGCCCAGTGGGATTTAGGACCCTGATTCCATGAAGAGGTTATGAACAGAAATAGCCTTAATCCTGAAAAAGTCTTCACCTGGGTTTGGGGTGCAGGTACAGGAAGAATGCTACAGAGGGGGATAGGTCACCAGAGCCTCAGCTCCTGAATTCTAATCCCAGCTCTCTGCCAGCTGGTTATAGGTGACTCACTCTCACCTACACATGATTGAGTTTACCTATGTGGCAGAAGCTGCAATGAGGCAAACAATGTGTACACACACACACACACACACACACACACACACACACATATATGCACGTGTCATATGGTAAATCAGCAGTGGCCTGTGGCTGACCAATACAGTGTGTGGTAGGATCCCCTTGATCTAAGTGAGTCTTGTTCTTGGTGGGTCTCAGACACATGCAGGCTCTCACCTTTGAAAGATGAAGAGAAGAGAAACATGTCAGTCTGGTCTGGTTCCCCAGCCCCACCACCCCATGGGAAAGAGGCATGTCAATCGGGAAGATCAGCTGAGTACAGATGTCCCCAGCCTTTGAAGCCCAAAGCTGAAAGCCTCAGCTTCCCACTGGGCAACGCTTCTGCCCAAAGTTCAAATCAACGCACATCTAAAAGCTTCCTGAGTAGCTGGGAGCTGAGCCTCTGTCTCTGGGCCTGACATGGGACTATGAACAAATGTCAGCGTTTACAAGACAAGGGGCCTCAATGAGCTGATTGTGCTGGGCCATTTGAAGATAAAGTAAAATGGGACTTCAAAAGGAAACAGGGAAGGCCCAGGGGTCTGCTTTCGGAATCCATTAAGTTCCACTGCTGATAAAAATCCCTGAATCTGGTACAAATCTTGGTTTTGAAATTTCTAACAAATGAACATCTTTAATGTGTATAAAAAAATTTTTTTTGGTAAAACTTCCCCTCTAACTCTGTAAAAGACACTGTTTTTCAAGGAGTTTTGCCTTTCCTGCACTGAGACGCACACTCAGCCTTCATAAATGTGTGTGTATATTCATAGAAATTTTAGTTTACTTTACTCTCCCCCCCCTTAAAATGGGTGGAGAACTGGTAGCTTTAGACTAACCTCTTTTTCACTACGTAGAGGATGGCATGGTCCTTAGATTTTGAAGAGGAAAGAAAGGTTTTCTCACTGTTAGCCTTGTCTAGCCTAGACGGAATGTGCACACATTCCCGAGAGAAATATTCCTAAGGAAGGAAGAGATGTTGTGATATGGATTTAAACAGAAGTGCTTAAAGAAATTGAATCCAACCTAGAGCATGTTCTTTCTTCTTATCTAGTTTCTGCAGCTGCCTTTACCAGCTCAGACTCGGCTGTAGGATTTTGCTTCTCCGGTTCGCATGACATGTGCATCTCCCTCTCCTCCATCAAATCCCTTGGCTCTTGAGAACTCAGAGAAGGAGAAGCATGATGTCTCTCACCACTGCCCATCCGAATCAACTTACACAGCACATCCCATGGAGTTCATTCTGCCACTGGGACTTATGACCACAGCGTTTGCCATGGTTCTCTAGAGCACAGGGTCTCAAAGTATGGGTTGAGACCCTTTGGGGTCGCATATCAGATATTTTGCATATCAGAAAATAATTTTATGGCTAGGAGGTCACCACAACATGAGGAACTGTAGTAAAGTGTCCCAGCATTAGGAAGGTTGCGAACCAATGCTCCAAAGGAACAGAACTGATAGAAAAATATATATTCATGTATAATATATTGAATATTCAATATACATGGATTTAACACACACATATACAGATACATATAAATTCTTTATTATTAGATTTATTAGAGTGGCTTTCAGGCTGTGATCTGGCGAGTTCAACAATGGCTATCTCCTGATGGAAAGAAAGTCCAAGAATCCAGTAGTTATTCAGTCCTGGAGGCTGGATGTCTCTGCTGTTCTTCAGTATATTCAGAATCCAGAAGTAGGCTCTAATGCCAGTGAGGGAATGAACTTCCAGTGAAAACGAGGGCGAGCAGGCAAAGAGCAGATGCTTCCCTCTTCAGCATCCTGCCAGCAGAGAGTGTGGCATAGATATAAGGTGGATCTTTCCACTCAAAGGATCTGGATTTGGAGTGGGTCGTCCCACTTCAAAGATATAATAAAGGAAAATCCGTCTCAGGTGTACCCTGATACCTTGGGTTTAGTTAATTCCAGATGGAGTCAATTTGACAACCAAGACCAGCCATCACAGTAACTCTCTCTCTCTCTCTCTCTCTCTCTCTGTATATATATATATATATATATATATATATATATATATATATATATATATAATCAGTTTTAAAATGTCAGAGTTTTACGTTACTTGCTTATCATATAGAAAAATTCATAAAAGAATAATACCCCATCACTCAGCAAGGAAGCCACATAATCTATAAATTTCCACAGTTTTTAGCTCATTGGAAATCTGAGTACTTTGTGGCCTCATAGAACAGTGAAGAACATCTGAACCCAGAAATTGGAGATCTCAACACAGCAACAAAATCAAAGAATTTGGGGTGGGGGATAACTTTACCACAACTTGTCCTGAACAGAGAGGTTAATGGCCTAATCAGATCTTCTGTGTCCTGTCCTCTGACTATGTGTGGTGCTTTGATTAGAAATGCCCCACCCCCAGACTGATGTGTTTGAATGCTTGGCCATAGGCAGAGGTGCTATTAGGAGGTGTGTCCTTATTGGAGTAGGTGTGGCCTTGTTGGAGGAAGTGTGTCATAGTGGTTGCAGGCTTTGAGGGCTCCTATGCTCAAACTATGCCCAACAGTCTCCGTCTGATGCCTGTGGATCAAGATGTAGAACTCTTGGCTCCTCCAGTACCATGTCTGTCTTGGATGCTGCCATGCTCCCCATCATGATAATGGACTGAACCTCTGAAACTGTAAACCAGCCCCAGTAAGAGTTGCTATGGTCATGGCGTCTCTTCACAGCAATGAAATCCTAACTAAGACGCTAAAGTAATCAGTCTTTGCAATAGTGCTATTGTAGCTGAGAAAATAGAGAGTAGAGGACAGAGCTGGGTCCTAAACTTCTGTGAAACTAATTTTGAAGTTCTCCCACCTCCTTATCCTTTAGGTGTTAAGGGTCTGCTGGCTCTGTTGCTTTCTGTGGTCCATTCAGGGAGATTAGCAGTGGGCCCGTGAAAGCCTCTTGTGATCCATGATGGCAGACACAGGTAACTGGCTAAATCATCACCTACCCTCACCCCTTCCTGTCCTGTCCCTCTACTACAGAGGCCAGAGTAGTGAAGAATTCACTGTCTTCAGGCTCCCCTGCAGATACAGGTGTCCCACAGCATAGCTATGGCCATGAGGTGGGTGTTTGTTCAAGGATTCAGCCTTCCTGGAAACTTGTCTAGATCTTTCTGATTAAGAGCCAAAATGGAAGGGGAGGGCACACGTGTCATGTACCTGGTCCTGCCTCCTTACTCCTTCCATGAGGACTCAATGCCTGTGGGCAGAGCATCCTTGTACAGCTATGGCAACAAGACTAAGAGTCTCATTGGGATACTGGCCCTGAGCTAAGGTTTCTATACGAGAAACTGAGAACCACAACCAAATAGCCATGAAGTAGTTGAATCCACAGGGAGACAAGTGTATTGCTACTAACAGCCAGATAGATGTGTTCCAGACTGGTAAACTTGCCTTTCATACAAATAGGAACTCTGTAGATTTAATTTTTTTCATTACTCTAAGTGGTAGGAAACAGTTAAATGCATTAATTTCACCATGAGAAGTATCTCAAATACAGCTAGGGGTGAGAATTCAACTTAGGTTGGACCTACTTTCTTCGCTTCTGCAATGCTGAGCTGTACATTGCACCCCACCGGGGGCAGACCAACAGCTACTGTATTTGAACAGTCAACATTCATGTGGTTTCTGTTTACTGAAGCATTAGCAGAAACATAGGCTGAAATATATACCACCATGTAATAGATCCCAGATGTGCGGGCAATTTGGATGAATACGCCACCAAAGAGAACTTTCTGTCAGTCTGATTGGGCTTGGTAAGGTCTTCAAACCAAGTCAAAGTTAAAACATCCTGGAATTAAGATCTGATTCAGTTTGCTTAAATTCAGTGATCATTGAGTCTTCCTTTGGGCCAGGTTTCCCTGTGCTACCAGCTCCAGATGTCTCTGTGCCTTTCCGGTTTTAACCCCTGCTTCAAAGATAATCAAAGGAAGACTGGAAGGCTCTGAGAGCTAGGATTCATCGTGGCAAAATTGAGATCCACTCTACCTGACTTAACCTAATGTGTCATGGTTTGAATATTCTTGGCCCAGGAAGTGGCTCTATTTGGAGGTGTGGCCTTGTTGGAATAGGTGTGTCACTGTGGACGTGGGCTTTAAGACCCTCATCCTAGCTGTCTGGAAGTCAGTCTTCCACTAGCCTCCTTAAGATGAAGATGTAGAACTCTCAGCTTTCTCTTCACCATTCCTGCCTAGATGCTGCCCTGCTTCCACCTTGATGATAATGGACTGACCTGTAAACCAGCCTCAAATACATGTTGTCCTTTATAAGACTTGCTTTGGTCATGGTGTCTGTTCACAGCAGTAAAATCCTAACTAAGACAGTACAATAACTGCCACTTGAAGTATTTCAAAAGCAACCATGGGGGCTGTAAACACAAGAGGAAGAATGACTCTTAAGCTGATGGTGTCCTGTGGAAGACAGCAATCTTTTCTGATAGCTCTACAAAGTGGAGCAAGGACTTTGGATAAATGGATTGTCAGTGTCATTTTGAATATTGCCAAAGACAATATTAAGTTTGTTATCATCATCCAAAAGTTTCTGTTCATTGGATGGCATGGCTAATGCTTCTCTAGAGGAGATGCTTCTGGGGAGAGAGCTTAGTCAGTAAAGGCCACTGTGGAAGCTAGGATGAGGCCCTTAAAGCCCACACCCACAATGACACACCTATCCCAACAAAGCCACACCTCCAAATAGTGCCACTCCCTGGGCCAAGCATATTCAAACCAGGACAGTACACATTAGGTTAAGTCGGGTAGAGTGGATCTCAATTTTGCCACGATGAATCCTAGCTCTCATAGCCTTCCATGAGAACCCAATTCCTAGAACCCACATTTTAAAATCAGGCATGAGGGTACACAGGGGAGGTTGAGAGAGGGAGATGCCTGGTACTCCTTAGCCAGAAAGCCTAGCCGAGAGTTCCAGAACAGTGAAAGACTGTCTCAAAACAACAATGTGGACAGTACCCAAGGAATGACATCTGAGATTGACCTTCACACATACATGGACAAACATGCACATGTACACATGAGAACATACACATATGCACATACACATAAGAAATAATCAGTAGATTATTTCTTATGCTGGAAGAAAAAAAACAATCTCATTGGGAAATTGAATTGAATACACACACAAAAGTAATTTATATGTTTATGGTGTGCCCTAGTTTCAGATCATAGTCTAAATGACCAACATTACCTAATTTCTACGTAACTCAGTGAAGAGAGAAAGAGAGAGGGGGAGGGGGAGAGGGAGAGAGATAAGTGTCCAGCCAAAGTTATTCAATCAAGCTACCCAAGCCACCCACCAAACTCTGCCAAAACCAACTACATAGATTTAGAGACCATAAGATCTTACCTAAGGTGTGGACATAACTGAAGGCTGCATGGTCTTCTGAATTGTACTGGAGAAAGCGACATAGCTACCTCATTCTGCAGCTTGCTTCTTTTTGTGACAGCTGTAGGATTGGGTGGACTTGGGCTTCTATTGCCTTCAGTCTTGGGTCCTGTGAAAGGATTTGTTTGAGTAGGTAACAGTAACAAAAAGTATCCTAAGATTGTTATGCATATTAACAGAAGGGCGCAGCAGTGGGCAGGATCTCCAGGGCTAAAGTGTACATATTGCTCAGAATGCAGTTCTCATGAATACCCTCCCACAGACACACTGCTTTATCCCCAGAGAAGCAAGCCCTGGAAGCAAGGATTTTATCCACTTTACTCACCATGAAATATTTAAAGCATCCCAGAGTTCTTGGCCTGGGAGAGGGGAGAGTAAGAGGGGGGGGGGGTCCCACAGCTTGTATTTAAAAGGAGTGGATGGAAAGGGGTTATAAATTATTTTCATCTGAGTGGCTTAGGCCCAAAGAACCCTAAATCTTTAAAAGCTTGGGGGGGCAGGGGGCATGGGAGAAAACCATCGACTCTGTGACTCTGGTGTGGACTGGACGAAAAGATGGGAGGACGCTGAGGCCTTATGGGTTATTATGAAACAGTTCCACCATATTCTTGGAGATAGCAGTGTGCCTACTGTCCAACAGAAGGATGCAAAGCAGCTGAGGTGAACCCTTGACCCTGATTCTGGAGTTGGACACCAAGTCTGAGACACAACATGAACTCATATAGGAACACACTCACCAGAGGTTGGGGGTGGAAGAGAATCCCATCCTCGGGAAATAGGGAGCCTATCCAGGACGTGGGCCCTCCTGAGACAGCGTGCAGTAGCCACACAGGCTCAAAAGCAGAGAGAGTTTTGAAGACAAAGACAACCCTGTAGCCTGGATCTACTTAGGGGCTGAAAGATCTAAGATGGGAATATTATGGCTTCTACTGTGCAGAAAAGATCTTGGTAGATTAAGCAAGCTCTAGGTAGATTAAGGAGGAGGGTCACAGGATTCGTGGGAGCTAAGCAGCCATGGTTGTGTCCTCAAGTCCAGGGACTGGGACAACCATGCCATCCCAAGTCCAGCCACAACAGATATCATTGGTGAAATTTCTCGCTCAAGTAATTGATGTCCCTTGTCTGGCCCTGACCCCTCCTTAAGGTTTTGTCTTGATCAAGGAGAAACAGCCTGGGGTAAGGCCCATCTATGTCCTCACTGGCATCATGGCAACAGGCAGAAATGCCACATGGACCTCAAGACAAAGGGCTCCAAAATGTGGCCTCTTGGTATCTCAGGAACTCTGTGAAGCAGCTGAGAGTTGCACTTTTTTTTTCCAGTTTGGTTTCTTGAGACAGGGTTTCTCTGTGTAGCCTTGGTTATCCTGGAACGCACTCCATACACCAGGCTGGCCTTGAATTTATAGAGATCTGCCTGCCTCCTAAGTGCTGGGATTAAAGGCCTGCACCACCATCACTGCCAGGCTTCAATTTCATTTTTAAATAACCCAAAAGGCTAAAAAGAAATGTACTCAAGACCTCGAGGTTACCAAATGGGAGCACTACCCCACCCCCACCTCTAATAGAGATGCCTCAACATAAAATCTGTAGAACTCACGGGTCAGGTTTTGAAACTAGCTGCCTCTATGAGACTTCTCCAGGCAACCAATTGTGTGTGTGTGTGTGTGTGTGTGTGTGTGTGTGTGTGTTATGTGCAGTATGTGTGTGGTGTATGTGTAGTGTGTATGGTGTGTGTGGTATATATGGTGTGTGTGGTATATATGGTATGTGTGGTATGTGTGTGTGTGTGGGGGGTGTAGTGTGGTATGTGTGTGTGTGTGTGAGTGTGTGTGGTGTGGTATGTAGGCATGTGTGTGTGGTGTATATGGTATGTGTGTAGGTGTGTATGTGTAGCAGGTAAAACAATCTATCTTTAAAGTCATCCCTGTAAACAACTGGCCCACGTGACTACAGAAGATAAGACATCTCAGCATTTGAGATCTGCAAGCTAAGGAGCATGGAGAGATGAAGGTATGGCTCCTGTCTGCTATAATCCGGCCAAGCAGATACACAAAATCAGCCATTTCTCTGCCCTGCATGAAGGTGATCCACTTCTGCGTCTAACAGCCAAACCCCCTTTCTCTGGTTAGTAAAGGCTACAATAAGGCAGAGGGATTGGTTGTTAGAAAGTTAATAGGAGACTCTGAACTCTTGTTCTCTAACCTTTGCTTCCTAGATCAGAGGAGATGACAGAATCTCTACCAGCGGGTGTTTGGGGTCCCAGCCTGTACATTTTTGGCACAATAGTAATGTTAGAACTCAGTGCCCTTAGTCAAAAATGAGCTATTTGTCCCGTTATGTCCACACCTCTTGATGTACTTGCTGAATACAGCTGCACATGGTGCAAAAAATCCTTGTCACCTAGAGGACATTAGAACAGCACTGGGCTTCCTTCCTACATTGCATGTGTGAGCCTGGCGGAGAAGGGAGGGGCAGTTCCCAGCTCACCTCTCCATTCAGCTCTAGGCTTGTCCATGTGTGGGGAAGCTCAGTGGTCACGAAGAGATTGGCTTCCCACCTCCTGGTACCACTGATAAACATCTCATAGCCCACCAAGGAGGACGATGCTGATACCTCGCAGAAGGAAAGCTAACTGCAGCTACCAGGTCTCCATAGTACCTTGCATCACCCCAGTCATTTCTGGAAATTCTAGGGCAGCTGCACCATAGGAGACGTTCCGTCTATGAAAATCATTTAGGCGGACGACATCTGTTCTCCCTCCAGGGAGCTGAACAAAGAGGTATTTTTATGGTTTCCAATTCTGCCTCTGAGGCCAAGGCTTGAAACCCGCTTAAGGACTTAGATGAGGTAAATTTGCAGACTGCAGCTGAGATGTGGGAGCAGGTATTGGACCATCTGGAATACCTCGCCACCCCAGGGATGTAAGTGCTTCCTCGTCCCTTTAAAAAGCAAGGCTGACCTTCTAGAGGAGGAAGAAGAAGCCAACAGAGTTTTGATAACGCTTATGACTCAGTTCCCGTCCTCATTCTCAGACAGGCCTGCTGAGCTCCAGTGCAGCTGCTTTGAGGAGCTATGCTGTAAATATAAATGACAATAATAACACGGTATGGCATTCACATTGGAGTCCCACCTCCTCCAGGCACCTGCCAGTGATTTCAAGTTGTCTTATTTGGTACTTCAATGTGGCCAAAAGTCTACTGTGCTAAAAGTCCCCTTTCCAGAAGTCCCCTTGAATTCCTCCACACTTACAGTCCACTGCCTGAATCTTTGCAAGTTCTCTGTTTTTCTCCTCTTTATACTCACCACCCCTGACTCGCTTCAGCCTCCACCCAACCACATCTAAAACAAGAACGGGCAGATGTCTTAGAGACATTTTAGAGGTCAGTGTTACTGACAGGTGACCTAAGAGCCAGTGTGCCAGTCACCGTGCTCCTTCCCACCATGGCAGCCCGCAGTAACCACAGATTCTGGTGACCAGAGGACAGAGCGACCAGAATGAGCAGTCTGTCTGTCCGTTGACCTCTGTCAGTTGTGGGATCCAAGTGTCACCCAATAGACTGCCAACAGCATGAAGAAGAAACTGTCTAGTGTTCCTAGAGGTTAATCATCACTGCCACATAGACTTAAGCTAGTCAAGACTCTCCTCACTTCATCCAGCAACAGAACAAAGCAAGAGCCGAGACAATGAGAAACATAGAGGCAAAACCCACAGCTTTATCATTAATGTATTTTTAATTCATTCACTGACCGAGGCATTCTCTTTCATGAAGAGTGTAGACTATGGAGGATTGGATGGTGGGGAGTTTGGCTTGGTTAAGCTATATGTGTATGAGAGAGTAGATTTGTGTAAGCAAGTATTTGTATGCATGCTCCCCTGCATATGAGAAATCACACCATGCAACAGACCTGATTAATGTAAGGACGTTACCATTGGGGAAGGGAGGGGAGTTGGGACCTGAAAAGAGCAGAGGCAGAGAAAAGAAGGGAACAGAGAAGGACAGAATGAGAGGCTGACTGGGAACACATGGGAACAGAGAGAGAGAGAGAGAGAGAGACAGAGACAGAGACAGAGACAGAGAGACAGAGAGAGCGAGGAAGGAGGAGAAGGAAGGAAGAGAAGAAGGAAGAGGAGGAGGAAGAGGAGGAGGAAGAGGGGGAGGGGGAGGAGGCTAGGATAATGAGCAGTCTTTACATGCTGATGCACCTGGCTTGCACCTGGCAGGCAATGGCCACAGGAAATGATGCAAGCCGTTGCAAAGTTGCTGTTTAGGAGGAGCCCAGTGAGATTGTAAGTCAACAGTGACTGGATCATGTAGTTAAGTAAGTTTCTTATTATCTTATAGTGTCTTTCTACAGATTTTTCATGTAAAGGAGCCTGTCCTGTTACACTAGCAACCCCCTAGGCTCTGTTCATCGCATCAAGATTTCATAGAGTGACCATACACCTCGGTTTGTGAGTACTGTCACACAAGGATGAAGCAAGACACATTGCTTAGAAGACCTCCCCATACACACCCATCCTTCAGCTACACGTGACTATAGCTGGAATCTGTTGTATGTGACCTGTGGAATCCCAACACCCCCAGAAGACCATGTTAGGCAACTTATGGAAACTTCGGCTTTCTTACCTAAAAATGGAACCCATGACCTTTGCACTTCCAGTCAAGTGGGGGAACTTCTCTAAAACAGAACGCTCCTCCCCTGCCACACTTAGAATACCTTCCTCTCGTTTCTGCACTTGAGTTTTCTGGAGCTGAGATCTGGGGTTTTTCATATCAATATTCTCAACATTCATCCTTGTTAGGTTTCAGCCCTGGGAGAAATGGCTGAGGTGCCTATTTAACATACCGAAGCAGACTTGGCCACCAGGTTCTCCCAGCATCCCTCTGTCCCTCCCTGTTACAGGGTCCTCCTGACTGGCATATCCTGCCCCTATCCTAAACTCCCCAACCCAGGGAGCTGGGCCACTCTTCCCTATATAATCCAAGCCCCTACTGGCTGCAGCACTTCTCCCTCTCCCCTCTGCCTTCCCCTTCCCCTCTCTCCATATGACCCAGCTCAGTCTGGTCAGGACCACTCTGGATTCTCCCTGATGTCCTTGCCTCTGGCTATGTTCTCCCACATATCTAGATAATAAAATGTCTCCTACAACAGACCTAGGAGCAGTCATGTTCGTTCCTGATTGTTTGTTTGTTTGTTTCATTCAATCCTGGGACACAGTCATGTTTGACTCAGGACCTCCTCTCTTTCATTCCCTTCTTTCACACATGTTCATTTAGCTTCTTCTTGTATTTCTTAGTTCTTTCCTGGGCCAAGTTTCTAGTCAATTCCCATTAACCTTCCTGCAGGAAAACTCTCTTGCCTGCGTACCCACTGTATGAGTAAAAGTTACATTACAGTGGGTCCCAAGTGTGAGCGCAATGGTGCTCCTGGCCAGGGATGGGACCACTCACCAACTATGCCAATAAGCATCTATTTGCTACAAGTACAGCGAAACTTCAGTGCCTAGAAATCACAGCAGGTGCAGAATTTATGTCAAAGCAAAGAGGAGCTTAGTTTAACATCGGAGCAATGACCCATAACATTAGTCTCATTTGGATTACTAATTCCCCTCCCTAAGCTTAGGTGATGACCACATTCCATCCATACAGGTGATGTTTTGTATCTGTTGCTTCCCTCCCCACTCCCATCTCCCCTGCATGCCCAGGGAGCAGCCACATTAGCACACAGCACAGTGGCAGCCATCTGCAAGCAAGAGCTAACCAGGACCAGAGTCTGGTCATGATGACTTCCTGACTGGGGACTTTTGTCTCTAGAACTGTGAAGAAATACATCTTTGTTGTTTAAGCAACCTAGTCTGTGGTGTTCTGTTATAGCATCCTGACCTGTGTCCCAATTAGCATCCTATGAAAGGGTGAGAACCGTTCTCAAGGTTGCTTTTGAAAGAGGATAGACAGCATGTCCTATTATGTTCTGTTAAAAACTTGCTATTTTACTTTGCCATTTAAAGGTTTACTTTATGGTGATGGCTGAGACTTCCTTGAACCATTCATGCCTAAAACAATAAGTAGCTAAAACCTTTCTTCTTCTAAAGCTTCCCTGGAAACAAGTTCCTGGGTTAGTGAGATAGACCGTAAGTTCTTCAGTTAGTGAGATAGACCACCACACCTTCTTGCCAGTGCAGCGTTTAAACACTTCTTTTTTTCCCAACTCTGTTTATATTAGATGGTTCCAGGAACTACAGAATCCTGCAATTCTTGGGTGCTCTCAAGCCATCCGTGTTTGGGGTCAGTCCTCTCTGTCTTTAATGTAAAATCAAATAGTTTGACAACTCAGGAAGCCTCTAAAAACAGGAGAATCCTGCTAGCTGTCAGAAACTTTCAAGAGAAATAGAATGCGGCCGGAGAGGAATGTTGAACATTATGTGTGAGGATTCCCTGTACTGAGGGTCAGTGGACAGACAAGGGGAACAGGAGAAGCATCCTGAAGGTGGAGGGTATTTGTCAGGGTGAACTTAGACTGTGCCGTGCTACAAATTCCCAGATCTTAAGCACTATCCCATGAAACAGTTTCCACAAGAGTCTCCTGACTCTCAGGGAAATTCTCACCCAGGTCGCTGGTCAGGGGGGTCACCCATGTCAGAGAGGTGACATGCTTGTACCTCTCTATTCCAAAATCTTAATGCTAGCTTCTGAGGTCACTGAGTCTAAGAGAGGCCCAGCCATAGATGAGCCTCTCCCTTGGAAACACACCACATTCAATTTCTGTTTACAGTTCACTCACCAGAAATAGTTGTGTGGCTTTATTCAACATGCAAGGTGGCTAATATATACTCACACATTAGCTCAGGCATACTTTGTGGACAGTTAGTGCCTCCCACTCTGAGGGTAGGGACAAGGCCAATTCATGTACTTCCAATCCAGTAAGCAGACGATCCTCTGAACTGTGTGCATGGGAAAACCACTTGCCAGGCAAGCATGGGGTCCTGAGGTCAGATCTCCGCATACCCCATGAAATGCAGGTCATGAAGCGCATGCCTGTAATCCCAGCACGGGAGAGGAGGAAGCGAGAGGATTCCTAAGCTACTTGGTCAGCTGATCATACTGAATCAGTGAGGCCCCAGCTCATTGAGAGACCCAAGGTGGAGAGTGATAGAGGAAGACACTCCACATTGATCTCTGGCCTCTGCACACATGTGCACACCGATGTGCATACACAGACACATAGAGAGAAATGAGAAGATATAAGATGTATGGACCCTTCATCACAGGCTTCCTAGAAACTGCAGCAAAAGAAAGACTAGGAAAGCAAGAAGGGGGAATCAGTGGTTACTGGTTCGTGTGGCTTAGACTTCATAGGCTGTCTATCGAAAGGGTGTGTTCTTTCCCTTTTACAGGCAATCATGCTGTTTTCAAAGAAGCAATTTTTGTTCTTGTTTTGGGTGCTTGTTTGTTTGAGATTAGATCTCACCATGTTGGTTTGGAATGCACGTAGACCAGGCTGGCCCAGACCTCAGAGATCTGACTTCTGCTTACCAAGCTCTGGAACTAAAGGCATGCACCACCACCCCACCTCCATAATGCCTTTACAAAGGGTATCACAGAGGTATCTGGCTCCCTGCGTTCTAACGATAATGATCTTAATGGATAATTGGTTACCTCCACTGTCCAGCTTTGCTTCTGACTCCCAGAGGGACATTGGGAGGGATAATTCGTATCCTTTTCCAGTCACTGTGAAATTCAAGGGAAATGTCAGAAATGCTTATCAGGGCACTTGGCTTGTAGCACTAATGAGTCGGTTGAGTGAAAATCCATGAGCAAATTAACTGGGTCCTATTTAATCTATAAGAAACCATGAACCGCATATTATGCAAGTGTGATGCAGAGGGCAGAGGCTCTTTCCATCAGTCAGAATGTCATGGCTGATAAATTTCACTCATATGTGTAAGCGTTTTAAAACGCAGACAGCTTTTATTCTACCCCACTAAACTCTTATGAAACTCAAATTCAATTATCTGTGAAAAGCCGAGGCAAGCTATAAGCTGCTATAGCCATGTAAACCGTTGACGGTAATCATGCTGCAACCAGGAATGGCTGTTCAGGTGTGGGACCTGGAGTGGGGTCACTGTTGGTTTGGTGGTCTGCTCTTCTCTCTTGATTCTTACTGATTTTTTGAACACAGAACTTCAAATTTCATGATAATGTAGCCTAAGAATTTGTAGCTGGTCCTGGTGTTGACTCTAAGAGATTTAGAGAATTTTTGATTGGTTGTTTTGTTTTGTTTTGTTTTCTGGTCCTTTTAGTCCTAAATTATGATTATAAAAAGACATTTTCAATATGGAAGTATAACTTTTATTATTTATTAATAAAAAAGACTTGTATTCTCATATTCTATTTTCAATCAGTTTTTTTTTAAGTATCTGCTATTTCTCACAATTAGCTTCTAGTCCTGAAAAAGTCCTGGGAAAAGGTTGCATCCCCCACTCAATTCCTCCTTCTTAGCTAAAACCTGCAGAGGCAGAGTCAATGGTGTGTTTTTATGAGGCTCTTTTGAAGTCTGCCCTGCTACACACTTAATGGTGTGTTCTACAATGGAGACTCTTGTTGGTATTGAGTCATGTATTTTATGACTTTTTTAAAGAAGAACACATCTTCCAAGTGTCAACTACTGGAGAGAGAATTCTGGGGTTACAGCACTGTCATCCTGACAGGGGACACTGAGACACGGCAGAAAATGCTGAGGACTACGCATGCACAGATTCATGCTTTAATTCTTACCTTGTTATTCACACTGTGTGCGAGCCGAATACAGCTGCTGACGTCTCTCTGGGCTTCAGTTTTCTCCCCTGCGAAGCTGAGTGTCATGAGTAGGTCTCGTCTACTTCGAAGAGACATGGAAATGATCCTCCTGAAACTCTTTTTAGGGTACAGTGTACCCACAAAAGGAAGGGATATGCTACAGAGTTTAAAATTTTTTATTATTCTGAACAGTTTCATCCTATGAATGATTCTGACCATAACAGCCCAAAGAACAAAGGAAACTTGGGATCTCTGAGTTTTCTCATAACCAGTTAGCTGCTGAAAGTTCTGGAAGTCAAAATTCTCAAGACAGCCACAGTAATGTACTAGGCTGTGCCACTTCAGTTAAGTGGACCTCTCGGTATGGGGAATAGGGGGAATACACTTGGGAAAGAGAGGTAGAAGGTGACATGTGAGGTGACATGCGGACTGTCACAGGGCAGGGACGAGGAAACATAGAGACCATGGGACGAACATGCAGCAAGGCTGCATCCTGAGAGACAGTGAGAGGCCAGTGAGAAGCTCTGAGTGATGGAAATGGGTGCCCCTCCTCCCCTCCCCTCTGCACAACCCCAGGGAGAAACATCAGCTTTCTGCATCATAGAGTTTCTAAAACACTTCTTGGCAGAGAAGAGCAGAGCTTGAGATATGCATGCTTGCCCCCCAATAGACATGGGTTTCTTGTTTGAAACACTGGGGCTGCATTAGTCATGGGGACCTTAAGGATGGATGTTCAAGGCTGGGAGACAGCACAGTCAGTGTTGCCCGGTATGATGAGGAGGACCTGTGTTTGGATCTCCACCCCCATGTAAAAAGCCCAGCTTTGCAGGTGCACCCCTGTTATCCTCGCACTGGGACAATGGAGACAGACAGGTCCCAATGCTTGCTGTCCAGCGAGCCTGACCGAATCAATGAGCTCTAAGTTCTTTAAGAGACCCTGCCTCAAAAAAATAAGGTGAATATGGAGATGGAAAGAGGTAAGAGACCCTAACTCTTGCAAAAGACCTGAATTCAGTTCCCAGCACCCCGCAAGCGCCTACACTGTGTATTTTATACCAACCTATAACTCAGTTTCCAGAGATCTGATACCCTCTTCTTCACACATGGTACACATTTGGTCAAGCGCATATACAGAAATAAAAGGAATTAAGAACAAGATAAATAGGGATTGAGGGAGACATCTCACCATTGACCTTTGGTTTCTAGATGTTAAGAGCACTGGCTGCTCTTCCAGAGGTCCTGAGTTCAATTCCCAGCAAGCATACAGTGGCTCATAACCATCTACAATGAGATCTGGTGCTCTCTTCTGGCCTGCAGGCATGCATGCAGGCAGAACACTGTCTACGTAATAAATAAATAAATCTTTTGAAAAAACAAAACAAGAAGCAAATCCTGTTCTGTCTTGTCCCTCTGTTGGAATCCAAACAGTGCGAAGGTTTCAAAGCTCCACCCTTGGTCAGTGTAAAAGGGGTCAGAGACTTTAGGAAGTTCCTGGCATACATTTTCTGGAACCCCGTGTGAGGCCCTGCGCAGACTTCAGGAGACCTGGGCCCTCTCTGCAAAGGGAAGGAAGACACAGCCTCTCTAAGTGATTGCAGCTGTTCAGAAGCAGTGCCCACCCGGGACCCAGAGGTGTCCTGGTGTTCCACGGCACAGGTTCTCAGTCCACCTGAAAGAGCAGCTTCCTCCAGCCCTCACCACCCCCAGCATTTGTAATCTAGATTTTAACCACATGTGGTCATGCCGAGCATTTTTTTCTGCATTTGTCAAACTTTTGTAGCTAATTACCAGTTGGAGTCAGTATAAGGAAACCTGCCTTCCTAGGCTGGAAGTGATTAAAATGCCTGTGCTATCAGCCCGGGTGGGGGGGGTGTGTGGGGAGGGGGGCTGTGGGGAAGGGGGGCTGTGAGGAGTGGGGGGACTGTAGGGAGTGGGGGGCTGTGGGGAGTGGGGGCTGTGAGAAGTGGGGGCTGTGGGAAGTGGGGGACTATAGGGGGTGGGGAGCACTGTGGAGAGTGGGGGGGGGGGCTGTGGGAAATGGGCTGCCAGTCCAAGCAATGGGGTTTCTCCTTCTCCTCCAAGGAAAGAAAGCCCCATAGGGCTTTGAAATTCAGCATTAGTGACAGGAATGACAGGGACTTGTGGGAAACACATACTATCACTTCTGCTTTCAAGAAAGAGCAGGATATTTCCTGGCACATCAGAGAGGAAGACTTGGGGTGGCAGGGAAGACAATACACGGCCTACCAAATATCACAATGACCTAAGACGAAGAATAGTGATTACAGCCAAGACTGTACTCACTGCTCAGCAGGAGTCTAGCTTCTGTGAATGTGGTAGCAGAGACACAGAGGGGGACAGATACTCATAGCTACTCCCTCCGTGTAACAAACATGTCATCACTGCAGTTTCTTGCCTCCATGGACCTGGCCAAGATGACCCCGGGCCCCCATCCTAAGGGGTTCATCCCTGCTGAATCCCAGAACTGAGGGAGGCCAGCACTCGTCACCCCTTTTGTGAGCATCTGCTGCTCTGTCCCCCACTGTGCATGAATGTCAAGGTCTCTGGCCACTGGAAAGTAAAACCTTTCAGTTTATCTTCACTGATGTCTGACACTTTGTTTCTGCCTGTCCTTTGTGTTTCTGTTGTCCCTTGGTCCACCATAGGTCCCCAGATACTTCAAGTTGCTCCTTTCCAATTTCTACAGTCAAGTTTGTTTGTTTGCTTGTTGTTTGCCTAGGTGGTAGTCTGGCTGATTGGTTGTTCTGTGGTCTGACACATGTGGGATGGCTGCTGGATTTCATCTTCATTTCCTCTAAGTTTCTTCACTCACAGAAGGCAAAAAGAAGTAATGTTGCTGCTGGGACCATGAAGGGCAGCCACTTTAGAAATCAGAGGTGGCACAGAATTAACGATTGGCGATGATATTTCAACTAGATATTTTACCAATGAAAGACTGAGAAAACATAAATGTATGTTAACGCCATCATTCATGCAGAGAGAAAAGATGACATCAGTCAAAAAGTAGAAACCACAGGATGAACGGACAAACAGAACCTGATATGTCCATACAGGGGAGTTAAGTCATTCATAAGAAGGCACGGAATCTCGAGCCTGCTGCAGCATGAATGGACCTTGAAAACACGCAGAGCCTGGACGAGCACAGTCACATTGGATGATTTCACTTACATAAAATGTCTAGAACTGGAAACCCTACAGAGACATAAAGTAGATTAGTGGTTTTGTAGGAATGGGGGAGACAGACTTGAGATTATAGCTAAGGGGTGAGAAGTTTTTCTCAGAGTGATAAAAATAGCCCACATTTGACTGTGATGGTTTAGAACTCTGCATCTATGCAGAAAACATTTCATTGGGGGCTGGGGCTGGCTCCATGGTTAAGAGCCTTGGCCCCTTCCAGAGGATTCAGGTTTAACTCCCAATACCCACATGGTAGCTCACTACAACCTGTAACTCCACTCTCGGGGATCTAGGCAATTCAGGGATGTGGTGAACATGCATACACATACACATACACATACACATACACATACACATACACATACACATACACATACACATACATACACACACATATACATGCAGGAAATATACTTATACAAATAAAATTTTGAATAATTTTAAAAATGAAACCATTTAATTGTTAAGCAGGAGATCAACTGGTATGTGGGTTGCATATTAATAAAGCTCTTCCAAAACATTAGAAGGTGCCACCCCGATCTTTGAAAGAATAAACGGTACCAACTCTATATTGGGCAAGATTGTTTGAAATTGCTGTTCTTGAACTTTCTTTAGTTATGTCCAAAGTTCCTTCCACACCAAGAAGCAGAAGCACCCATAAACAAAAACAGCAGCGTGAGAGACAGAGAACCGTAGAATTCCAGGAGCAGAATCAATGTAAGTCACCTTCACACGTATCTAGTTCTACTGCTCAAGTAAACACCTTCCAAAGAAGGCGCTCGTGTGTGAGCTGGGTGGAATGGCTCAAGATTCCAGATGCTGGCAGCTACTGTGTTCATGCAGGGATTTAGACAATGTGGGCTGTCCCTGTTGCATCTGGAAGTTTCCATTGTTATGTTTGGGGAGTAGTGGAGGGGGCATTGTATGGGCTGTCCCTGTTGCATCTGGAGATTCCTGTTGTTTGGTTTGGGGGAGTACAGGAGGCCGTAGGAATTAGAGTCTTTGTGGGGAGTGGTTAGGAGCTTGACGTCAATGAGTAGATTCCTTGTACTTGGGGACACTAAGGACAGGGTGGTGATGTGAGACCATGAGACCTCATGCTTTGAGCAAAAGGCTCCTTTCAAGTGTACTTGATTGAGACAAAGACTATTTCTCTTTGGTACCTGAAAAAAATCATAAAATTTTACATAATGAAAGCATGTGAAGATTAGGTTTAAATGTGAATGATTGCTGCTGACTATGGCTTAAGGAGAGGCTTTAGTCAAACTGACAAGGTGTGGACTTATGATAACAAATTTGATTGTCAACTTCACTGAGATTGATAAAGCTCACCTCTGGTTGTGTCTAAGGACATTTTTCAGAGGGAATTACCAAAACTCTAAACAAAATGGTTGGGGAGGGACAGAAAACGATGGGGGGGGCACAAAGATGGATTTAAAAGGTTTCACCTTAGCATCTTCAATTCACAAATGGGTTTTAGAATTCTTCTTTTGCAGTAGTGTAAGTGTGTGTCTTGTATATCACAGTGTTTTGCAAATACATTTAAACCTTTAAGACTAAGTATGGATTTTAAAACACACACAGAATGTTTTTAACCATGAGGTTGTGAACATTGTGTGCATAACAAACAAAAGAAAGGTGACACAGAGACTTTAGGGACATTTTTCAGAGTGGCAGTTTAAAGATCCCTATAAAGATAGACGCCATGACACAGCAGCCACGGATCATCACTGTATCTGTACTTCTTGGAGTCTGCTCTTTGATTTCTGCCTAGGTAGTTCTAAACTTGGCACAAGGACTCTTCTGCCTCTTATTAAGTCTTTTTCCTCTGTAAAATAAGAATGTTACTGTCTTGGGTACTATAGAGGACACAGGAATGAACTCACTATCCAGGGTCACTTTTTTTTGGTTGAATGTCTCATTGCCTGGAACTCATTCCAGAAGAGACTTGGCCTGCAAGCTGTCACCACTGAATGGAGCAGTTTCATTCTAGATCACGCCCTTACACACACACACACACACACACACACACACACACACTCACTCACACACTCACACACACAGACAGACAATGGGGGAGGGGGGGCGGGACACTCAGATACTCTGTATGGGAGTTTAAAGCATGGCCATTTTGGTCCAACTGGAAACACCTTGGAAGATCGACTTTGGCTTGAGGGCTTCTGTGGAGTAAGCAAAGCTGTGACTGGGCCAGCACCTCCGCTTAACTTTTCTTCAGGAATTGTCCCCTCCCAAGCACTGTTTAATAGCTATTTACATGCAATAATAGTCTCACGGTATGATTTCCAAAGACTATAACTTGTGATTCACATGTAGCCCAAGCTGTATGTGAATTTAAATCTTAGATATTTATGACTGAAATTGGGAATTGTGTGCCCTAAAGTTATGATCTGAATGTGTAAAGTCCCTCACAGGATTTTGTATTTGAACATTTCGTCCCCAAATGGAGGCATTGTCTTGAGAGATTTGTAATCTTTAGCATGGGATTCGTGGTTGATAGATACAAGCTACTAGGGCTGGTATTTTGAGGGTTAAAAGTTGGCTTTGCTGACAAGCCTCACCACAAGATTCCAATACTGTAGACAGAGCTCCCATCCTACCATGCACTGTGAAGGACAGATACCCCCGAAACCGTGAGCCAAGTCAAGCCTGCTTCCCTTAAGTTGCTTTTGTCAGATATTCTGTCACAGTGGCGAGAAAAGTAACAAATACACCATTCTCTTCCCATAATTTTTCTTCAGTGTCTTATTCTTACAGCCTATTTTGAGACTCTGTCCAATTGGGCATACCATATGGTTACCATCTTAGTTTGGGTTTTACTGCTGTGAAGAGACACCATGACCATAGCAACTCTTATAAAGGACAACATTTTACTGGGGCTGGCTTACAGTTCAGAGGTTCAGTCCCTATTGTTATGGTAGGAAGCACAGCACAGGGGCATGCAGAGAGACATGGTGCTGGAGAAGGAGCCGAGAGTTCTACATCTGGATCTGCAGGCAGAAGGAAGTGAACTGGCATGAGCTTCTGAGACTTCGAAGCCTACCCCTTAGTCACACACATCTTCCAACAAAGCTACCCCTACTCCAAGGCTATACTTCCTAATAGTGCCACTCCCTGTGGGGGCCATCTTCTTTCAAATCACCACACCATCTTAAGGACAGCAGTTGTGATTAACCACAGGAGACACACCCCCACCCACCCACACACATAATGAGACCTGTTGGTAATGAGCTTCCTTCACAGAAAGAGAGGGTGGAGAGAATCAGAATAGCCTGGAATTTCATCTGCCTGCTCCCTCCTGTACTGTATGTAATTCTCCCCAAGCTGCATGCCATTTCAGCAGGCGCCACTAGAGAAGCTAGAAGTTTTCAGGAGATGGTTACCCCATGGCAGGGTGCGACTTTTCTGTAGTTTGGCTGCTTTGAGGCCATCCACACTTCAGTGAGTAGTCCCTCACTCATGCACTTTTGAATAAGCCCAACAAACTCATTGGTTCACCAGGGTGGACTTGGATGAAATTCTCTCCTTGGTCACTGGTACCCTATCTCAGTGAGTAGATGTCTGTTTACATCTCTCCAGGAAAAGGCACATGACAAAGTGGGTAAACCTGTTCATGAGACTTCAAGCTCAGAGCCTTCCTTGTTTGCTGGGTGCAAGAAGTATTCCACAGAGACATGGGCTTTTAACTATATAGAGAGAAAGCACAGTGATGATTTAGTAAGAGTGTAGCTCTAAGAGAAAACTGGAGCTCAGAGAGGATATTCCTTAGTGTCCTAGAGGTAAAGACAGAACTGAGCAAGGTCAGGGAAAGAATAGACTTGTCAGAATGACATAGCACGTTCATCCCAACAGTCTTTCTGAGAAATATAGCACAGAGTTCTGGGGAGAAAAGGTGTGTGCTCTTTTGCTTATGTGCATGCATGTACGTGTGTGTGTGTGTGTGTGTGTGTGTGTGTGTGTGAAAGAGAAAGAGAAAGAGAGACTGAAAGAGTGTATATGTGAGTATGTTTGTATGCATGTGTGTATATGTGTCTGTGCATGTGTGTATCTCTGTGTGTATGTATATGTGTTTTTATCTCTGTATGTGTGTGTGTGTGTGTGTGTGTGTGTGCATCTTCATGTATATGTGTGTTTGCCTGTGTATGCATAATGTGTGTGTGTGCTACTATGTATGCATATATGTGTGGGTGTGGTTTGTGGTGTGGTTTACATGTGTGGGTCTGTGTATCTGTGTGGATGTGTGTGTGTGCATGTGGAATGTGTGACTGTGTATCTTTGGGTGGATGTGTTTACATGTATGTATATGCATCTCCATATATGTGTATGTGCATATGTATGTGCGCAAATGAGTGTGTGTGTGGAATGTGTATGTCTGGAGACAGTGTTTGTAAGATGCAGTTGGATCGGTATATGAATGGTAATCCTTGTTAAAATGTTTCAGACTCTAACTACTCTGAACCCCCTCATTACTTCGAGGGAGGTCAGTCCATAGAAGACTTCATCAGAGACTTGGGGAGATTGGATCTGCTCGTTGCAGATTGGTGAACTCTGTATCCTGCTGTGGTGTGGTTTGCCTCATTCCATTCTTGCAGCATGACTCAGTATTTCCACGCATCTCCCAGAAGAACAATCTCATCCCCAAACAAAGTGATAGATGGAAGATTTCTCTGCATTTGTACAATGAAGGAGTTTCTACATGACTGCAAAATCAGAAGGCTTCCTGTGTAGAGCCAAAAAGGAAGTTGCACTTCAGGTTATACAGAGCATTTCTTCCTAGATTCCCACTCCTCAGTCCCCCTTTTAACAATAAATTGTTAATAGTTCTCATCTTTCTCTGGCCCTGACTGTAGATCTTTCTTCAGGAATCAGGCCTCCCATCGCAGCCCAAATTTCCCCCTTTCTCAGGTAGATCAATTAAGACCTGTTCTAACATTTGGGTTATTATCTCTTACCCCAGCAAAGAAAGATCTGTCAATGTTGACATCTTTATATACCTTAAAAAGGCATTTGGGAATAGTAATCGTATGAATAAAATATCAGTATGTGTTTGTAGTATATCTTTAAAATGTCCCTTGAGATGCAAAGTGAAGAACAGTCAAGTTGGAGACAGTAAGACTCAACACATAGAGAGCAATACAGACAAATTACACCAGTGCATACATACATGTAAACCCTACTATGATGCTGATAAATGGAGAGAGGCTTAATCTGACTCTTAGTGACTTATTGTTACACCCATAGATCAATGCATCCCTCAGCCTTCATCAGAGAAGGTTCTATTTGCAGAAGTTGATTAACACAGAGACCACAGCTGGACAAGGTGTAGAGGATAACAGACTTCAAAATGATCATTCCTAAAGCAAATAAATACCTACACATATGCATATTCATATATAGTCTGCATACACACAATGCAGAGGGAACATTGCAGAAGAGAGGGCAGAAAAAAAAATCTCAGAGCCAGAGACGGTGAATGACTAGAAGGCCAGCAATACACATGAATTCACAGCATTTGTAATAGTGTGCACAAAATCTGTGCAAGCCCAAGCCACACCAAGCTCCAGCATGGAGAGGAGATGGGCACACCATCCCACTCCTAGCCATGGAGCCAGTGGCAATTGTTAGCTGAGAGGAAAGGTCATTTTCTCTATGGGTATAGCCCTGGTTGGTCAACCATGCTCCAGTGAAAAAACACACATCTCAGAATATTTTGAGGCAGTGCAAATTGGTCCTTGAAAGGTTTGGGTTTTGCTTTGTTTCAAAGACACGAAGTTGAGTGAATAGGAATGAGGAGGTGGGTATGGGAAGAGCTGGGGGAGAGGTGCGCAGTGCTCACAGCCCAGGGGCTAAAACACAAAGCTCTAAAAGAAGAAATATCTGTGGAGACTTAAGGTCGAGTCTCAGATACAGATATTGGCATTAACCCCGATCACAGCATCACTACAAAACAGAGGTGTTCCCCGCTCAAGTAGAGCACATTCATTAGGATTTGACATTGTTTGCTGAGTCCGCCTTGGGAAGAGAAGTGACAGCAGGTTGTTTGAGTGACATGTTTCTCCATGCTCCTCTTGAGCGCCCATATAAACCATACTTTTAAAAATCCAGGTATGGGTCTAGAGGGCCACCTCGGCAGTTAAGAGCACTCTCAGTTCTTGCAGTGGACCTGGCTTATTCCCAGCAACCATATGGCAACTCCCAACCATTTGGGACTCCAGTCCCAGGGGATCTAACTGCTTCTCCTGGTCCTCCACAGGCACAGCATGGTACAATGGTGCTCAGATATACATCCAGGCAAACCATAACATGCATAAAATAAAAATAGATAAAAATTCACACAAATTAAAAAGAAAACTCAAGGTGTGATAGCAGAGAGTGAAATGGACGTAAAGATACCGACTCTCACAAACCCAAATGGGTATCATCTCTTCTTTTAATCCAGCTCCTGTTTATACCAACTAATAAAGGCTTCTTAGGCTCTCGGCTCCGGACAGTTCATGGACAGGGTGCTAGCGGCCTATAAGAACCTTCGTGCCTCATCAAGCATGGCAGAACCAGAGCACCATATGACAAAATAGAACGGCCTCACTTGGTTCTTTCTCTTCCTATAATTGCTGTCATGGGGCGCTACCCTTAAAACCTCTTGTCTCAACAACTCCACTTCCACATACATTAACACACAACATTGGGGATTGAGTTTCAGCCACAGTCTGGGACGGGGCACACATCTAGATGATGATAACATGTCCTTGAATCACCATGAGCAACTCTACTTATTTCTACACTGTTGCTTTTGTCAATTTTTTTTTCCTAAACTTTTGGTGTTTAGAGTCAGGATATGAGACACCCCACAGCCGGGCTTGTTCCTTGATGGCTGGCGACTTCTTACTTTTCCTCTGGACAATGTTAACCGACCTTTGCATTTAACTTGCTTTCCAGACACTGAGACCAGGGCCTTAACCAAGGAAAATAAATGCAGACTTAAACAAGATGAAGGGTCTCATCTGAGGCTCGTGGTCAGAGGGAGGGTTGCAAGCCGCCAGAGGTGCTTGTCATGGAAAAAGGCTGGAGAGAGTCAGTCCTGCCTTACTGTTCTTTCCAGCTTCCTCAGCACCACCTGCCGCCATCAGAATGATTGGGTGACATCGGCAGATGTGACACTTCATTCCCAGGATGTGAGAGGCAGAAAGCTCCTAGAGAGAGTTAAAAGGGCCATGGGGACCTGGAAACAGGCCTGGCTTGTAAGAGCGATTCAGTGCGTCCCATACATGTGAAGTGTGAGCACACAGCCAGAGGAATACAGTTTGCTCAGCGAGGTGTGAATAAATGGGGGAGAAACCCCTAGGGATGTGTTCTTCCCTTGTGAGAGAAATAAATCAGTAGAAAAATAGGTAGTAGCTGAACTCCTGCTTGCTGACCGCTGATTCTGTTGCTTCTGTCTTGAATGCTGATTTGAGATCATTTGTCTTTCGTTAAGTTCACAGAGACAGACGCACTTCATATCTATTGCTGTTTAAAGCATTGTGAAAACACTAAGTCACTTCGTCCCCGTCACAGTTTCATCCTGTTTGCATCCTTCTCTACTTCTCCACTTATAGATTTTAAAAAATGTGGCTATAAACACTCAGTGTCTTGCTTCGAGTCACTCAGCTAATAACAGATTCAAGCTGCCTTTAGTCACCATAATTGTTTTGTTTTGTTTTGTTTTGTTTTGTTTTGTTTTGTTTTTTTGAGACAGGGTTTCTCTGTATAGCCCTGGCTGTCCTGGAACTCACTTTGTAGACCAGGCTGGCCTCGAACTCAGAAATCCACCTGCTTCTGACTCCCAAGTGCTGGGATTAAAGTCATGCGCCACCACACCCGGGCCTAGTCACCATAATTTTGTCTTTTCAAATTCGACACTGAGAGCCAGTCTAGAACTTGCTGGTGCCATCGCTCTCATACTTTGGGACTTTTGTAGTAGATGAAGAGGTTTCTTGGATAGAACAATCAAAACAAAGCAAAGCAAAACAAAACAAAACAAAACCCATCACTTCCTACAGCTTGAGAGAACTTGGTAGTTGTTAGCCTGGACAGTGCTAAGCATTCTCTAATCTTCTCTGATCTTCTCATCCTTTTACTTCTTTTTTCGGAACGCCACATCTCTGTAAGTAGCAATTAACTTTTCTTCCTTCCCAGGCCTTAAGCCTAGTCTCCTTTTCTTCCACTCTACATTTAATCTGTCAGCAAATCCTGTCAATGTCACCCCATGTCTGAGCACTCATCTGTCACAGATCAACCTGCTCTAGGTTGCCATCAGCTCTGATCAGAGAAGGAGAATCAAAGTGGTATGTGAGTGTGTGTGTATGTGAAAGAGAGAGAGAGAATGTGTGCAAATGTGAGTGTGTGTATGAGTGTGTGAGTTCACACCATGAGTGTGTATATGTGTGTGTATGAGTGAGTGAGTGTATGTTAATATATGTATGAGTCTGAGAGTGTGTGAATGTGTGAATATGTGTGTGTGAGAGTGTATATGAGTGTGTATGTATGAGAGAATGTATGTGAGTACATATATAAGTGTGTATGTGTGTGAGTGTATATGAGTGTATGTGAGTGTGTGTGTGTGTGTGTGTATGTGTGTATGAGTGCATGTGAGTGTGTGACCATGTGAGTGTGTGCTTGTGTGTGAGTGTGTGTATGTGTGTATGATTGAATGAGCACGTGTAGTTCATATGTGTGTGTGTGTATGTGTGTATGAATGTGTGTGTGTAAGTATATGTGTGTGAGTGTGTGTGTAGGTTTGTGACAGTGTGTGCATGAATGTGTGTGTCTGTGTCTGTGTGTGTAAACATCTCCTCGGTCAGCTTAGTTCTCATCCCTACACACACCCTCATATTGGCTTTACCAGAAAGCAGGACCAGAGAGAGTTTTTTACTCACTGATAACCCTTGGTGCTCAAACCTCTGCTTGGCACCTGTGGTGGCTCCATCCTGTGACGAGCCCATTAAACAGGTCCAAGGAATCCAAACCCCAAACCTTGTTCTTCTGCTCACAGGTCTGAAGACCAAAGAGAGAAGCCACCTGGTCAGAGTTGCCCAGCGGGCAATGGTGGGATGAGAGTGGGATTTGGGGGTCTCTCATTTACTAATCCTATCATCTCTCCATCTCTGCTCAGTGATAGTGGGAGGATATGATGTCAGCTTTCGTTCTTGAGAAGCCATTTCAGAAGGCACCTTCCCTAAGTTCATCCCAACAAACCAAAGGCAAAGGCAGGGAGAGCAACAGGAGGCAAAGGCTGTAACACCAGGGGATGTGCAATCCTGTCCCTGACGGACTGGAGAAAGTGGAAGGTGACTTGTGTTAGAATGATGGCGTAGAGTTTGCTGAATAATGAATGTAGCGATTCAAGAACAAACAGGATAAAAATCACAATAATCTCAAGCGGGGAAGGTACACAACTGACTTTGTACCTTCCATGCAACACTCAATTTAGAGTGGGTCACCCAAACTATGAATGCTGATGACAGCATAAGAAACACCAGGAGGATCCCAGCCCAGATGCTCGGTCAGAGTCCAGCTCTCCAGCTGTGATGGGCAAGAATACAAACTGGGGCTCAGACACACCTCGCTCAATGTTCACCTTATTTTCTCTCTAAATCTTAATAGTATCCTCCTCTCCAAATGTGGGTAGTGATGAGGGAGGTATCTTAGGTATGCTGCCTGCTCACCTAAGCAGTGCACAGCGCAGTGGATGCCCTCGGTAAACTCTCATATTTGTTCACGCTACCATTAACCTATGTCTTCTCTTGAAGCCTGGCATCCATCGGGAGCCTGACATCCTTGGTTCCTGGCCACTTTCCCCTTTTTAATCCTTGAGGGGTAACAAGGAAGAGAGAGAGGTCTCCTGTGGTTGAATCTTCTCCCCTTCTCTGAACTACAGGAGTTGACAAACCTCAGCTGGAAGGTGTGTCCGGAGGACCTGGGCATCATGGTGCACACATTGTTCACAGCTCTGTAGCCTGGAAGAACAGCGAGTTACAGGCTGAGGTAAGCCTGCTGTGAGTGTTTGTTCTTTTCCATTTCCAGACATACTTCCAAACCCATGTTTATACCTCGCTTTACATAATGGTATTGATTCCTGGGAAATGCCAGCCTAAGACTCCTCTTTGGGCTCAGAGGAGGCCAGAGAGCCATGGTGTCTAAGCAGGAAATCAACCAAGAGGCTACCCGTGCATGCTTATAGGAACAGCCCGCATTCGCCCTTCACAGAATTTTGTGCTGTTCCCATCTGAGACTGCCAGCTTCAGAGGTTAAATCTCGAAGACTAAAGGAAAGCAGGGGCTGGAAGAATTTTGGAGGGAGTCCAGAACTGTCTGGGCAAGCCAACCCAAATAATTCAAGCCAGCAAAAATGTGCTTAGACCTGAGCTGGCTGTCTAGACGGCTATGATTGCGCACAGGTAGCTGTATGACCTTGCACTTCATTTGGCCCGTGTTAAACTCGCTCAGAGGCACGTGTCAATGAATGACTTGGTTTGGGTTCTCCAGAAATAGATGGGGATTGAAGAGTTTCTGTGAAGCCAGTTACCTTGAGATCCTAGGGTCTGCTGGCAGGGGAATGGGCAGTGTGAGACACAGACGAGGAGAAGGGGTATGTTGTTCAGTCAGTTACCACCACAGGTAACTAGAACTTTATCCTGGCATGAGGCTGTGGTTTGAATGTGAAGGTTTCCTGTAGACCCGTGCATGTGTTTAAACACTTGATTTCTAGCTAGTAGCACTATGGGGGAAAGGTGTGGCATCTTTAGTTAGGTAGGGTCTCACTGGAGGAAGAAAGCCATTGCAGGCTGGGCCTTGAGGTTTTATAGCTGGGTCCCATTTTTTGCTTGTCCTTTGTTTTCTGACAGTGGCTGCAATGTGACTAGAATCCTCCAGCTGCCGCCACCATGCCTTCTCACCATGATGCACTGTATCCCCCTCACTATAAGCCACATAGCCCCTTCCTTCTGCAAGTTGCTGCGTGTCCAGTATTTTGTAACAAGAAACCAACCAAGGCAATGACCACCCCAGAATCATATCTTACAAGAGTGAGTGGAAGCTAAGGTTCTAATCTAACTATTTTTTTTTCTATTATGGGTGAAGGGCAGATTCAGAAGTCAGGCTTGCCCATCAAGCTTTCATCCTCTTTGTCAGGGAACCTCAGGTATGCACATTACAGAGCCTTCAAAATGTAGAGCAGAAAGTCCAAGATACATGGACCCGGTAGTGTCTATGAATGCAGCCATGAAGTGAAAATACCAACTTCTCTAAGTCTATGTCTTGACCATTCACACTCAAGCCTAGATTGTTGGCTGGCAGCCCTCAAGACATGGAGACAGAAACCTTGCCAAATAATGTCTCCTGTTAAGAGTCTTTTTAAAATAATTCCCACGTGTGTTGACTGCTTACGGTGTTCACATCACTGAAACTATCTCTTACCATCCTCACAACACTAGAATAGAGAAATGACTAATATTATCACTCCTATTGCATGGATGAATTACTGAAGCTCAGTGTCCAGGAGCTTGCCCAAGATTACACAGTGAATGAGTAGAAAGCAAGACTTAGACTCAGACTATCTGACTCCAGAGTTCATACCTTCCACTGGTGTCCCCACACAGCCTGTGGCAAAGGTCCTTTGGTTAAGATGTTGGCTTTGCCATCAAAACTGTGTGTTACTGATCAGGCCCAATGCTCCTTATGATGAGAAGTAGTTTGTCTAGCTACCTCTGGCTAATTCCGGGCTAATCTCCTTGAGGAAGATGGAAGGGGAGAGGCTTGTGAAGAGCCATGGCCAGGCTCCCGGGCTGACCCTTATGTCAGACTCAGAACTTAGGATCAGGATCCTCATGTCCAGATGAAAACCCAGCTAAGCCCAGATAAGTGGCTTTCCCATGATCCACCTCCAGTTGTGAGATGGGTTGAGTTGGTAGAATATAGGCTATCTGGTTGTTGTCTGTCAAAATTTAGACCCAAAGTCCCTCTTTCTGGTGCTGCCCCACTGCCCCCTGGGAGTGGAATGGTCGTGTTATTCACACATGTTCTACCAAAGCACTTGCAGTATTTCATGGCATGTCATTGTTTTGTAAGTATGTTCTCTCCCACCCGAACCAACCATTGGCCTCTGTAACTATAAACAGAAAATGTGTTTAACAAATGCACCCAGATAATCAACTAATGAATGAAGATGATTTAGCATCAATCTCTTCTTAGGGGGGCTTCGGACTCAGAGAAGTCTAGATCCATCAATTCTAAGCTATGTCTTGACACCTATGTAGCCTAGAGTCCCAGGACAGGCCCTATCAACCAGGAGGGCTTCTGGGAATATCCTGGGGCTCCCACCCTCCCATTTCCTATATTAATCAGCTCTTGCTCCTCTTTGACACATGGCAAACCTTACCTTGCTTTGTCCTGTTCCTTTAAGTCCCAGCAGTGTGACTAAAGCTCCCCCAAGCAGTCTACTCCTGCTATAGAGCAGTGGCCAGTTGGAGTTGAATGCACTGCCTTTGCCTGGGAACTGATGTTTTAACAAGGAACTGCCAAACATCCAATGCCTTAGCTCATCATGATAATAAATATAATAACTAATAATTACTTAGTTGCTACTATATGCCAGACACTATTTTCAGAGTTTTACAAGGTTAAGCCTCACACTAATTCTATGATGTAAGTTATTATACTAGACTCACAAACTTTCATCTGATATCTTCCCACTGGCCTTTCTCTGGTGCCTGAAATCTCAGAATGGGCTGATCCCTGTCAACAAACCCCCGGGAGAGTGCCTGGCTGATGCCTGGCTTTCTCACAAGTATTGTGGTCCAGGAAACATCGGAGAGACTCAGGAGTTATGCAGGGCAGGGAAGGTGACCTATCAATGTGCCCTCAGACCAGCTATTGTTGTGGGCCCTGGAGCTCAGTCTCATGGGAATACTGTGAAGTGAACCAGAGACATGGTTCAGGGTTTCTTACACCGCAGTGAGGGAAGTGGACATTCCTATTAGCTAATTCCTCATTATCATGGCAAAATTCATGGCAAAGCCAACTTAAGTAAGGGAGTATTTGTTTTGGCTTTTAGTTTGGGGTATATCAATCATGGCAAGGCACTCTGGCAGCTGTGAGCATGAGGCAGCTGGCCACAATGTGTCAGCAGTTAGGAGGCCAAGAGACAAAGATGCTAGTGCTTGCCTCCCTCTGCTCTTTTTATGCAGCCAAAACTCTAGTTGGTGGAATGGTTCCGTCCATATCTAGGGTGGGTCTTCCCACCTTAAATAACCCTGCCTAGATACTTCTCCACAGATATGTCCAAAGGTTCATCTCCAAGGTGATCCTGGATTCTGTCAATCACAGCATTCCTAAGGAAACTGTCACCTGTTGTGAAATGAACTGTTTCTAGAGAGCGCCGACTCCTTACGGTTCCATCAGGCAGTGGTCTGGGCAGGCTGACTGTGGAGAAACACCACAGGTAAAGAGATACAAGTGCTGCCACATGGGCTGGCTCCCAGTCCAGCCAGTGGGGTTCCAGGCTCCCGGCCTAGGGAGTGGGGTTCCAGGCTCCCAGTCCAGGGAGTGGGGTTCCAGAAGGATGGATAAGTAACAGTGGCATCTACTTCAATGTGTCACCAACTACTTGCCACTAAGTGAGTTGGCACTGGGGATGGAGGGCTAAGTGCTGGGGGTGTTGCTGCTTTGGGGTGACTGCAGGGACTTCTTGCAATCCTTCAATTTCTCATGCGTGCGGGACAATGCGGGTTTAGCCCGCCCAGCGTATCTGACTTATCCCACAGCTAGAAGAAACAGCTTCGGGAGACTCTTCAGGTTTCCTGTTGCTCAACCTCCTTGATGATTCGACCCATCATTCCTTAAATCTTCTATCACAGACTGCCAGGAGCTTGGCAGCAGCCACCAGGAAAGCCAAAAACACTGAGAGGGCACAGACTTCATTAGTCCTTTTGTCTTCTCACTGGTGAATTCTCCATGACTCTAACCCTGATAATACAAACCCAACAGAACTATGTGAAGAACGTGCCTGGACTGATGTGTCCTGACTTCCATGTTGAAACTCAGCCAATGCAAACCTTGCCCCCTTTCTTCCCAATTTCTGCCATAAACATTTTTTTTTTGAAAGCACATAGCTCCGGGTCCCAAGATCACATGAGCGTACTGCTCTTCCATGAGGGCTGCTTGTGTTGTTTTTTTATATAACATGCAAAATCAGAAAAGAGCAAAGCTCTATGAACTACATGAATGGGGACAGCCAGAGGACCTAGGACAGGAAGTACTTCAATATAATTCTCTCTGGAAAAATCTGACCCTTGCCTCTTCTTCTTCCTCTTTTTTCCTCCTTCTCCCCCTCCTCCTCCCCCCTTTCTCCTCCTCCTTCTCCATCCCCTTCCTAACCCTCCTCCCTCTCTTCCTCCTCTCCCTCCTCTTCCCCCTCTTCCTCCCTGCCCCCTCCCTTCTTCCTCTTTTTCCTCCTCCTCCCCTCCTCTTCCCCTCTTCCTCTCCCTTCTCCTTCCCCCTTTCCTCCTTTCTTTTTCCCTTCTTTCTTTGGTTTCCAAGTATTATGGGACATTGAAGGTGAAAGATCTAATATCCTTTGAATTCCAAGACCATGGCTCAGAGAGAATTGGGAAGTGACTCAAAAGAAGTCCAAGAACATGGCCTGTGGCTTTGAGAAAACAGAAATAAGCTTGGGGTGATCGTGACAATGTCCAGGGCAGGAAGACAATGTTTCCTTTACCTGGGCACTGTTACCTACACCTGACCCCTTTGATGGCTGGGGCAAGTGATCTTAGCAAAGGGACTCAGAACTCCACCCTGGGGACAGGACTGAGGAAAGTGGACTGCAGATTATAGATGTCGCACTGGGATAATAGAATGAAAGGGAAGCCACACCTCAGCAGCAGCACTTGTACCAGAGTTAAGGTTTTGGATTATCACATCAGACAAGGAGCTAGAACAAGATAAGGCTTTCCCCTCAGCAAAAGTAACAGGAAGAACATGGAAGGAAGAAACTGTAAATGCGAGCTACGACGAGGGATGACCTGGTGACTACAGTAATTATGAGTAATTATGGATCTGTGTGAACTACATATGTGTAAATGTGTGTATGCATCCCATTACTTTTTTTTTTTTCTTTCCTCCTGTTTCTAGTCATTTACTGTGTACTATAAAATGTGGTCACTATGTGGCATCTGACATATTGGTGTTAAGTTATTGGATCTTAAAGGGGGTGTGGTGCCAGGGAGCAGTGACACCCTGAGGACAGAGGACTGACACCTGTGCTCTGTCTAGGAGAGGGCTAGGCTGATCTTGTTTGAGAGCCACATTGTGACAAACACAAGCAAGATTGTTTTCCTGTGTCTTTATTTAGAAATTAAACATGGGAAATAAATATGTACCCTGTTGGGGCTGGAAAGATGGCTCAGTGACTAAGAGGGCTCTTTCAGAGAACCGCAATTCAATTTCCAGGGCTTACATGAGGCATCTGACAATGCCTCCAAACTCCACATCCAGCAGATTGGCGCCCTCTTTTGGCCTCCAGGGGTACCTGTAAACATGTGTGTCACAGACACACACACACACACACACACACACACACACACACACACACACACACGCTATTTTTTTAGTTTTAATTATAAGAAGAAAGGATATGCCGAAATTAATAAAGGATATTAACCTGGAACACTTGACTATCCACTCAACAGTGCTCTAAACATTCACAGGCTCCTGTCTCCTTCCCTCTTCAACAGCCTAGCTCCACTTCAGAGCTGGACCAAAGCGGAACCTGTTCAAGATTTCAGAGGCAGAAGTCAAGACAAGCCCATCCCTCTCAGCAGGTCACCATCACAATTACATGCAGTGCTGAACAAATATCCCCGATGAATTAGAGTTTGCTCTTCCTTGCTATTTGTCTGGTCTTTTTCTTGAGTGCTAACCTGGTGAACAGCCAGAATTTCATCCATGGACTTAGAGACCAGTAGCTACCTGAGTAATCACCTTTCTGTAGATCCCTGGATGACCTAGTATCCCTCCCTATTGTTGTCCATCACAAAGACTCAATGAATAAATGAATGTCCTTGTTTTAGAAGGGCTGGGTAGTAACTCCTTATTCCTATTTCCACTCACTTCCCATTCCTTCCGATTCCTACTTTCTTCCATGTTTGTGGAATAGCTAATCCCCATGATTTCCTTCCAGCTCTACTCCCCTGATTGTCCCCTCCTGACTAATACAACCCACAATGTGGATAAAATTACAAAATCATTATGATAGATTCAGTCACCTGTGGCTTTGAGAAAACAGGAGCAGGCTCCTGGGTCTGCAGAGTAAGGCCAAAGGTGTCAGCCGTGGGAATGTAGAACACAGCAGCCTTCCCTGGGGGCTGAAAGAGGAGGCAGAAAGAAGCAGAATCCTTCCGGGCCTTAAAATCTGATTCTCTTAAACATTGTTCTCACTAAAGATTCCAGTATTTATCCTTCTGCTTTGGATCTTCTAGCATTCTGAAGGACACCAATCATGTCCAGCACGTGCAAAGCAGAGACGATGACCAGCCATCCAAAAACCCAAAATAAAGTCATAGGTGGACCATGAACTTGGTCCCTTCTGAATGGCCACAAGTGACCTGTGACCCTTCTTGCTTCCAGCCTTGGCAAAGGCACTTATATTTCTGGTTAGGTCTGGTTGGCAGATATACAACCTCAAAGCTATGTGATTCGCCTTCCCTGCTGGCTACCTTTTCTTTCTCTACTGGAAAACTAGCTGGCCTGTTTTGCAGCATGCTCTGCCATTGTCAAAGGACATGAACTCCACACCAAAGGTACAGAAGCCAACTTGTAAAGGCAAAGCCTGGATAGGTTTCCAAGCCTTCCCAGACTGAACATATATACTATGTTTTAAAGTTGTAAATGTTCTCTGAACATGACATCAAGGATATAGGTTTCTAAGCCTGCTTTTATCGTAAGGATAAAAAAAAAACGGCAATAGAAATTTTGTGTTTAGCTAGAAAAAGTCTTGAACATACAGCTTTTCTCCCTACACTCACTTTTCTCCTTCACTCAGCCTGAAAATAGATCCCTACCCTATAGTCTGTCTCTGCCATTGTTCCTGCCTCCTGGTGTCACATGTGCGTGTTTTTGAAAACCACAGCTCAAGAAATGGGTTTTTGTCCACTTGGTGGGCTGGAGGGCAGACAGAAGCTGCTATACTTGAGATTAGCTGCGATTTCTCTAAGGGAAGAGAATAAATAGAATGAGTACTTAGCACAGAGCAGACCTCTTATATTAGCTCACATGATTTGTGCTGGGTAGTCCAATAAGGACCAACTACATGAAGGAGTGGCTGAGAACCTAGCAATGGCTCAGGCCAAATCTGTAGACACTGGAGAAGGTGGCTTCCCAAAGAGAAATTAGGATGCTCTCTTCTGATCCCGAGGTCTCCATAAAGCATTTGTCTACATCTAGAACAAAAGATAAGGAAGCCCAAGGTCCCAAGGGGACCTCATCTCAGGGGCCTGTGCGTCTTTCCTCTGCTTCCTCAGCATCGGTATTAGTTATATGTCTCATCGCTATAACAAAAATACTTGACTAGTTGGGCACGGTGGCGCACGCCTTTAATCCCAGCACTCGGGAGGCAGAGGCAGGCAGATTTCTGAGTTTGACAAGAGTCTTAATGTAGGAAAGAAGGGTTTGTTCTGGGTTACAGTTCCTGGGACACAGTCCATCCTGTCAGGGAGACACAGCAACAAGAACAGGAGGTGGCTGCTTGGTCACATTGTGTCCAGTCAAAAAGCAAAGACTGCTTGCATTCAGCTTCTTTCTCCCACGGTATGGTACCACCCACATTTAGGGTAGTCCCCTTACTTGCATTAACCTAATCTAGAAAACCTCTAGTATACCTAGGCCCAGAGATTTGTTTCCATGGCGACTCTAAATTCTATCAAGTTGATGCCAAGATTAACTACCCAGAATCCTTAATTTGTATGGGGTCATCCATATTCAGAGGCTTTTCCTAACTTCCAAAAGCCCAGCTATTCACAATCCAACATGCACGGTGCTAAGGAAGCCAAAGGATGTCGGGGTAAATTTTTCCAGACAGCTCTCTGGATCTAGATTCCAGCTAGAAGGCGCCTGAAAAGTAATATTATCTAAGCAGAAAAAAATCATCGTTAGGAGGTTTCCCTAGGCTGTTTAATTTCTCTGCTGACAACAACTGTTCAAATCTTATACCAAATCCCTTCTCTCCAGCCAAATGTATCCTTTGGCCCAAATCTGTATGTAGTTTCTCTGATGCAGAATAGCTTCCACAGCCAAGCCAATGAGTCAGTTTTTAAAGTCTTTTAAAATCCAAAGAGATGTGCTTCCAGAAGCCTCCAACAACACTCCAAGGATGTGCGCATGAGTCTAAATACTCAGGTAAGCATACTAGAGGGGATATACATAGAGATACAATCTATGTATTTGTCCTGTCCCCTTTTTAGCTCAGACATACGAGGGAGAAGGAGGGTCCTATAGCGATGGTTCTCCAGTCCCTCCCCAAGGGCATCAACAAAGTTCTCATTCACTTAGGAAAGATAACAAACTTGCATAAACACCATGCTGCGAAGGTAATATGTGGACAGAGAGACAAGCTTCAGGCTCAGTCTTGTTGCTGGTGGTTGCCATCATCATCATCATCATCATTTTGCTTGTGTATGTGTGATATATACATGTGTTCATGGGTGTGTGGACACATGCGTATGGATGTGCATAAGTGCATATGTGTGGAGTTCAGAAATTAATATCACTGTCTCCCTCTATCTTTCCTCACTACTTACTGAAGCAAGGTCTCCTATCTACCAATTCTGCTAGACTATCTAGCAGTTTGTCCCTGAGATTTCTCTGTCCTGACCTCCCCCCAGTATTGGGATATAGGTAGGCTTCCATGCTCACCCAACGTTTATGTAAGAGCTGGGGATTTTAACGCTATTCATTGCATGTGTGTCCCAAAGTGCTTTGCCCACTGCAATGTCAGTTTTATAAATCACTAGCTGAGGGATTTGAGCCACCAGTCATCCAGCCTCCCAGACTCCCGTCCTCTTCTGCTTGTGGCGGTAAGCAGACCTCATTGCACACCTACAGCACAGAGCTAGCTGTAAGCAAACTCAGCTGAGGACAGCTGATGTGACAATGTGTATTGTCTCAGTGACATGTGTGCCCCATTGGGACTGGGGGACCCTGCCATGCTAGAGAGAGTCAGAATAAATCTGAAAACATCCAGCCAGCCTGGCTGGCTGTCACTCTGCTTCTCCCTGCAGTGTCTTGTGCTTGTGCCAGGGAGGTCACATTGAAACCATGAGTCCGACGAACAGAGGCCATGCATAGAGATAACGCCACCAGCCCCAGCCATGAGGCAAGGCTTAGAGGAAGACAAAAGAGTCCCAGTTGTTCATTTCTCGTCAGCTTTGCTCTGAAGGCTCCGTCCCCATCTGTCCCTGCCATGAAGACACTTGTTCACACCCAGCCTGCTTCCTGCCTGGATCCCTGCCACCTAGTGCTGTCTGACTTCCTGCCCCCTTCCTGTCTGCTGACTCTCCAACAGTGCCAAAGAGGCAGGGACAGCTCCTTTCAACTCCGTGCCTAACAGGCTAAATTCTGTAGCCCCAGCCTTTTTGTGGAGGGAGTGGGGGGTCTCCTCCAGAATTGTCTTCCAATTGAAACTTACTTCCCCAGACCTTACAACTTGTTTTCTTTCTTCCTAACATTTCCTGCTGAAAGCCAATGCCCAAAGCCACTGCTTCACCTCCCTGATTTTTTTCCCCTTGTCGTTTAACATAAATCAGTGTGCTCTGGTTCTCAAAACTAAAAGCCACATATAATTAAAACCCCAGCACAGAAAAAAATGATTTTGAGGTTTGGCACCAAGTCCTGGGGGATTAAAACAGAAGGATGCACTCGCCCTGCACACCCCTGCAGGGGATTGCTGCCATTCAGAAATGCACCTCAGGACTGAATGGTCTGATCTCTGCTCAAAAGCCATGCAGAAGTCTTGCCTCACCCTACAACACACACACACACACACGCACACGCACACGCACACGCGCACACGCACACACACACACACACAAATACACATACACACATAAACACACACACACACACACACACACACACACACAGAGCTTTCCCTTTTCTGAACCTGGACCCAAATTCCTTTCTTTCTGACCATCTGGTCTCCTCATTTTAACTTGGCCAAGCACAGCTAGGCAGGTCCCCCTCCCACTGTGAGGGTACAAAGGAAGAAAAGAGGACCCAAAATGGGCCTGACCTAGCCCCAGACTTCAATTCTATGCTACTTAATGTGCAATAAACCATCAAAGTGATGGATTCAGGGATATGTGCCCCCAAGCCACACTTGTTCAAAACTAAAGGCAGAGAAGAAAGAATTGAGAATAAATAGTCCTGAAGCTTTGGGGGAAAGTGACTGAAAATTGTTTCCCACTGTTCCCCGCAGTCATGGCTGGCAGCACTTGCTCTAGTCTTCCTCTAACAGACGGGCACTGATTAGAAGCTCAGCAAACCCAGTCACCTCTTCCCCTGGATGAAGCCCTTTTAGCCTTGATATCTGGTGCCTTCTCTCCCCTGTGTTGGAATAGAGACAGAGTTAGAACTTACTCAGCCTGTCATTGACCTCTAGGAGCATGCACAAGGTCTTTGACAATGTTTGAATGTCCCACAGCTTTAAACAGGAGACAGCAGATGAAGTCCCAAAAGTCATCGAATGCCTGATAGTAAAAGGCAAATGTTAACCAAGAGTATCCCCAGCAGAGTAGGGTATGACAGCAGCCAACAAAAGGGCATCTAGGTAAGGGGTGCAGGGTCCCAAGGGAGGTGACCACGGTTTCTGTAGGATTGTCCCTGCTAAAGTAGTAGTTCACCCGTTAGCTATAATGGGCTGAGGGCTGAGTTTAAGACACCTGGAGGCATAGCCTGAGGAAGGCAAGAGACTCAGAATAATCCAGAAAAGAAGGTGAGAAATTGCTGGTTGGACTGTAAGCTGGGTCATCTACTCTGGAAGTCAGTCTGGTGGTTCCTCAGAAAATTGGACACAGTGTTACCTGAGAACCCAGCTATACCACTCCTAGAATATACCCAAAAGATGATCCAACATATAACAAGGACACATGCTCCACTATGTTCATAGCAGCCTTGTTTAAAATAGCCAGAAGCTGGAAAGAACCCAGATGTCCCTCAGTAGAGGAATGGATACAGAAAATGTGGTACATTTACACAATGGAGTACTATTCAGATATTAAAAACAATGACTTCATGAAATTCTTAGGCAAATGTATGGAACTAGACTCCTGAGTGAGGTAACCCAGTCACAAGAGAACATACATGGCATGCACTCACTGGTACGTGGATATTAGCCCAAAAGCACAGAAACCAAAATACAATTCACAGACCACATGAAGCTTAAGAAGGAAGGCTAAAGTGTGGGTGATTCAGTCTTCCTTAGAAGGGGAAACAACATACTCAAGGGAAGAAATACGCAGACAAAGTGTGAAGCAGAAACTGAAGGAAGGGCTATCCAGAGACTGACCCACTTGGGGATCCATCCCATAGATAGTCACCAAACCCAGACAGATTGTGGATGCTAAGAAATTCATGCTGACAGGAGCCTGATATGGCTGTCTCCTGAGAGGCTCTGCCAGAGCCTGACAGGTACAGAGGCAGATGCTCACAGCCAACCATGTGACTGAGCATGAGTCCCCAATGGAGGAGTTGGAGAAAGGACTGAAGAAGCTGAAGGGGTTTGCAACCTAATAGGAAGAACAGCAATATCAACCAACTACATCCCCCGGAGCTTCCAGGAACTTAAACACCAACCAAAGAATACACATGGAGGGACCCATGGCTCCAGCCGTATATGTAGCAGAGGATGGCCTTGTTGGGTATCAATGGGAAAAGAGGGCCTTAGTTCTGTGAAGACTCAATGCTCCAGTGTAGGGGGATGCCAGGGTAGGGAGGTGGGAGTGGGTGGTTGGGTGGGGATACACCCTCATAGACTCCGAAGGAGGAGGGGGAATGGGATAGGGGATTTCTGGGGGGAAAACAGGGAAAGGGGATAACATTTGAAATGTAAGTAAAGACAATATCCAATAAAGTTTTTTTTTTTTTTTTTTTTTTTTTAAAGAAATGAGGTTAGAGGGTGTCTTAGTCAGGGTTTCTATTCCTGCACAAACATCATGACCAAGAAACAAGTTGGGGAGGAAAGGATTTATTCGGCTTACACTTCCATACTGCTGTTCATCACCAAAGGAAGTCAGGACTGGAACTCAAGCAGGTCAGAAAGCAGGAGCTGATGCAGAGGCCATGGAGGGATGTTCTTTACTGGCTTGCTTCCCCTGGCTTGCTCAGCCTGCTCTCTTGTAGAACTAAGATTACCAGCCCAGAGAAGATCCCACCCACAAGGGGCCTTTCCCCCTTGATCACTAATTGAGAAAATGCCTTACAGCTGGATCTCATGGAGGCATTTCCTCAACTGAAGCTCCTTTCTCTGTGATAACTCCAGCTTTGTCAAGTTGATACAAAATTAGCCAGTACAGAGGGGGAGAAGAAACCAGACCCTCGGTGTCTTGGAGGATGCTCCAATGGCCTTGGCTTTTATTCTGCATGGGAGAAATAACACAGTTTTAAGCAACGTAGATTAGAATTGCCTTATATTTTGAAGGGTTGATCTGGCAGAGAGAGTGTGCTATTCCCTCACATCCATTTCTTTCCTCTTCCTTATAATAGAAACCCCACACTTTCGGCTGGACACATGGCATAAGTCATGAAACTAAGTTTAGCCAACGGTATGTGCTCCAAAAAGTTCACTGCAGCTTTTGATATTTTTCTTCTTTGTTTTTGCCCTTCCTCTTCAACCTGGAATGCAGACATGATGTCTGGATCTTTACCTGTTCTAGTTCATTATGAAAACAAGGGTCATCCCCCACCCCCACCCCCCTGTATGGGATGGTAAGAAGTTTGGACCAGAGTCCTTGGGAGTAGAGCCATCCCAGCCCATTAAGGCTCTCTCTAGGCAGTTATCTCTGTTTCTGGTGGTTAAGTGGAATCCTAATTGGTATAATCTTCCTGGCTACAATTTAAAGAATAAACTGTAGGGCCAGCAAAGGTAAAAACAGGGTTAATCTCTAATTTTCAACTAAGAACACTAAAGGTTGAAACAGTTAAATGAAGCACATTAGGATTGTGGCATATCTATATTTAAACCCTGCCTCTTAGACATTTTGAATGTATGATTTCTTAGCCTGGCTGCCTGACTTGGCCCTGGAAGGAGCAGTGATGCCAGGACCACATGCCACCAATGACTGTGGGTGCCTGAAATGGACTCTGGAAAGATAGCGTGGCCTGCGCGCAGAGTTGCCGTCATCCACCTGTCGGAACACCCTTCTTTTCCCTTCGCTATACACACCTGCCCCTCACCCCCAACCCCATTGCCGGGCACAGCAGAAAATGCCTGCTCTTCTGCCTGGAGTGGACAGTGGGCATCGTGAACCTTTGAAGGAAACTGCTTCATTAGGGAGGAGGGAAGACTGGAAGAAACTTTAAATCCATGAATGAACCTTCCAAGTTGCTGGCTTTGTGTCAAAGGGCAGAATGTGCAGAGCAGCCTAGAGGCCTGAGAGACCTCAGGCAAGGAGGTGGGCGGAGCCTGCTCCAGGTGCCCTGTGAATGAGAAGATGCTCAGGCTACCTTCCCCTTTCCTCTTTGCTTTTCCTTCCAAAACAAAAGTACAGAGCACAAGTCTTGGTTAATCACGTAGTTCTCAGACTATTTTTCCTTGGGGGTGACTCAGCGTTTTTATGGCCCTGGCAGGAAGCTCAGCCACTGTGTAGACAGTTTCTTTGGGTGAATGATGGTATGTATGCATGTGTGTGGCATGTGTGTGTTGTGTTTTTGTGGTGTACGTGTATGCTGTGTGCGTGGTGCGTGTTGTGTGTGCACATAATGCACACACAGTGTGCATATGGTCTGTATGTATGCGATGTGTGTGTGTGTATGATGTGGGGAAGTTATACACATGGTGTATATGCATATGTGGATGTGTGATGTGGTGTATGTCGGAGGTATGTATAGTGTGTGTGTGTGTGTGTGTGTGTGTGTGTGTGTGTGCGTGTGCGTGTTGTCTGAGGTGCCGGTGTTTATGGTGGGGGAGGTGCTCTGCCTGCCATCCCTTTGGTCTCTCTTGCTTGTTCCATGTTGTTTATTTGAGCTCGGGCTTTGGAATGTCAAGCAGCAGTCTGTGTTCCATGTTTCCTTTCTGGTAGCAGATTCTCTTCCTGATTATGCTTTGCTCTGGCTAATATGAAAATGAATTGGCTTCCTCTGACAACAATAAGTGTAATAATAACAGGAAATGGCCCGGAATCACCTAATAATAAAAATAGAGCGGGAAGGGAAGCAACCAGACCCAGGGACATTGTGTTGACAGACTTCCCACTCCACCTCACCCTTCAGCCCATCTGCCTGACTCAGAAAACTGTGTTCGTTGTTGGTGAGGCTACTGGGAGCCTGAAAATATCCAGTATTTTTTCTTCTTCTTTTATTAGGGACTCTGAAGACTCTAAGTATCAAAACTGGGGGGGGGGGGGAGGTTTCTTTTCAAAGAGCAACTATATTCTGCCCGATAGCATTGTTTGATCAGGAGTGTTGCTTGAGCTGAGCTAACACACACTCATTGCACTGGCTCGGGAACAATCCTCTGACCTAGTGACCTATTTGATTTGTCCCTGGAACTTGTGTCCCTTCTCACTCCCCACCTCAGGACTTCACAGTTGAGGTGGCAGCACAGAAGCCTCTCTAGTTTTTAGCTCTTACAGGGTCTTCCCCGGGCCTCTGGCCTCAGTCTATTCTGTTCCCTGGCTGCTAGGCTGCGATGCTTCTCCTCGCCACAGTCCCTGGTAGACACTGGTGTCAGTTTAGAACATGGATACCTTTGACTTTGCAAAGCTGAGAACCACAACCTTCACTTTGCCCCAAGGGGTTACATTCCACAGAAAGGAAAGGAGGGTATTTCTTTCCCAGAGCCCCTTCTCCCCATCTGCACAAACATGGGAAGTCTGTGGCCTCATTTCCATGGCACACAGACCCTCAAGCCGGTCCACACACAGCCCCCATTGCTAATAATGAAAAGTCAGAAGCAGAGAGATCCAACTTAGTGTGGGGAATTGTCAAACCACCAGGGACTCATGCCAGCGTGAGTGGGTGAAATCTAGCTACTAGAATTAGTCAGGCATGGATGCACATAAAGACCTTAATTTTTACCTCTCTCTCTCTCTCTCTCTCTCTCTCTCTCTCTCTCTCTCTCCCTCTGTGTGTGTGTGTGTGTGTGTGTGTGTGTGTGTGTACATGCCTTTGTGTTTAATGGGAGACAGGAACACGGGGTCTAAGTCAGAGTTCAAAGTGAGCTAGTGTGAGCATGCCTTGTTGGCCTATTTATCCAGTAGTCTTGGCACACTCAATGAGCATGTTTGATTAATGACAACCGCCCACAGGGTCACACACAGTACTAAAACGAAGCCCAAAAGGGGTCATCCCTGAATGTAAAAGGCTTGTTATTAGGTGAGCCATCTGCTCCTGTCTCTGTGGCCAATTAGGTCATCACAGACTCAGTCAGCAAGTATGGTTAGAGGAGAGGTGCACCTGAGAGGAGACATTAACACCTTCACCAGTGACTATAAGTCAGGGCTGCCTTGCTTGTCTGAGACCATCTGAGCTGACGCTCTTCCCCTCTCCTTTCCCCCCATTGCCGCCTCTAGGTTTCCAACCAGGGATCATTCTCTTATTGGAATGAGACATTGCCATGATGGCTGTCCAAACAACCTGGCACCTGTGGTCAAAGACAACTTCAGGGCAAAGGTAATGTGATCTGGGTAAAGTCTTATGCCAAAACTTGTGTGCATATGTGTGTGCATTCATACATGCATGTATACACACACACATGTTTTTGCCTGTGTATGTATGTCTGTGTGCATGTCTGCATATATGTGCATGTGGGGGGTATGCATATGTGTGTGTGTTCCCTTCCTAAGGTAATATACACATGTGTATCTGTTTATATCTATCTATATATGTATGTGTATGCATATATGTGTGTACATGTGCAGAGTGTGTATATGCATATGTGTGTGTATGTGTGCTTGTGTAAATGTATGTGTGTGCATGTGTGCATGCACATTTGTGTGTGTTTTCTTCCTAAGAGAAAAACACACATGTGTATGTTTGTATCTGTGTCTGTATGTATGTACATGTGTATATGCATGTGTGTGCATGTGTGGATGTGCATGTGTGTGTGTTTTCCTCCTATGAGAAAAACACGTATGTGTATCTGTTTGTATCAGTATCTGTATGTATGTGCATGTGTGTGTATATATGTATGTGCATGGGGTGTGTGTGCATGTGTGTATGTTTCCTTTCAAAGGTAACACACATATGTATGCCTGTGTATGTATGCGTGTGCATGTGTGTATATGTGTGTATGCATGTGGGATGTATGCATATGTGTGTGTGTGTTTTCCTTACTAAGGTAATACACATATGTGGTAGAGATTGGTTATTCAGATAACAAAGGGAGAATGAAGATGCATTGTAGGGTAACAATCCTGTAAGTTTAGAGAGAGTTTCCTCTGAACTCTCATTGTATGTTCATAGAGATTGCACTATCCTGACATCGGAACCCTTGCTTGCTTTACCGCTATCCAGTCACTCTGCCCCCTGAGATTCTCCACATACTCAGGCAGCATCCCACCTCCTGTCTCCTGATACCCTGTCTCGTGGAATGTTTTCCACATGGGGCTTCCATGAGCTAGCATTGTCTCTTGAATCCAGGCATTGTTCAAGTGCAATGACCTTGGAGCACCTGTGGACAGAAAGGTATTTATTTGGTCTCAATTTTCAACTCTATGAGATCTAGAATAACTCCAGGGACAGGGCTCTGGGCTCTCTGTCTCTGCCTCCCTCTGAGGGTTTTACGAATCTCTGCTCCTGACTATAGCTCTCTGCTTCCTGTCTGCCGTGGTGGAATGATCAGCCGCATCATATTTCCATTGCCACAAATCAAGTGATCCAGCCACTGAGCCTCCCCACCATGCTGGACTGTGTTCCCCTAAACTGTGACCTAAAACAAATTCTTCCCCCCTAAACTCTTTTTATCACCAGCTCTAGAAAAGTAATTAATGTATCAGCAGACTGTTTAAGAAGACTATGTCACAGAGACTTGTGGGTAAGACGACTCCGTGGCCTGTGATGTGACCTGTGGAGGGGAAGACTTGGAATAAGATAGAAACAGGTTCTGTTCCAAAGAGAGAACGAGACGGAACATCCGGAAATTCACAAAGGTGGCGATATAACAGAGCTGAAAAGCACAGACAGACAGGTGGGGTGCCAAGAAGAAGTCAGCCGAGCCAAATTCAGCTTGAGCTGTAGGGCTTCCTGGCAGAGAGAGAGAAAAGCAGTGTTTCATCTAAGGGAACCAAGTACCCCCAGTGACAAGAGTCTGTCAGGGCTACCCTCGAGGTAGCCCACAACCCTCATAAGCCTCAAATCCTGTTGCTAATCATGGTGAAACAGATGGGTCAGTGGGGGAGAGGAAGCCCATGCTGTCACCCAGTACAGCGAAGAGCTCGATGGTCCCATCTTGAGAGGGAACCTGCTGTCTACAGCCTAGCTGCTCTGAGGACCTGAGAAGGTAAAGTGAGATTTTAACCATAACCTGACACAGTCTGAGGATGAAACAGCTCTGGGAAACAACTAGGAGGTGAGGACCAGGTACTGACACACCAATATGTTGGTGACGGGGGTCCTTGGGTCAAGTCGTAAAGTGCACAGGGAAAGATGATCTTGCCCCAAATGGCCATGGATAGGTCCCCTCTACTAAAAGTAACTTTGGAGCTTGCTCTGCCTAAGCCTGAGTCACCATGGAGATGAAGGTTAGAACCACCCATCTACAGTCCACTGCCATAGAGCATAAGAACCCGGAAGTGCTCATGGAACACCTGACAGCTCCAGACGCCTTCCTGCTGCACTATGAACAGGGCGTTCGGAAAGTACAAAGACAGATTCCGCACACCATCCCCACCCCCACCCTGTGCCCCGACTCATATAGATCTGAGTCGTGATTGCTTCTTCATTTTCCAGTATGCTTGGGCAACACCCCTCAGCTAGAGCATTCGCTAACCTAAAGGGTAGTAGGCATGATGTAGGGCGACCAGCAGGTCAGAGAAGCTATCTGTCTCAGAGACTGGAAAGCAAAGTGTGTCCATCAGAGACACCGGCATGCAAAGAAGGATGCTACTAAAAAGAAGAGACCCCCAGTGAACATCTGGCAGCTGACCAGCGGCACAAGCCCAGCACAGGCAAAGCCTGAGGAAGGCAGTGCGCACACTCAACGACTGACCCATCCCCACCCCTCACCTCCCCCTACACACACACACACACACACACACACACACACACACACACACACGTCGTAACTGGCAGTCTCCAATGGTCAAGGGCCTAGAAAGACGCTGTTCCAATGCGTTACCTGGGATTTGTTGTTTTCCCCTCCTCCTAACTTATAAAAATTGCACCTTTATTATCATTTTTGTTTTATCATGTTTTAAGACCTTCAGTGTTTTCCCCTTTGATTTCCCATCCACACAGTTCTTTGCTTGTTCATGGTGCTCACCACTGTGTGCGGAGGGATCTTTGTCTTTTTCTACTGTATTCCTCCCCATACCTTCTTTTTGTTGTTGTTGTTTTGTTTTTCTACACGCTTAGTAATATTTTGACTTTATCGTATTATGGACTCATTATTACTCATTAGCTAGCTCCATGTGCACCTTAAATAATTTCTACCTTTTGAGCACATCTGTATCAGTTGGTCCTGCTTTCTCTTCTATGGTCATGTAATGCATTCAACTGTGGTTCTGCGTCCTGCATGATCAACACCTTTGCTATTGCATTCATCTGTTCTCTACTTTCTGAAGAGCTGACTGGGCCTCAGGAGCAGGCGGATATCTAGAAAGATCCCCCATCTAAGGCTACAAGATATATCCAAACCAACAGACACACGAATCACAGCCTACACAGACACACAGATATACACACATACACACACACACACACACACACACACACACACACACACACACACACACGAGGCATTAGAAAGCAAGATCAGAGCCCCCAAAGACCAAACCCACTGATTTGCTTTGAATAACATTACGTGTGAGTTCTTGGGATTAATTAGATTAAGATTTCTTTAAATCTTTGTATTCGTTCCTTGTGAATTTCACACCATGCAGTCCGTTCTCACTTATCTCCTTGTCCCTTCAGATCCACCCTCCATCTTCCACCTTTGCAACCTCCCCCACAAAAGAAAAAAAATTCTCATTGTGGAAGCTGTAGTGTCACAGTGTGTCTCACTTATGACCCTTTTGTCTAAGCTTCTTTGCTTAAAAATGTTCGTTGCAATGAACCATTGGCCTGGGTTTCTGCCTCTGGCTTCAGCTTCTCTATCAATACTGGATCCTCACTGGGACTCCTGTTGTTGCCCTCTGTCATGAAGAGCCTGTGGTTTGTATCTCACACTCTAGAAGTTCATCAGTGGAGTAGGTGTTGGGGTGAGCTAGCTCTGAGGGCCCAATAATAGGAAAGCTGGCCTAGCCCTTTGCCTGCTGCAGCACTTGGGAGAGTAGGCTCTACACCTCACCTAGGCACAGTAGGCACCATGATGCCATGGGTGCAGATGAGCCAGCCCTGAGGGCATGAGACAGGGAGCGCTGACTGCCCCATGCTGGTTGTGATAATGGATGAGCTGGCTGGGGTAGAACTAAAGAGCTCTACCTGTTGGTGTAGGAGCAGCAGGGCAGGCAGGCTGAGCAGCTCAGATGCCTCTCAGGTCAAGACTAAGATTATTTTCAATATGACAAGAAACACTGAATTCTGGAAATGAAAAACAACAAAACGAACAAACAAAAAGTCTACATCACACCTCCACACGATGGCTCCCATGATAGAGAGGAGAGAGATGACAACAGACAACTGCCCAAAACCCATGAGGCTCCACACCACTTGTGCCGACCCATGCTGTGAATCTCTTCACATGTGCTTTTATGCCAGCATTTAGGATCTGCAGAAAAGAAACAAGCATGGAGAGCTATGGACACACTGTGGGGTGGATTCTGTCCTCCCAAGATCCACACAGTTGAGACTCTTACCTCTCAGTACTTCAGAATATGGCAGCATTTGATGATACAGGCATTACGAGGTAATTAAATTATGGACCAGATTTTAGAGTGGGCCCAACCTAGTCTGGCTGATGTGCTTTTAAAAAGAGGGAATTCGGTACTCATGTTTTTGGAGAAAGACAAAAAGCAGAACAAGGAGAAGTTGGTCACATGAAAGCAATGTCAGGAGGTGCCAGGAAAGATAACAACAACAACTTCCTGCCTCTGGAACTATGGAAAATACATTTCTATGGTTTAAGTAGTGGCCAGTCTGTGGCATTCCATTACGTTGCCCTGTAGAGTTACCTATTTTACTAGTGGGCTAAGTAGTACAATAATACTAAATTATCCTTAAAATTTTATTTGATTACTAAAAATATTTTCACTACATATCAAAGATTTAAATTTTCTATGGGGACACCTTTGAAATAAAAATGGACTTAAATAATATGAATCAAACATGAAATCTGTATTTAAATACGTCACTGAGAAGCCAAGAGTGTTCGCACATGCCTCCAATTCTAGCCCCGGGGATACAGAGACCAGGAGTTCTCAGGCATTCTTAGCTACTCAGTGAATAGAGCCCAATTTGAGCAGAGTGAAACCCTAATACAAAGAAACAAATAAAAAATTTAATATATAGCAGTCAAACAAATCGGCCTGGATACAACACTCCTCATGGTCAAAGGGGAATTTCATCTCCTAAATCAAGCTCTTTCTTTAATCTTTTTTAAAGATTAAATAAATAGTCCCAGTTTTGTGGGCCATACACTTCCCCAGCTACCAGCTGTTGCCTCTGTCTAGTGAAACCGACCTTAGGCAGACAGGTAAACAATGAGCATGGCTGTATTCAAACCAAACTTCATTTATAAAAATGAGGCACTCTGCACTTGGTCCAGGGGCTGGAGTTTGCAGATATCTGCCATCAACATAACACTGGAAGCACATTTGACCACTCTGCGGGCCACACCGCAGGGCATGTTTGCAAATGGGGCCTGGGGCTCTTCAGCTCATGTAGAGAAGGGAGCTCTAAGTCAGCTCCTGAGACAGACAGAATGTGCATCCATCTACCGCAGATGCCTCTACTGAAAATGCACAGCAGTGAATTCACCATAAGCTGTGGCACAGAGTGTGGAGAACCACCTTTCCGTCCAAGTCAAGCCAGCCCCGCCTGGTGCCCGACTGTGACTAATGCTCACAGAGGGGCTGGCAGCATCTCAGCATCGCTGTCCTCCACTGGAGCATATTCACACTTCCTAGCCAAGTTTCCAGAGCCTTCTCTCTCAAAACAGCATTTCTCAGAAACTGTGTTTTGTGGCCTAAACTGCAAGCACCACACCCCAAAGTAAAACTTTTCAGGCCACATTAAAACATGGGTGTGTACAATTTCCACATATTTTTATGGAGAGTTGATCCACCTGGGCACAGAAGCAGCCTAAAGCCTTCAATCTTATAATTATAGGCTAACTTAAGCCCTTCCCTTGCATTCCAGAGAGAGAGAGAGAGAAAGAGAGAGAGAGAGAGAGAGAGAGAGAGAGAGAGAGAGAGAGAGAGAGAGAGAGAATGGGAATGAGAAGAGGGGAGAGAAGGGAGGAAGGGGAAGGGGAGATGGGAGATAGAGGGAGAGAGGAGAATCAAGGTCTAGAATCATTAGAAACTGGGTAATAATTGTGATATAACTGACTGATATGGTCCCACACAAATAGTCACCCAACAGGAAACTAAATGTGGACTGTGGAGAAAAAAATGTCATTTTAAGACTGAGAATTTCATTTGTGCATCCAAAATATATTTGCTGTCTGCTTGCTAAAAGCCAGACACTTTTGTATGCCCTGAGTGAGACCAAATCCCTGCCCCATGGAGATGAGTCCACCTGTAGAAGATCTTCCTGGTGCTGGAAACATCTGAGCAGGCAGGGACTTTTACACCTCATTATTCCACCAGAGCTATTGATATCACACACTATTTGAGCAGAGCCCTTAGAGTTGGGAAATGCATAACCCTCTGGTCTTCCATAGTGTCTGCATCTAGAATCTTGAAGGGCTAAAAGTCTTCAAGTTCAGGGGCTAAAGGCAGGCAGTCCAGTGGGTGGAGATGCCGCAAAGATACCAAAAATCAGTTCTTTAGTGCTGGCTCTTATATGACTTTGGGCATGGAGCTGCTAAGAGATGAGCTTCTGTAAGTTACATGTTAACATCACATCACTCTGTCAGTCATAGAGTTTAAAAAACTACTATCTAGCACCTGTCATGTTCCAGGCTCTGCTATAAACCATGGTGTTGCAGCAAGGAGCAAGTAAGTCATAAATGGACCTTTACCTCATACAAGTCACAATCCAGTGCAGAAGACATGTTGAAGATCTATGTGAGTTTGAGAATAGCCTGGGCTACATACAGAATTTCAAGCCAGCAAGAGCTACATAGTGACACTCTGCCTAGATAGATAGATGATTGATAGATGATAGGATGGGTGGATGGATGGATGGATGGATGGATGGATGGATGGATTGATTGATACAGACAGACATAAGTACATAGATATATAGAGATAGATAGATAGATAGATAGATAGATAGATAGATAGATAGATAGATAGATTAAGTAGATGTATGTATAGATAGATGATGGGTAGGTAGATAGATAGATAGATAGATAGATAGATAGATAGATAGATAGATAGATAGATAGATAGATAGATAGATTAAATGAATGCATAGATAGGTAGGTAGGTAGATAGATAGATAGATAGATAGATAGATAGATAGATAGATAGATAGATAGATAGATAGAATAAGCAATTCCAAATCAAGGAACCAGGCATTCTGAAGGCCTACATCTAAGTAGTTAAGAAGCATTTAGAAGGGAAAGAAGGGAATACAAGCATGACAGAAGAAGAAATTGGAGTCATTTAAGAATCGTGTTCCAGTGAGTATGTAGTTACTGAAATTGAACTTGTTCTTTTGTTTGTTTGCTTGATTTTGTTGTTGTTTTGTTGGGTGGGCGGTCACAAAGACTTTGGGAGAGCAGTGGGGGACATTAAGGACAGGGAAATGAGTGACCGAGACTTATAGTGTGAAAATCCCAAAGAATCAATAAAAATATGTTGGGGAAAAAAGAAATACAAGATCCACAGTACAAAGAAATCAGCTGTGCCCTTGAGAAAAGGCGTCAAGTCAGTGAACAGAGATTAAATAGATCATTTGTCTAATCTCTAATCCTGTCAGGTCTTGATGACACTGGGGGAGAGGGTTGACTTCCTGATGCCTTCTGCAGACAGATCACTTTCTCAAAACAACTAGCTGTGTGGTCACTAATTGGTTGAGAATTGCTGCATCCTGCATCTTCCATATTGGGAAGAGTAGCGTTCTACAACCTCACACCCAAATCTGTGAACAGAAACCATTCCTGAGTGTCTGATGTCTCTCCTGTTGAGGAAGCCAAGGCAGAGAAATCCCACAAACACCTGTGCAGTGAGGGAAATACTCTTCCCATGGATAGACTTGGGAAGGGAATAGAGGCTGCAATGTTCTACTGTAGGAATCACAGGCTGAGGGTCAATTCTGGAGTCAGATTTCTCTGAAACTGTCTGACGTATGTGTCATTCATATATGTCATTTGCCTGGGAAAATTAACCTCAAAAGAGTGTCTTTATAGACAGTTGAGGAAAGTATTTTATAGTGCATGCCAGTAGCAACCTTTGCTTTGGTTCAGAAAGAAAAGCCTCAGTTGCATTAGCAACCCTCAGACTCTGACCCATATAAGAAACAAAATCAGGTGATCTGGGGTAGATCCTAAGAATCTGCATTTTCCCCAGATTTTCGGAGATTCTGGTACTGTTGGACCACAGGTTCAGAGCCAGTGCTCTTGGTGTATTTCCATGATTCAGCCAAGTCCCCTATACTAACTCCCCTGTCACTCATTGTGTATCTGAGCACCTCAGAAAACTAACACTTCTTCCATCTCTAGGAAACACCAGAAGGGATGCTTCCACATCTTCCTCAGCCTTCAGTCCCTCATCAGTCAGAGGAAACTCTTGAAAGATCAGTTTAACGACCCCAGAGTCACCTGATCTCTGAACTCCAAATTAATATTTCAGTTCAATAGTGCACTGAGGATTGTCCTTCCATGGGAAGTTACAATGTCTCTAAGAAAGGTATCTTACATTCAGGCAGCCAATCAATAAGCAGGTACTAGGCATCGAAGGGCACACAGGGCTTGGCCAAGTTACAAACCAAGGTTATAATGAGGATGGATGTAAACTTGACACCTGCCAGGAGCTCATTTCCTGGGAGGAAGGAAAGGTCAAAGGCAAAAAGAAAGAGCACAAAGGGGTAAGTACCAAATGTGGTGAGAAAGCCCTCCCCACACAAACTGAGTCACCAAACACCTTCCACTCGAACGACTGCCTTCTGACATGAAAAGAATGGGGAGGGGGGCATTTAATGACACAAAGTACAGGAACAGAAAAGCAGAGAGAGTAAAAAGACGATGAGGTAGGCCAGTGACAAGAAGATGTAAAACTGAAGAGTCAAACAGGAAGACAGGGGATAAGAAAGGATGCTGACATTGGTTCACATTGGCTCTTAAATACCAAAGGCAGCAGTCTTGGTCCAGGAGAAAGTAGTGGTGACCTACTGATAACAGGCACTGCACATCAGCAAATGTAGACGATCTCCAACCTCATGGACGGACTATCTACATCTCTCAAAGGAGAAATAACTGCTTGATGAAGTTGAACAGCTCTCATTTTCTTCTCAAGTCATATCTAAGAAGGAAAACTTGGCCTTTCTGAAAATGGTTTTTCCAAAGCCCACCACCCACACTACTGTTGGTGCTAAGTGAGTTGAGAGAATAGTTTCCATGTAGAGTCATTCACCAGATTCTGAGATGTGTGCAAAGACAAGTGGGCCTTCATTACTCCAAGGCTCAAGGAAATCTGTCCAATGTTCCTAGTTGCAAGAAACCCCAGAGCTTAACTAGGTCATTTGTGCAGTGTCCATTATGGTTTTGCTATGGAAGTTCCTACACAGCTGTGGTCTGGGTCCTCCCAGGGCTTAGGAAGTGATGAGTCAGACAGGGATTGGGCTGCATCATCCTGCACAACTGGTCCTGGGGTATCTTTAATGATATACTTGTGACACTTTATAGTAAATATGCTACATTCAAGCAGATGCCTGTGTCTGTATGTTGGGAAGTTTGTAGAATGTTGAACAACCTTTCCTTACGTCTGTCTTAGAAGTGAAGACACTCTACTGTGCCTCTGTAAAATACTTGGTTGGATTATAATAAGAATCAAGTTATTCAAAAATGGGATCAGACTTCAGCAGATACTTTGGTTCTCTTCCATTGTGTATAATTGTTGGCTTTGCTTTGGGGATTCAGTGCCATGTAGTCCAGGCTAGCCTGGAAGGTACTGACTATATAGATGAAGATGAGCTTGGCCTTCTTATCCTCCTGACTCTGCCTTTTGGAGTGCTGGGATTCCAGGGGTTCACCATACCCAGTCTATGCAGTTGTGGAGATGAGGCCCAGGGCCTGTAAATATGCAGTAAACCTCTGCTTTGTGAGCTACACCCCCCAGCTCTGTCCTCTTGTTTGATGGAAACTAGAAGGTGGGAAGAGATGGGAAACCATGAGATGCTGAGTGTTGAGACAATGGAATGCTTTTTTATGGGGTCTTTTGTTAATTGAAATCATTTATATTTCTGGTCCTAACTTCCCAATTTTCTCCTCATTTTCCATATCCTTCACTGGTTCTTCAAAGTGGCATAGTCTGAAGTTTCAGGATCAGGCCGAACATTCAGAAATCCCCTTATACTTACTGTCAAATATACCCATAGCTTCCACCGTCTAGTGTGAATTCCCTATTTTTCAACTCCAGTTGCACATTTTCAATTTCTTGTGTGTGGTACGCTGAGTTACTCTTCCTAGTTCTCGATGTAAATATGCCAAGACTTCCCACCTACTACCACAGGCAAAGTACCTACAACCTGCTGCTGGTTTTGCCACATGACCTGTTCCTGCCAATGAGCAGCCATGAAACAGGGAGAGTTTATAAATGAGCTCACACACTTGTTTCCCTGTACTTCTGCTCTTACTAGGTTAAAGTGTGTATACTTCATGTGGTTACTCCTGTCAGAATGAGACCTCTTGATCCTTAAGGCAACCCACTGAGGGCAACCACGACCAGATGACTTCAGCTAAACCCTAGATGACCCAGGAATCCACACTTGAGAGAAATAGGGGTTAGTTGTTTTAGGACAGATACATTGTTTCTTTCATGCTTCAGTATGATCAGAACTCCAGAGCTGGCTAACACTCAGTGACTGCCTGAATGCAGAGCTGACAATGTTGCAAATTCACCATGGACCTCAACTCCCTTCCTTCCACTATTCAGCTTTGCATTTCCCTACAGTTCATACCTTCCGAGTTCTATGCTTCTGGGACATTCCAGATACAGCTGGTGGAGAGAATGAAAAGGGATTTACTGCCAGCAGCAGGACTGATCTTTCAGAAAAGAAATCTAGAAGGTACCCATGACTTTTCACCATTTAATTCTTCCTTTCCCTTCACAGATAGCCACTTGCTGGTTCACTGATCACACATGTAACAAAGAGAAGGACACCTGGTATTTCATTCTATAGATTCTGATTCACAGTATAATAATGCACTAGCAAAGTTATTAAATAATTTGTAGCGATGTGTAAGCTGGAACAGATGCTAGGAAGGTTTTGCTATATAGTGAATGATAGAAATACCCCAATACAGATGTGGGTGCTAATAGGGTATGTGCTGAGTCCTGAATGGCCTCACAAGGGCAAGTATGACACAGTCTCCACCCCTGAAGTAGAGTCAGCAGGCATGGGCCTCCATGAGTGTTAGCAGTTGCTAGGAGTAAGACTTATTTGTATAATAATGTACATAATTTACTTTATGTTTCTCCTTCAGGAGATGTTCTCCTAGCCAAGGTTAATGACTCTACAATAATTAAAAACAGCACGAGTTTGGGAGTTGAGAGTGTATCTATGCTCCTCAGCAAAATGGTAAATGCTGCGACCATCAGAACACCCTTTAAGGCTGTGGGAAAGAACTCTGAAATCATGAGTTTGAAAATATATAAACAGGATTTCTCAACTGTGCAAAATGAATTATATGAGGGACTTCATAGACAAAAGAGCAGAGGCAGCTGCACTATGAGCCAGCTTGTCAGGAAGATACTAAAGAAGGATATAAAGAGATTTTAGGGAGTGGTGATCTCAGAACAGGATCCCACCCAGTTATAGTATTGTCTTGCTTACAAAAGCAGGCAGATCTCTGAGTTTGATTGCTATGTTAAAAAAATGTATTTGTTGTCTTTTCTAAGAATCTATGGTCTAAGTTCATAAAATGTTAAATCGTGGGATAATCAAGAGGGAACTTGGAGTAGATGACTGAATTGATATAAATAAAAGACTGGGCTTTGGTTTTCCAGAGCTAAGCTATCTGGGCAGGCAGCAGAAACAGAACACAGAGCTGTCAGCTTATACCCATGAATGACCTGGAGTCTTGGTTTTGCCACTCCCAAACACTCTTTCCTCCGGAACTTCTATCCAAGCCAAGACTAGTCCTTGGCAGGTATGAGAACTGGGCAAAGGAGGGCAGATAGGAGTAAAAGGGGGTGGGGGAGTAGCCACACCCTGGAAGGTAGGAAGACTCAGGAAATGGATTTCATGTAGAATATTTTCTAATGAGATGTGCATATTAACCCCTTCGAAGTCATCAGGAAGATTCTAGTGCAGTGTGATACAGGATTTCTTTTCAGAAAAATAAAAGATTAGTATGAAGTGGCCTCAAAATGTGGAGTGTTCAAGAAAGGATAAGTAGTGACAAAAAGTGATGTAAAATGAATGAACTGAAGAGTTGTGACCCTCTTGCCTGTCTCCTGACATGGAACAGAGTGTTTCCTGTGGACATGGTTCTCTGGTATGAACCATGGTCATTCTCAAGATCCCACAACAAAACACATTTCTTCAGCCATTTGTTTTTGTCATTTCTGCCTAGAACAACTCCCAATTTTTGTGTGTATCAATCGCCAAAATCATAAAAATAAGTTTTAATGTCTTTTAGAGAGTTACCTGAGTTCTACTTTGGAATAAGAAAGCAAGATTTAGAACAAAATGTATGTTCTTAGTCACCCTTTGATTAGTTAAAAAAAATAAGAAAGAATACACATTTTCAGTCATGGCAGAGGAAGACATTTGGGTAGCATCTTGAATTTAATCATTTTAGATTCTGAGTTAATATACATATGTTACTCCAAAGCTAGAAACTGCTTTTTTTTCCCAACTCAGGAGATGCTGGTGAGGGAACTCCTTCCTAATCCATCTACTTTGCTTTCTTCTGGTCTCATGGGTGTTTTCTCACTACCAATGCAATGTGTCCATGTGGCTTTGAGTACAAACAAGATGATTCTCTTCAAGAAATGAAGGTAACCTTCAGTCATAGGGAGGATGATGGAAATTTTTGTTTTCTCCTCCTCCTCCTCCTCCTCCTCCTCCTCCTCCTCCTCCTCCTCCTCCTCCTCCTCCTCCTCCTTCTTCTTCTTCTTCTTCTTCTTCTTCTTCTTCTTCTTCTTCTAGTTATCTTAACACCTAATCCTGCCTGCAGTAAATTTCAAGGCATCTTGAAACTCAAGTGCAAACTGTTGAGAGAGTTCACATGAGCAATCCACTTAAAATGAACTATATCAAAGGGGTTTTTCAGTGTTAAGGTATAAAAAATAATTCTTATCTTTCATTTGGGGAAAAATGTTGAAAAGCACATTTTTACTCAACAGCTAGCGCGCGCGCGCGCGCGCACACACACACACACACACACACACACACACACACACACGAGCTTAAGCCCAAAAGTTCTTTGACACAGAGCTAGAAAAGGCATGTTCTCTTCAGATATTGTTGCCTGGACTTGTGACTCTCACTGTTTTAACCTTGAATCAAGAATGAGCCGCAGTGTCAGAACCAATATGTCCCACAACTTTTGGGGTGACACCTAGCTCACCTTTGTCTTTAGCACCATGTCAGCAACATTCCTCGATGTGCTTTCTGGGAGCTCTTATTGAATCGGATAGTGTGTGAAATGGAGGACAGGAAACAGTCTTTGATTTGAAAGCATGAGTAATCAATCCTTCACTCTGGATTTTAGCCACCTTGGGCAGCCTGCACAAAGTATGTGTTGGCTACATGGAAAGCATCCTCTTTCTCGTTGGTAGCAGGAGCCCTAAGCTCTTAAACAGTACATTTGCTCTGTTTACGAGCTAGGAGTTGATTTACCCTCTGCATATCCCTACCTCGATGCAACAATAAGTCAAGTCAGCTTCTCCCTCTGCCCACTTCCAGTAACGGGTCTTCCGTTATGCTGCTTGTTTTCCATAGTCGCAAACTGTTTTCTTTTCAGGAATAGTATCTCTTTACTGTCTTGAGGGCAGTCTGAGTTGCCTTAGCCACAGTGAGGTAAGGATGCATTTGATTTCAGGAATACTAATGTGTGCACCACTGCTATAGCTTATGGCTCTTAACTAGCTTCTGGTAACCTAACTAGCTCACCAACTATGTACCTGAAAATATTTGTTGTGGGTTTCTCCCCTATGTTGGATCATTCCCATATAAAAAATATACAGCATTTATATTTATAATAAGCCATTAAAGGCCAAGAGCTGGGCAGATATCTTCCCTCTAAACATTTTTGCCTACTTCCCTATCAATAGCCCTGAGATATAATCTTCTATATTTCACCTGGGTCGCTCTTACTCCAGTAGACTAACACTTATGGCCACGTTCTTATGATTCATCTGCCCCATGGCCTCTTCTCCTCTCTCTATCATCTCTCTACCTTCTTGTGGTCCTGCCTCAGACCCCATGCCCGGGAACTGAAACCCTGCCTACTTCTGTTCTGCTCAGCTATAGGCTGTAGGCTTCTTTAGTAACCAATCAGGGGGAACATGGCTGGGAGGGCATGGTTACATAGCATCAGTTGATGTACCCGAGAATCTCCTCATCTCTGAGGCATCCAGGACCAGCATTACAATAGCAACATCCAAAACCTCAATAAGCAGTATTTTGTCTTTGTCTTGAAAAAAAATGGAAGACTTAGCAGTTTGATCCTTACCCTTTGTTTAAAAGTACATGAGAGGGCTAGAGTGGTGGCCCGACCACTAAGAGCTTTGGCTGCTCTTCCAGAGAACCTGGCTCAGATTCATGGCAGGCTGTGAATCCATTCTCAAGGGGTCAGATATCCTCTACTGGACTCTTCTGGTACCAAGCACAGATGTGGTGCACAGACATATATGCAGGCAAAACACCCAATCACATACATATATGCATATATGCATACTTACATGTATACATACGTACATATGTATGCATATATGCACACACACACACACACACACACACACACACACACACACACACACACTAAAATGTTATTGGATTCATGCTCTGCTCAACAAAGTGCCAAAACATATAAGTAGCCTAGCTGCTGTTGCGTAAGATAACCTAAGTTTCAGATATTCATCCATCCATCCATCCATTCATTTATTCATTCACTCATTTCTTTCATTCTAAGATCACACTGACTTTTCTGTGCTTTTCTCATTAGTGTAATTAATTTGATTCTCCCTATGCATGTGCTGTGTAGGGGAGGGACTACTCGGCATGGCTCTCATTCAGGGGCAGAGCCAGTGGTCTCGGCATGCACTTGCTCACACTTACACTTGAGTCCCAGGCCTTATTTATGGCTATAACATTGTTTTGAGATGCAGTCATTACACAGCTATTTTCATCACTAACACTATGCTCAGTAAATCATCTCTGAGCCACTGATCTATTTATGAAAACTATAAATCCAGTCTTGTGGTGCACACCCGTCATCTTCCGCATTTGAGGCCGTCCCAGTCAGTGAGTTCTATGTTTGGGATATACTATGAAATTCTCTCTCTCTCTCTCTCTTTAAAAAAGGCAAAACATAGTGATGTCTGCTGTGATTCCAGCACTTGGGCAACAGAGACAGGATGACTGAGTGTTCAGGTTCTATCTTGGTTACTTAGCAAGTTCAAGACCAGCCTGGGCAATATAAAACATTGGCTCAAAAATTGAGTATGGATGAGACTGTGGCTAGAAATCCACAGAACAAGGACAAGAACTTTGGAGTTCAGCGAATGCAAGTAGCAATGCCCAAATGGGATGAAAATTCATTATTAAGTTAAATGAACATTAGCAAAAACAAAGTTTGAAAATACAGTGGGATCTAATTCTTTTATACTTCAGATTTGTGAAAGAATAAGGTTTAACTTGGATCATCATTTTTGCCTCTGAAAATCATGGATCCGCTTCCAGCTGCCAACAAGACAACACTCTGAGAAGCGCTCTCTTGCAGTACAGTGCCGACCACACTGAATGAATGGACCAGACCATACGATGTGAAGAATGGGGTTGGCAGGATGAACCATGCCATTCTCCAGAGGAGTAAACTGATCTCCTAAAAGCCGGGGAACTTTCTATGCAAATTAAGGTCACTCAAACTGAGGACGAGAGAACATGTAAGCAGGAGGAAGCTGCAAGTTAGGGTGTCAGGCTGTGTCACATGACCATCTGTAAGCCAAAGGATGCTGGGAAATAAATTCTTAATTTTTTTAGTCTTGAGTGAAAGGAAAGAGGAGGGGCAGGTGCCTGGGAGGAGACAGAGGGACTATAGTATTATGTTGGTTTCCTTTATGCTCCTGAAACAAAACACCTTGGCCAGAAGCAACTTGTGGTGAGGAAAGGCTTGTAAGTCCAGGTCACGGTCCGCCTTTAAAGGGAGTCAATGCAGGAAACTGAGGCAGGTTAACTTGCTATTGCACACAGCATTACTTCTGACCAAGGAACTCCCTTCACAGCCGTGTTGGTTAATTTCAGGTCAACTTGACACACGCTAGCATCATTTGGGAAGAGGGTCTCTCAATGGCAAAAATGCTTCCGATGATTTGCCTGTGGACAAGTCTAAAGTACTTTCTTGACTTATGATTTATATGGGTGGGCTCAGTCCACTGCAGGTAGTACCACCCTACACAGATTGACCAGGATGCTATATGAAAGCAAGCTGAGTGAGTCAGTAAGCAGCACTCCCCCACGGCCTCTGTATCAGTTCCTGTCTCCAGTTCCCTGGATGATCGACTACGAGCTTTTTCTTCTCCACCTTGCTTTGTGTGGCGGTATTTTATTACAGCAATAGACCCATAGCTAAGACAATAATCAAGAAGGACAGCAGGGACCATGGAGGATGTCACCTGCTACCCAGCTGCCAAGCTGGCTTATGCTCGGCTAGCTCTCTCATACAGTCAGGGAGCACCCACCTAGAGATGGTACTACCCACTGTTGGACTGGACCCTCCTACAATGATTAAAAATGAAGACAAGCTTCAAAGACATACCCACAGGCTAATCTGATCTGGACAATGGCTCAAGTGAGGGTCTCCTCTCAGGTGACTCTTAGCTATAACAGGTTGACAGTTTAACCTAACCAGGTCAAGTATCTGCTATCAACACGCCATGGAAAAGAAAGGGGGGAGAGGAGTAGGCAGGAAAGAAAGGGAGAGGAGAGAAAAGGGGGTCAACAGGGCGGTTGTGTGTGGGTGGGAGAGATGGGATACAGGTATCTGAAATTTCATTCCAGCTCTGCCATTTCCTAGCTATGTGACTGACCGTGAGAAAACTATTCACATGTCAAGGCCTCAGTTTTCTTATCAGTGCAGTGGGAATATGTGGCATACAGGGAAGCTATGAAGTGAAAGTAACCGATCCTAATCCAGCTTGTAGTGATCATTCCAGGTCATGAACCCTGACCGCTGCTGTTCTTACTGGCCCAGTGGCTACTAGCAATCTCTAGTACTGCCGTATATAAAAGTCTTCTGTTTAGCTCAGTCCCTCAATCAACACCAAATTTCACTGACTTTTCTTTTACAATCCCCTTCTTTCTCTTTGCTTCTGATCATGTGTTACTAAAATAGCATTCCAAACATACATGCAGAATTGTCTATAACCCTGAGATCTCATCCATGCAGGCAACCAACAAAGATTTACTAAACACCTGCTATGTGCCAGACACCCTGCTAAGCACCATAGATATGGGGTTGATCAAACAGAGACCAAATTCCTTTCTCCATAAGGTGGACAGTTGGATTCATGAGGCAGACACTTCACAAATAATCGCAAGCATGAAAGCATAATTAAAACTTTGATTGATATATTAAAGAAAAAACCGACAATGGGGAGTTTGCTCTTTTAAGAACATTAATGCTTCTAAAAGTTCCAGAAGTTGAGTAATTCTGAAACATCTATAAAAGTCACGCTGAAAGAACTTGAAACCCTTTGCCTTCATTTGCATGAAGGATGTTCGGAAAATTAATTGCCGTGCCTTGTCCGGAATGTGGGTCTTTGTCTGAGAGTTGTATTTCCTGCAATTGAAAATTAATGTAAGATGTTGGCTCCCCTGCAAGGGAGAAATGGCCTGTATGCGATTGTTCTGTGGTTTGATACTTCATCATCAGCTGGAGGAGTCTGCACCCCCTCGCCCCCGGCCCCTGGCCTCGTGCTACCACAAAGAGCAATTAGCTGAAGTAGAAGAGATTACAGCCAGGTGCACTGTCTGAAGTGGGAGTGGGCGTGTGGAAGGCATCACAGAGAAACCCCTTTGGCTGACTGTTTTCAGTCTCTGGGTAGCCTGGTGATGCCACAGGCATGCTTGGAATCTTGGGGCATTGGGACCTTTTGTACTTCACTGCAGAGTTCCAGCCTTATGGGCATTTTGCTATGAGCAGAAATGGGGGTTGGGAGGCTTGTTCACTAATGCACAGAGTGGAATGATCCTCTTAAGAGGTAGAAGGAGTTTTAGGACATGAAAGGCTAGGATATATTTGAGTCTAACATCTTAGAATGGAAACATCTCTTAGAAACTAAGTGACCCTTTGTGTAAAAAGCATAAGATGTGGCAGGTGGAAGTTCCGGGAAAGTGTGCTTATAGGATGGTCTTTCTGACCCCCAAATCTGATGAGAAGCAAGCTCTGTAACATTCTTCTTCCCATTTCTGTTTGTTGAGAGGTCACTAGAGTTATGTGTTATGGAACTTAGAACTGAATGAGAAGAGATCTTGTAAAAGAGAATGTTGCAGAGATCTCTCTGGGTCATCAAATCCTTACAAGAAATCATGGATTACATTGGTTCCCAAAACTCCCCAGGCAAGATAGAGATCCAACACGACTTTATGGTCACAGAAAGAAAGGTGGCAGGTGTCTTCGGAAGGGCTCTTCTGGGAGCTAACTGAGGGAGGGACTCATTAAGCCATAGAAGCATCCTGCCTTGCTCCCAGGTCTTCATGAGAGGAACAAGTTGGCATCTCTCCAACCCAAAATTCCGAGTACACAAATGCCAAGAGAGTAACAGAAATCTCCTCTAATGGAGCCTTCTGGGAGCAAACATTTAGGGAAAGCATCCTGATGGCTTCTTGTACGATTGTGAACACTGATCACAGGCAATTGGTTGAAAGATGCCAGAGGAAGAATTATCTATAGAAATACAAAGAAATGGACCAAACCAACAACACCCAAGTAGAAGATCACAGTCATTTAATAGCAGGGTTCAAGCCACACAACCACCGATTAACAAGAACCATATTTGGGGATGGACAGATGGGACTACTCACTCTTAACATCCCTGCCTCCAAAATGCAAAACTAAATGAACATCCTTTTTAAAGTATTTATATCGGATATGTTGTTACAGCAACCCAAGATGCACTAAGACTCTCTGTGACTTCAGTTTCCTCTAGTGATGGGATGCAGAGACAAGAAGGGTATTCTCTTTCAAAACACCTACCCTTGTTTGGAACAGCTTCAGAAGATATTCCTACAAAATAGTAACAGCTTAGCTGCCTATAAAGAAGTCTGAAGATGGCCCTTGCTAATATAATGATTTCAAAATGTCATAGGAATGCCAGAACTTCCTTTGACCACTGTCAAGTGAGAGCCAGATTGCATCTTCAAAATAATCTAATGGTACAAAAATGGTCCCACTGGAAGGGTCAATGCAATCAATTGACTGCTAAGGCTCCCCTCAAAGTCATGTCCTAAATCCCTAGGCTTTCTATTGCTGCAGTGAAACATCGTGGCCATGGCAACTTGGGGTTGGGGGAAGGTTTGTTTCAGCATACTCTAGCAGTGACTGTACATCACTGAGGGAAATCAAGGCAGGAACTCAAACAGGACAGGAACCTGGAGGCAGGAGCTGGTGCAGAGGCCATGGAGGGGTGCTGCTTACTGACTTGCTCCTCATGGCTTGCTCAGTCTGCTTATAAAATCCAGGATCACCAGGCTAGAGATGGCACCACTCATAACAGCCTGGACCCTTCCCCACCAATCACTAATTAAGAAAATACCCTTCAGGCTTGCTTAGACCTGGACCAGACGGGGGCATTTTCTCTATTGAGGTTCAGTGCCCTTACAAAAGAAAACCCAGATAATTTATTTGCAACGTCTATTATATAAAGATTCAGCAAAAAAGCAGCTGATTATAAGCTAGCTTGTGGCCCTTACCATAATACACTAAGCCTGACAGCAACTTGATTTTGGATTTTGAAACCTGCACACTGTGAGAAATAATGTTTATTATTTATAAAACACTAAGGTTATGACAGTTTGTTTTTTATAGTTGCTTCAATAGACTAAAACAGTTGAGGAATGGGTAAGGTGCTTCCTAAAGTATTTTTCCCCTTGTTTAAAAGCTTTCTGAAAGTCTTCCTAGCATCTTTGGTTATCCCCAACCCAAGGAGTAGGATAGACACACACATAATTACCACCAAGATAGTGAGTTCTGATAGTTAAGACAAAAAAGCCTCTGCTACAGGATTTAATGCAAGACCAGTGGATCATTCAGGGTAGTTACTGGTACTGCTGATGTTGCAGGTGTATTCAACAAATGTGAGTCTTTAAGATAGATTCCTGGGTCTGGAGAAATGGGTCAGTGTCTTAAAGCACATACTGCAAAGGACCAAAGTTCAGTTTCCAGCACACTGTGTTGCTTGCAACCATCTGTGACTCTAGCTTCAGTGGATCTAGTGCCTTCTCTTCTGGCTCTATAGCGACCAAACCACAGACAGACACACATATACCTAATTTTAAATTAAAAAAAAATGAATGTACGTCTACTCTTGCACATGATCAGTAAGATAATATACTAAGTTCAGACACTCACATATCAATGCTTGCATGTCCCTCCACATGAGCACCACCCAACCATAGCTATATGGAGAGAGTTGAGATTAACTGTTTTAATGTTACTGCCTACAAAAGGTTCTTTCAATCCTTATGGCTAGCCACCATTCAACTATTCAACAATTATTTATTTAGTATCTAGACTCCATACTCAATGTAGGGAACACGAGTTTCATGTTCCATGGGATAGTAGATACATAATAGAAGCAGCCAATAGAAGGTCACATATAGTGTGGTCGGATACAAACAACAGCTCAGGAAGGGGGTGACAGGTTCAGCAGGATAAATTCTAAGTGCTGATCTGATCCTGAATCACACGTGATGAAAATGCAAGTAGAGGTGAGGAAGAGCCTGGAGCCCAGCATAGGAGAACACGTCAGTGTCATAGACAAGGCTGCAGTCCAGTGGTTCTGCAGAGCTCTAAGTTCCTGTGATGTCACCTCACACACCCTCCAGAGGAAACACCACCCTCTCTGCACACTGACATTCAACATCATTTCAGGCTAAGTCATGTGAACAAATAGACAGCTGGGATGATGGGTTGTGGTCTGCATTTTTTTCCCAACACAGGGGTGACAAAAACGTGGCTTATTCTATGTTGCTGCCCTGAGACACAGCTCAGGGAATAGAAAAATGGTCTAAGATGTGGGAGGCCAAAGATGGGGTTCCCTGACTCCTGAGCATTGAGTTGCTACTAGAAAATAACAGAAGGGTCAGGAATGAAGGAGTTGGTCCATGGGCCTGCAATGAAGAGCCTGGGACCAGGGGCTCCCAAACTCCTGGACCTCCAGGTGCCACTGGGTCTTGAGGAGTTGGGAATGGAAGTTGGGATACCTAACAGCCCAGGGCAGTTGTCTGGGAGTGCAGAAGAGCAGAAGAGCCTTCTTCAGGAGACTTAAGCTGCGGCTCTGTAGTTGAGGCTTTCTCCATGCTCCTCATGGAAGCTCTTGATGAGAGAGACAGTCCTTGGTTCCAAACAGTTTGTTGACTGTTCTTTGTGGAAAATAGATGCATACCACCTTCTCAGGATGGACCTTTTGCAGGAAGGAATGTCTGGGAAGGGAAGCTTATTGGCTAAACCCTCAGGGCCTCTAGGTACCTCATTAGCATGGAGAACTCTGTTCTGAGCTATGTGACTGATGTGGGGACTGTGGTCACGTGTTCCAGGACAGGAATCTAGTTGGAAATATCTACTATCTCAGGTGTGTACCTGGGGGCCAGCGGGTCTCAGACCCACTCAACCTTACCAAGATTCCTGGCACTGTCCACTGCTTCCACAATGCGTGTTTCAAATTTACAGCAAAAATGAGTTCAAGAATGAAAGTTGTGGGCTTTTTTGTTGTTTGTTGAGTCACGGTTTTTCTGTGTAGTCCTGGCTTCCCTGGAACTTTCACTGTAGACTAGATCTCGAACTCACAGAAATCCATCTACCTCTGCCTCCTGAGTGCTGTGATTAAAGGAATGTGCTACCACCACCAAGACTTAATTTTTAATTCACAGTTTAACTTAAAGAAGAAATCCTCTTCTTTCAAAGGATAGGAAAGCCTACAATGACTTAGGGCAGCAGCATCATAGTAAGACAAACTCCCAGGTGACCCCTTGACAGGGACAGCACACTCTGTCCAAGTGTCACATTCCATGATGATGTGATGGATAGCTTCCACTGGCAACTTGATGAGATTTAGAATCACCATGGAATAGATCTCTGTGTGTATCTATGAGGAATTTTCTACATTATGTGGGAAAATTCATCCTAAATGAAGGTAGCACCTCCCATGGGGTGAGGTCCCAGACTGAATGAAAAGGAGACAGCAAGTTGAATACCAGATCTATTGCTCTCTCTGCTTCCTGATTGTGGACACAATGTGATTAGCTGTCTCCTGGTCCTGATGTCATATCCTCTGTGCCATGACAGACTGTACCTCCTGGGACTGTAAATCCAAGGCAATCCTTCCTTCCTTCTTTCCTTCCTTCCTTCTTTCCTTCCTTCCTTCCTTCCTTCCTTCCTTCCTTCCTTCCTTCCTTCTTCCCTTCCTTCCTTCCTCCCTCCCTCCTTCCCTCCCCTCCTTCCTCCCTCCCTTCTCCCTCCCTCTTTCCCTTCCTTCTCCCTTCCTCCCTTCCTTCTCCATTCTTCCCTCCCTCCCTTCTCTCTCCCTCCCTCCTCCTTCCTCCCTCCCTCCCTCCCTTCCTTCCTTTCTTCCTTCCTTCCTTCCTTCCTTCCTTCCTTCCTTCCTTCCGTCATTCATGCTGAGCATTTTGTTGCAGCGATGGGTCTAGCAATGGACACAGATAGCATATTACTGAAATTACTGACATTTACATTTACTAGGATTTAAATTTAAATTCTGTGGACCCAAGAGAAATGCACCCTTCTGCTCAGCTGCATTGTGCTGTTCCTAAAGCCATTGCTTATTAGACATTAATACCTGGGTGGGGGATATCAGAAATACTCTCGCTGAGAAATAATAACAGAAGGTGCAACATGGGCTGCTGGGCGAGAAAGGGTAGCATGTCTTACCCAGCTGTAAACCTTGAGAAGTGCAATGCCAGCTTACCAGGTGAATAATGCCCATTGGTACAAAAGTGGAGTATTTCTGTTACGGGAACAACTGCTGTTTTCCAGTTGGATTTAGTGCCCCAGGAGGATAGTCATGATTCGTACGTACAGTGAACCAGGTTAAATATCCATGGCTGTGGAGGTCACTGACCTTAGTGGGGGGACTTATTATCATTTCAATAAGTTGACATGCATCAAGCTGCCTTGAGAATATTATGTTTATACCCATAAGCAAACGTACTCTCAGCCTTAATCAGAGAAGCTTCTCCTCGCATTGAACAGTGGAGGGTGCAGAGACTCGATCCTGTTCAAGGGGTGAGAAGAAGTAGCTATGGAGTGCTCAGTTCTAGGCAGCACATTTACACCAGCTTCTCTGAACCTCCAGGAACACTGTGGAAGAGGGAGCAGATATGATGTTAGAGCTGGAAGACTGGGAGAAGGGCTGATAAGTGCTATCATGAGAGTGTGGCACAGCAATTCCAATGGTGTTCTCAGCAGCTGCCATTGCCTGCATGATGACGGCACAAGATGGATTGTCAACCGTCAATTGTGGGTTATAGAGCGGATCGTGGAACCCTACACTTCCTATAGAACTAATCGTTATCAGTGGATTCTGGGGGAAGGACAGTCATTGCCTTCTGTTGTGTATTGACCAGTGAGTCCACCAGGGTCCAGTGGAGTGTTCCAAACCCATGGTCACACAGACCATCCTGGTTAACAACAATGGGTCACAAATCAAAATGAAAAGGTAAGAATTTGAGAATGGGATTTATAAGGAGGGAAGGAGGAAGATGGGTAGGAAGGAGATGGTGGGGGATAATCATAATGCATTATATACATGAATATACTTGTCAAAGAACACATTTAATCAATAAAGAGAAAAAATTAAAAATTAATAATAACAAAAACTTAAACAGGAAAAGGAATATTTTTGTCTCAATATTTTAAAAGCTCTATTTTTATGGATACCTTTTAACTGTTCATAAATTTTCATGTACCAGCCTCTTTTAGAAAATGGGGTGGTTTGTACCTCCCAGGCCAGAATATTCTGAAAAGCAATTCCTTGTTGATCCCCATTTTTTCTTACATCCCATAAGTCATTTTTATTACCTTCCCACCCCCATAAATATTTCAACTGCGTCCTCTCTTCTTAATCCTACTGCCATTGGTTGGCTCAAGCCTTCTAAACCTTTTTACCCAGTGCAGCAATTACCTTCCAACTGCTTCCCATGTCTTTACCTTTGCCTGATCTCTTCCAAACACTGCCACCAGAATAATATTCCCCAAAGGAAAATGAGGTGATTTTTTCATCTCTGTTCAAAATGTTCCAAAGTATCCCACAGTTGCACTAAACACCCCAAACCCTTCCCTTTCATAAGACTCTCAAAGTGAGGTGTTATACCCCTTCTCAGCCCTACCAATCCCACTTCCAACCCAACATTTATGTTTCCACCAACAGAAGTCCCCAGTACCCTCTCAGTCTCCCAACATCTGCATCTAATCTTCCATCAAATCTTTTCACTATGGATCCACTCAGTGTCCGAGGCTTCACACAGCTGTAGATACCTTGTTATTTCCCTCCTCCCTCATCCTGCTTGGGATTGAAAGCCCTTCTTTGCTGTATGCATGTTATCATCTGGCTTTTGTCTTCTGATCCACACAGCTCAGAAGGCTCTGTTGTGGAAGGGAACTAGTAACTTTCTTGTTGCTATGATAAAATACCCTGTCAAAAGCAAGTTAATGAAAGAAAAGATTATTGTGGCTTACGGTTGGCAAAGACATGGCCGGCAAGAGGCAGAAAGGCATGGTGGCTAGAACAGGAAGCTGGTTGGTCCTACTTCATCCCTATACAGGAAGCAAGGAGAGAACAAGAGGTGAGATGAAGCTATAAATCCTCAAAGGATGTCCACAAGATAACAGGCCTAACTTCTTCCAGCAGGACACCACTACTAAAGAGGCCATAGCCTCCCTAAACAGTATCATCAACTGGGGACCATGTTCAAACACATAAACTGTGATGGTTTGTATATGTTCTCCCCAGGGAGTGGCACTATTAGAAAGTGTGGCCCTGTTGAAGTAGGTGCGTCACTGTGGGTGTGGGCTTTAATACCCTCATCCTAGCTACCTGGAAGGCAGTATTCTGCTAGCATCTTTCAGATGAAGATGTAGAACTCTCAGTTCTGCCTGCACCATGCCTGCCTGGATGCTTCCCTGTTCCCACCTTGATGATAATGGATTGAACATCTGAACCCATAAGCCAGCCCCAATTAAATGTTGTCCTTTATAAGACTTGCATTGGTCATGGTATCTGTTCATGGCAGTAAAACCCTAACTAAGATAGAAGTCTAAGGGGGACAGTTATTACTAAAACCATGACAGATGGTGTGTGACTAGTGATTTGGGGCTAACTTTTACCTGTTCCTAGGACAATGATTAACAGAGCCTCTTTCACTCTCAAACGTGTCAAATAAATTACATCACCTATTTGTAAAAGCACATTTGATCATACCAATTGCTGGGGCTCATTTCTTTTTCTTTCATTTTATTTTTTCTTTCCCTCTTGCTTTCCTATTTGGATAATATGACTGGCTGTATCCTTAGAATACTCTTTAAAACTGCTTCTATGCTTATACTGCAAACCAAGAGTCTTTTTATTCTTATGATATATGGTACCCCTCTCTTTTCCTGCCCCACCTTCTGCTTCTCTCCTAGTGCTCCCACAGTTCAAGAATCTCCATGGTTATCTTACTACATACCTGTGGCAACTTCAGATAGAAATGAGCCTCAGTCAGAAAAATGTGCAGGATAGAGAGGAGGTTTTGCTGACATGGTTCTTGTGACTTCCTTGCTCAGTATAATCCACCTGCCCCAAGACAAGACAAAACAAGACAAGATACAGAAATGTTCTTGAATTCTGGACTTCAGAGCACTCAGGAGACAGTACAGAAATTCTCAAAGTCAAAATATGGTTCCATTTTTAAAAGTTAAAATATCTCTATTCCAAAATGATATATAAAACCATCATTTGAATAAAAATAATCCAGATAGTCCAAGCTCAGAGTATTGTTTCTCTGTAGGTCTTACCTCACTCTCTTAGAGACAGAGAGAGAAATAGCTACTTTAACATAAAACAATTATGGTTTTGTGGACGAGACAAGATCCTAGTAGTAACTAAGCAGGGATAGCAAGTATGTGTGTGTGTGTGTGGGGGGGTGTTGTTCTAGTATGACTACCTTGGTATGGGCTCATTAGAGTGACATAGATAAAGAGCCATGAGGGTAGGTATGGGCTCCAAAAGAGGGACTCAATTTGATTAGTGATATCTGTCTTGGGCATACAATTTAGAAAGTAGCTACATCAAGATCTGTGTGTTAGCTAAGTCTATCCATGGGCACAGGGGTGTTACAGAGTCAGATCCATTAATGAATGCTGATTCAACTCCATTTTATTGATCTCATACCTAAAGCCTTGGAATGGAAACTTCTTAGTGTCTCCACCTCAACCAGTAGTAGTTCAATCATCAACAGCCAAGGGCCTGCTCCAATAGATATTAGTCCATCTGAAGGCTGACAAACATTGTTAGCTCAATGGGTATAGTGCTTGGAAGTACCCGAGTTCGGATCCTCAACATATGCTAGCAAGCTAATGATGACGGCATGATCCTGTCATCCCTGCACTGGGACTAAGAGACAGCAGATCCCTGGAACTTTCTGGTCAGACAATCCAGCTTTATCAGTGAGCTCAGGTTCGGTGTGAAAGTCTGTCTCAAGAAATATGGTGGAGAACAACTGAAATAAACACCCAGAGTTGAACTGTGGCCTCTACACAGATGTATACATACTCACACATACATCTACACTCACACACACATGCACACACACACACACACACACACAGAGTAAAAGCAAATTAGGCTGAGAAAAGGCTCAGAGAGGAAGAAGGATAAACACCCATCTTCTGACCCGTTTTTGAAGTGATTATCCTTACATGTAACAGCAACAACAACAACAACAACAACAACAACAACAACAACAACAAAACAAGCAGAAGATGAATGAGGCCCTTGTAACAGGCCATGTGAATGTTTCTAGATTCAAACGTCATAGGCAATAGGCAATCTCCAAGCCTTAACAAGGAAAATCTATTTTTAAAGCAGCTTAGCTCCAGCTGGCTCTGTCACTGAATAAAGTCAGCTTGTCCCCTAGGAGTGAGCATCAGGACGTGTAGGTCACCCAGTATCTGGGACATGTGTGCTCTGTTTAGAATTTTCCAGGAGGGGTTGGAATGAACCATGACAGCTGTGAGAACAATTTACACGTGCTCTTGACACCAATGACAGTTGTGTGACGTGAGTCACTGGCTCTATGTTTAAAAGCAGCTTGGTGCTAATTTTGCCATCAGATATGATTAGCCTCAATTATGAGTTTGTTTCTGCTGTGTCTCTTGTTTCTGGATATGAACCAGTTTGGATTCTGTGTGAACAATGGTATAGGTAGCAGGTCTAGGTAGCAAGAATGAATACCTTCAACTGTCCCTTCTTCCAACCATCAAGTCTGATGTTCTCAGAAACTGGCTATAATACAGAAGAGTGGCTAAGAAGACCCCTGAGCAGGGAGGGCACCAACTACATTCTCCAACTTGCTCACCCTGAGTCCTTTCAAATGCCACACTTAATTAGAATTAAGATCATTTCCATCCAGTTCAAATCCCACAGCAACATTTGCTTGGAGTTCATTTACCCGTAATCTCCAGACCTCAAAGTGCCGTTCCTGTGTGAACAGACCTTACACATCCCTGCTTCTCTGCCTGCCCCAAGTCCACGGCACTTCATCTAAAGGAATTATTCTTCAGTGGTGAATTTTCCAGTTCAATATATTTTAGTTTTCTCTAGTCAGATAAATGTTAATTCGAATCTCACAGAGAAAATTATTCTAAATTTTAGAGGCTAGTAATAATGACCTTCCTGTCCTCATGAGAGCATAGTTGTAAAGGTTTTTCTTAAACTGCGATGAATTTGGGTGGGTGTGAAGATTCTAAAATCTATATGGGGCATTGTTCTTTCCACAGAGATACCACAGGCTCTCTGATAAAAGGTCGGGGCTATGGATGAGGATCCTCTTTTAAAACTGTTGGTTAGTGATATTGTGGAGAGTCCCCTCAAAAGACAGCATCGTTGATTGCTCTTGGTTACCTCTCAGAACTTTATGGTGAGACCCTGTGTATTCACGGATGTCTATTGCTGAACAGATCACATATGTGAGTCATAGGACATGAGAAAGCAAGAGGTAGCAGTTTGGAAGCTTTGTCCCCACTGGCCAACTCTGATAGTGCTGAAGGGTCCTATGCACACTGCCAGAAGACAAACTTCACCTTCATTTTACTGAATGTAAGAGCTGTAAAAACTCTAGCAACAATGGATGCTACAGCTGTCAAAACCCAGTTCTATATCAAATACATAATGAACCCGAGATGTCTCTGGCAGCACTTACCTGTGTTTTATCCTGCAGCTTCACTGTCGCCTTGGTTCTGAACATACAACACGCTCATTTTCCAAGCACATGCTGCCATACCATGCAATGTATCATATGCAATGCCAGTGAACACTGCCAGAAATACCTTACACACATGTCAGATTGTTGTATATTATGAATGGTAGGGTTTTACTGCATGCTACACTGTCTAACACTTAAATAGTCAGAACCATTAAATTACAAAAAAACAAAGATTTAGTATTTCCCCATGGTTGTTGTTCCTCAATATGTAAATATCAAATTGGTGTCTATCTTTGGATTGGATAAAATTATAATGTTTAATTAATGTAATTAATTAACTAATGGGGTGTTGTATAACTACATGTGTGTCTGTGTACTACATGCATGCCTGGTACCTGAGGGCTGGAAGAGGGCATACGTTCCCCTGGAACTGGAGTTGCCAATGGCTGTGAACTTCCCTGTGAGCTCTGGAAGTCAAACTTGGGGCTCTTGGAAGAGCAGCAAACGCTCAGAACCTCAGTGCCCTGGCTCCGTAGAAGAAAATAAAATGTTTCCTTTTAAGCCTTGCTCTTTGAATTGCTGCCTTGGGTTTCGTTTCTTTTGTTCCTTTGAACCGTTGAATGAATTTCGGCTTGGCATCGGAATGGCATTTCCAACAGTTTCTGAAATATCCCTAAACATACTTCTGCCTTCCTTTTGTGTCACATATTTGCACAAAGCAATTTTCTCAGCACCAACGATTATAAAATCCAAACATCAATGAGCTCTGGGGAAAGCTCTGGCCTCTGCCCTGCAGTGTCACAGATTCAGCTAAGATTTAATTCCTTGCGCAAAAAAAAAAAAAACAAGCTCATCCACCGCGCTGGTGTGCCAAATTGTCTTAGCTTGTAATAAATTATGAAAGTATTGTGTTATAAAATCATACAAAAGAATTGTTTTAAAATAAATTCATTAGGATTTATCATCAGTAAATGTTTGAGTATCTGTTTTATACTCCTATAGCGTTGGTTATATCTGTTGTTGCGATTAACAACAACAACAAAAAACTTGGACAAAATCAACTTAAGGGGAAATGTTTGTTTTGACTTACAATTGAGAAAGATAATGCCCATCTTGACACAGACTGTGAAGGCAGGGAGGGAAGAGATGCAAGAGAAAAGGCAAGCAAAGCCTAGGCAGAATCAGTTTGAGTTACAGTACCTTCACCCCCTGTCCTGGGCTTAGAAATCATTTGTGCTATCTGCTTGTGATGTTTCTTGGCTTCCATCCAGGTGGAGTGTACAGGATGTGTGTGTGAGAGATTTCTGAGAGTCTGGTAAAGTGATGGGGGAATACCATTCTACGTGTGAGTGGCCCTACTGCATGTGCTGAAATCCTGGACTAAATAAAAAGGAGAAACTGAGCCAAGCAGGAGCATTCGGCGCCCTCTGATTCCTGAGCACGGATGCACCAGTCACCTCCTGCTCCTGACGCTGTATCTTACCGATAGTATCGTTGGGAACTTTGAGCCAAAAACAAACTGCTCTTTGCTTACACTGACCCTTCAGATAGGCTGTTGTAGCAGAAACAAGACAAATAACTAACGCTCTGCTGCGGGCGAAAGGAGAAGACATGGGAAGGGGAAGGTAGGAGCCTGTCTCGACCCATTTTATCCAAAGTAGGAGAGGTGAAGAATGGAGGGGGCAAGCCAAGGCAAAAATGATTCTCTGAGTCAGTCCAAGACTAGTTCAGACGTGCTCCAGAGAAGGAAAGAGTCCCCAAAGACCATTCCGAACTTAGAATGGCAAGGGCGAGCTTCCCAGGGAGACCAGAGCCAAGCACCGCATGCTGAGTAGAAGTCAGACAGGTGGAGACATGGAGGAAAGCTGGCCATGTGAACCAGGATGTGGGAGGTGACAAGAGAAAGGACAAATGTCAGAGTGCCTCCCTCACCCTAGTTTCCTTTAAACTGGGGGATACAGCGAGCAGCTCCATACAGGCTCTCTTAAAAGATGAGAGAAGTTGGCTGAGGCTGTGCAGTAAGGTAGTTGAGGACTGTGTAGGGCAGATAGACCACTGAGCTTGTGGGCAGTCCTGCGGAGCCAGGGCTGCACCTTTGAGTGAGGGGGACGGAGCGGGAGGAGGTTGTGTGCCTTGAAATACATAAAACGCTACAGAGCCACCCAGGATAACAGTACTCATGAGCCTGTGTGCTTCCTGACTCTCAAAATTAAAAGTAAAAACTGTACAAAACCGAATATGGAAAACACTAGAGTGTGCACTTTCCAGACTAGAAGTGTCTGGACCATGATAGAGTGCCAGTTAAAATACAGTTTTGTGCCCGATACTCTATACAGAATCAAACACTCTATGGGGAAGACTCTTAAGAACCCACATCTTAAATACACTTCCTGGAGACTCGAACACACTCTTAAACTCACTGTATTAAGTCAGAAGTGAATCTGGATGTCAGAAAATTCAAGTCTCTCTTCTACTCTTTTGACCTTTGAAGGAAAATATAGATATTAAACAAGTGCAAAACAAAGACGCACATGCATCTAGTGTTGAGAAAAGTTCCCAAATAGTTAATAGACAGAGAACTCCAAGGTTAGAATTCTTTCCTCCCTCTCTTGCCTGTACATAAATAATCAGTGTTCTTGTCTGCCAGCTCTGCCGAGCAGAGAGCTTTCTTGTGTGATTATTTATACTGTTGGGTGCATCACACAAAATACAAGACATAAATCCCTCACGTGAGACTGTCATCTCGGAGCATGCATGTTTTCTACCTCGGTGTGAAATGAGCCTTGACGGCTCTCAGAGGAGTCTGTACTCAGAGCGTTATGAAGAGATCTTCCATCCTAAGTTAAGAGGACAGAGAGACATCTCTTTGCCTTGTAAAGAGCCTGTTGTTACAGTTTTCCACACTGACCATAGTCTTGGTTTTGTTTATTTTTTTTCAAAAGTAAAATACAGAAGACAAGTCCACTCCATAAGGAAGAGCCCATCACCATGAGGAAAGACCAAATACAAGATTGCTGGGGAATCCATTTCACCCTTTCACTTGCATGTGGGCGGAGGATGAAAGCTAGAGTCACACTTTAACATGAAGGACAAAGAGGACTGATCAGGAAGAGATGAGGGCATGAAAGGGAAAAGAAAAGAGAGATGTGGGAGGGAGGGAGGGAGGGAGGGAGGGAGGGAGGGAGGGAGGGAGGGAGGGAGGACGAGGAGGAAGAAGAATGAAGTTAAGCCTTAGGGCTGGAGAGATGGCTCAGTGGATAAAAGTGATTAGCACACAAGCACAAGGACCTGGGTTCAAATCCCCAGAACCCAAATAAAAGCCAGATACATAATGTGAAAGTCTATAGTTAGCTAGTAGCTCTCAACCTTCCTAATGCTGGCATCCTACCATACAGTTATTTCCTCATGTTGTGCTGATCCCACAACCATGAAATTATTTTTGTTGCTGCTTTATAACTTTTGCTACTGTTACGATTTTTGTGATGTTAGTGATTTTGTTACTGTTATGAATCGTAATGTAAATATCTGTGTTTCCCAATGACCTCCACAAAGAGGGCATTCGACCCCTCCAAAGGGGTCGTGTGACCCACAGGTTGAGAACTACTGTTCTGTAATCCTAGTTCTTCTACAGGAGAGTAGGAGGTGAATCTAGAGACCCTGTTTCAAACAAGGTGAAAGGCAAAGCCTAAGACTTGAAGTTGTACTTTTAGCCTCCACACAGGGGTCATGGTTCATGTGTACCTGTACTCCTGCATTTGTGCCTGTGTGTGCATGCACGTGCACAAGCACACACACACACACACACACACACACATCTGTTCTGTCTCCCCCCAGGAGCATGCGTCTGAGTTAACTCTCAGGAGGCTGGAAAAAGACTCTCTTGAGGGCTACACATCCAAGCTTGAAACTACCCTGCTACAGCGTCCCAACTGAATCTTCCACAGGCTTGAGAAAAGTCTCTCATCAGTACCGCTAGCCCAGCCGATCCAGCTGAACTTCCCACTGTGGAGCGAACTCTTCATAGCACAGTGTCCTTAAACAGGTTTCAGGACCAGCTCTAAGATGCCAGCCCATGGCCTTGGACTCATTCTTTCTGTTGTTATGATCCAGGGCCTTAGGTTAAAAGGGTCTATGCATGGGCACATGCATGTGTGTATGTGTGTGTGTGCGCATGTAGGTGTGTGAAGGGGTGAGGTCAGAGAGACACCTGGGGCAGCTTGGGTCTGCATTTGCACTGCCAGTGAAACATCACAAGCTAGATACCTGAGCACTGTAAATTGAACCATTTCAGAGCAAGTCATCTGATCCCACAGTGTGGCCCCTAGGCCCAGAGGTCTGAATGCCTTCCTAATGACATCACTGCCCTTGCCGCAGGGACAACTCCCCTCATCACTCACCCGATGTCATAAGGGCTTCGCCTAAGCCCTTCAGCCTTCCAAGTAGACTTTTGTGTGTGAATGGGGGCAAAGGTATGTTTCCTGTCATGCACCCACAAGGAGGGACTCGAAATGGCCCAACAGCCCATTAACCGTTTACCCTGAAAAGAGGTGAGAAGAGAGAAGGCTGGGGAGGGGGAAAACAAACCTAATTCCCAGTATGATTCAACTAGCTAGCAGAAGCTAAAATCAGGCTTCTTGCAGCTCCCATCTAATCCTTAGACAACCAAGCCCCCACACACACACACATGCCCATTGATTCTTTTGATCCCCGTTTTTGTGACTGACATGCAACTGGGGTTGCTTTTTCTAGGGTCTGGACCTCACAGGGCAGCTGTGGAGAGGGGTGCCTGAACCATCATCAGTCTGTGAAGGAAGATGGTGAGGCCCGGGTTCCTTAAGGTCAGATCAAATGAACTCTGCAAAGCAAAGCTGGAGAGATGTGTCACACTGCCAAGCCACTCTCCGGTATCATGGAGCCAAGGGATGCTCTCCGACAGGCCTCTCCTGTCTCGGAGACTGAAAACCGGCAGGAGACAACGCAGAAAACTGTCTTTAAAAATCATCAAGAAGGTGACCTCTGGTCTGAGGGGGGCTATTGTAAACTTCTTCCCTTTCGGTCTCCGATCGACTTTTGCTCCTGCCTACTGCCCTGCCCGCTCAGCTCCCATATGTGCAATGTACATAAGTACAGGCATGCAGAAATGTATGTGCATGCACAGATACATGTATACTGAGCATGAACTGCAGTGCACACACAACTGGAAGCTCCATGAAACTAAAAACAAGAGCTTTTCCTGAACACGCCCTGCTTCCACATCTGCTGAGAAGTTTGCTCTTGTTGACTCGTTGCAGCGCCCCCATGTGACGCCGTGGTGTATTACACAAGACCTTGGAAGGATCTAACAATGGCTTAAAATGCAATGCTGTTAGAACACTAAGTACGACTTTTCTCTTTCTACCTGATCTTCAGTGAGCCCATAACACTGAGATATAGTGTCAGGGAAAAGTTTTTGCCACCCTCAAGGCACGTCTGCAGGCGGACTTCCTGAGTTACACTGCCCTGAGCTAGGAACACAGCTCTGAAATGGACAGAGGTCAAGGTCAAGTCTGAGTCACTACAGCCCTTCATGAACTCTCTGCCGCTGTAGACTGAGCTGACATCCAGGATGAGAGTCTCCCCTACTGAAATTGAAGTTCTCATTAATACAGGGTTCCTCCAAATGGCGTGTAGGGGACATTAGCATCAGAATAACCTCCTAAAGCAACTGTTAGAATGTGGAATTCTGGCCACCACTCTCTGTCCATCTATTGTTACCAGAATGCAAGAACCTGTACTTTCAGTTTTCGAGTTGAAATATGTGCAACTTTGAGGAGCCATCATTATTTTCCCACAGCCCCCAAGATTGGTGACTTGTGTTTTAACACAGCATTTCACTCCATAAGCCAGCAGGGCAACTTCAGACCCTGTGGTGAGAGAACGGCTTAAGAATAGGAGGTTCCTGGTGCTTTGCCGGTTTTTCCCACGGAAGCAGCTCCACGTACTACCAATACAAAGACCCAGCCTGAGTTAACTTCATCTGTTCTTTCTATATTTGTGCATCCCTGAAAGAGCACACATTGATGAGGGAGCAATGAGGCTTCTGAAGTGAAGAACGCTACCTGGACACTCAGGCCTGCGAAGCAAAGAGGAACAGTTGGAATTAATTGTCCTCCAGAGGGCGCCAACTCGGGCTGTAAGCGGAGCATCCTCTAAGTCTCGCGGACTCACTGCTTCCTGGTTGGGAAATCTTGCTCAGGTTACCTCCTTTGCCTCTTAGAGACAGTAGGTGCCTGCCTCAGTAAATACATGGTTATAATTAATTTCAGAAGCTCCTAAAAGTAGTTGCAGAGAGAGACGATGTGAGACACGGAGATGAAGTTAATCAAAAAGCTGCCCCCATACTTAAGTCTTAAATGAAGAAGTCTGAGACTCCTCCCCTAGCCTTTCCCCTCCCCCTGGCCCCTTCTCCCCTCCCCCTAGTCCCTTCTCCCCTCCCCCTAGTCCCTTCTCCCCTCCCCTAATCCCTTCTACTCTCCCTGCTCCACTTCTACTTCCTCCTACCCACCCCAACCCTCCTACTCCTCCACTTCCCTGGGACCAGTCATCTTTTAAGTATCTCAGTGATATGAGGCATCTTTCTGTTCCTAGACTCACACAAGCACTGATGGTCCTAACCAGGAAAACGAGGTGGGTCTTACAAGTTTCTGCGTTGGGAAAGTGAAATGTACGTAGACTTTTGACTGCCTTGGGCTCAGGACATTGATTGTTCCTATCTTTGGCAAAGGATAGAATGAAACACGAGTTGACTGCTATTGAGCCACGGTACAGAGCGATTTGTGGTTACAAGGTATTGGAAGGGCAGAATCTCTCCCTTTAGGAGGTGCCCAAGAACCAAGAGAACAAACTAACGGAGCAGCGAGATTCTGGGCTTTGACCATGATGGTGGGTTCTGCCTCCAGCTCTGTTGCTTACTAGTTGTATGACCCAGGTTCATAGGCTCACACTCTAAATACAATCTAAACCTTACTGCTGTTAGGAAAGATGAGGCTCAGATCAGTTTTGCTGCCTGGTAGATACAACTGTCTGGTTCTATTCTATTCTGGTGCTTCTGAGCCCCAAACCTTTGTTCACTGCTGTGATGTCTCTGCAAGAACTCACTTAGCTTATTATATATTCCCTTAATTTACCCTGTTTTCACACCTACCCCTCTCCTATTTCTTCCTCTTTGGGATTTTATGTATGTCCTTAGAAGGTTAGTACCTTAAAAACTATATAGAACTTTGATTTGTATGTATATTATATTTTAATATCCTCTAATAGTCTTGCTCTATAAATCAATTCCCAGCTTTTGTGCTTAGTGCTGGGATGTTTAGAGAGATCCATATTACCAGTCTCAAGTTTGCCCCAGAGAATACCACATGGAGAACATTAGAAAAATACCAATTTTTCCTGACCCCAATTCCACCGGTGCTTTGTGAATTTATCCCAAGTGGAGGCCAAACTTCTCTCTGGAAGGAAGAGAATCCCAGGCCTACTTCTCTGGGGCTCAGTAAACCCCTGTGGCAAAGACAGGTGACAATGACTCTTAAGATAATACTAAAAGGAGAGAAAGGGGGAGCAACTTACCACCAAAGGGGTGCAGTAAGGAAAAACAAAACTTGCCCTGCCCTCTGTAAGACAGACATGATTCATCTTTCAGTCCACTTAATTGCCCAGGTTTTACTGAGTGCTTCTATGTTTAAGGAATCTATGCATGGATGGCATTTGTATGGTCTCGGTATTCAGTGCTCCCAATTCCAATCTAGCACAGCTTCTCAGCGCTATGTGATGGCATGGGGCTTGACCCAGGAATCTGCATTTGGAACAAACGTAGTAGGAGAAAATGGGTTGATGGTCTCAGGCAAAAAAAAAAAAAAAAAGGTCCAGCCAGTTTATGAAAAGCAGGCTATTTTGAATATATATTTAGCAATGTGCCCCATTTCCCTCCTCTGTAATTTTCAGGAAAACAATCTCTTTTCTTATGCATCTTCAGTAACAATCATAGCTTTGACACCCTCTGCCCCTTGCTAGACTTTCTATACATGATGCAAAATGCATGCATTTGCTGTCCATTGTTCACCCAGATTACACAGTAGCTAGAGAGGGACCTTCTATGTCATTGCCAAGTGGACTTCTCCATCTCAGATGAGCCAACTGAAATTGAAATGCTGGCCAAGGTCTTAACCCTGCCCTCCTCTGTTTCTGGCTGCAAAATCCCAAGAGGCCCAGAGCGGACTCACCTTCTTAGCAATTGAAAGGCCCGGCAGCATTTCTAAGCATCTCAGAACCCACTATCAACTGGATACCACACTCTTCCCACACAGGAAGAGTAGAGCAGATGCCCATTTGCACGGGTTGTTGACTGGCTGGTTAGGGAGGGCATACTAAAGGTGAGAATCTCTAAAAGTGGTGTATACATAGTGAAGTATTTCATTCTAATCAAACATGCAAAACCACACGTTCATGTACTAGACCTTTGGGGGAGACCCAAGGAATTCTTTGTTATGTTCCCTGGACTTCAACATCTTCTTTAACCCAACTATTCCTTCAGTGTTCAAGCCTAGGATTTCAAGTTGCTGGTCTCCTTGTGCGGAGTTTATTTGCAGTTTCTGAAGCAATGTGGATGTGAAATTCCATTAAAATCTATCTGAAGAATTCATTATTAATTTTTTAAAAATATTTTCAAAAAAGTCAAGTACAGGTGGCACAGGTGTGTATAATCTCTTCTACTTAGGAGTATGAGACAAGGGACAGAGGCTTGAATTACAGGTTAAGTTCAAGGCCAACCTAGGCAACTTAAATAAGACTCTTGTCTAAAGACAAGGTTAAACTTGGGTTGAGGCTATAGCTCATACTAGAACACTCTAGCTAGCTTATGTGGGGACCCAAGTTCAACCCCTAATGGCAGGAAAATAGGTAATAATAGTAGATAAAAATGACAAAATCATTTTGCTGTGTTCTCACTTTCCACAGTCTGTTAAGATCTGCCTCTATGCCCACTGGTCCATTAACTCTGACCCCACGTCACTTCTCTCTGAGATGCATCTCTCGCAGCTCCCAGTAGTGAAGACACGCTTCCATATCATTCTACCCCTCACAACAATAAGCATTAAATAACATCTGCTACCTAGTGTCCCCCAAATGTCACAGGGCTCATTTAGAGGATATTTTCCCTCAACTAAGATCTAATCTTGGCTCACCCATTCGCACCTGGCATTCTTCTAATTTTATTTTTAATCTCATTATTCATTTCCTTCTTTGAGTTTTAGAAGCATTCAGACAAGTGCATATAATATCAAACATTCTGGAGTTTCCTGGGCATTTTCTCGTGATGTATGATTTTCCTTTATCCTGAATTTGCTGTAGACAGAAGTTAGATTTACAAGCCCATTGAGATTTGGGTTCAATATTTGGGAGAGAATTCTTTATTGCCACAGCATCACCTGCTGGAAGTTTTGGCAAACATATGACAGTATTTTTGGAAGGATTTATTCATTGGTTGATGTGTATGCCCCCCCCCCCACGTGTGTGTGTGTGTGTGTGTGTGTGTGTGTGTGTGTGCGCGCGCGCCAGTGTGTGTTCATGTTCAAGCAGTGCTCAGCAGAGGTCAGAAGAGGTCATCAGATCCCTTGGAGTTGGAGTTTATAAGTGATTGAGAGCACACAGCACAGATGCAGAGACTCAAATACAGGTCCTCTGTAATAGCATCAAGTGACCCGAACCACTGATCCACCTCTCTAAGCCCCCATATGTGAGCATGTACTGAGGCGTGTGTCGAGGCATGGAACCGCTGGGTCATAGATTATCAAACATTCACTCTTCCCACATGGCCACGACAGGTAACTCCCACCAGTCATTTCTGAAAGTTCCAGTTTCTCCACATCCTCACCCATGGCTGGTGACATTCTAGTTGGTTTGCAATGATACCAAGTTGTAATCTTCCTGTCACTTCCAGATGGCCTTGAGTTTATTGTTTGTCATTTGCTTAATGTTCACAACACACACACACACACACACACACACACACACACACACAGAATTTTTAATTATATATAATGTATGGTATGTGATATATGATATAGTTTTTAATATAGTGTTCAATAGCTTTACCTGCTTTTAGATTAGTTTACCTGTCTTTGAAGAACTGATTTATAAATCTGGACACCAGTGAGTTACATATATTTATATATGTCTCCATCTTTCAGTGTGTGGTTTGCATTTTTGCAGCCTGAGAAATGCCCTTGGTGAGTATTTCCTGATTTTAATACATGTACCCAAGGCTAACAACCAAGTTCATTATGGCTAATAGTTTTATATTTGATTTCAGGAATTCTTGCCTGCCTCAATATCATAAGTTTAGGCAATCCAAGAAGTTACTTTTCTTTCACGTTGAGATCTGTAATACATTTTAACTATTTTTTAGTAAGGTGCAAGACAGCAGCTCAATATCCTTTTTTTCCCCACGTAAAAGGGCAGAGTCTCATCAAAAGACTTCCTCTCCATGTTTTGGCTGTGCTTTCTCTTAGTTTTACATCAGTTCCATGTGTGTAGGAACAAATCTCTATTTGTATTCTATTTGGTTCCATTAGCTTTTGTATTCATGTGTGTGTGTTGCATATCTATGAGTTCTTAAATGTGTGCACATGTGTTTGCATGTATGATATATGCGTGTGCTTGAGTTCTCGTGCATACAAGCATGCATGTGTAAGGGTCAAAGGTCATATCTGGCATCTTCCCCTATTAACCTCCACCTTATTTTTGGAGACACTTTCTTTCACTGATCCTAAACCTCGCTAATTTGGCAATGCTCATTAGCCAGGGAGCACCAGGGATCCCTCTGTCTCCCCACTCTCCCAACTCTGGAATCACAGGGCCAGGCTGCCACAGTTGGCTTTTTTATGGTTTCTGAGAACCCAAATGCAGGTCGCCATGCTCATGCAGCAAACAACGGACCAACTGAGCTGTCCCTGAGCCCTGTATGTGTGTGCTTATGTTGTGGTGGTCAACTGCTATGGTTCTATAATGCTTGACACCCAGCAGTTTCTGAGGTCCAGCAGTGTCTGAGGTCCAGCAGTATCTGAGGTCATTCTCTGGATTGGCCAGGCTGGCTGGCCCAAGAGACAAGTCTCTTCTCCCAGTACTCGGATGTCAGGTAGCAAACACTGCCAAATCAAACCGCCATGTGGGTCCTGGGTCTGAATTCAAGTTCTCATGCTTATAGCAAGAGCTTTACCCACAGAGGCATCGCCCCACCTCTATCAACAGACTTCTATGAGTTTATTAAGTAGCAAAGTGATACTGAATTTAATGAGATATTTTCTCTCTTCTGTCATTAGGACTACTTGATTTTCTATCAATGTGTTGAATATGAGTTTCTGATACTAACTTAATTGCAACATGATAGAGAAAACCTATACATATATAAAATGTAATATATACTCAATGTTAGACGACATCACTTTCTGTCAACATTAGATACCCTTTCCGGGTACCAAAGCCTGCTCTTCTATGAAGTTGAGGACTGCCTTCCACTTCTAGTCTCTAAACCTTAGATTAGTTTCAATTCTCCTTCACTGGGACAATATCGATGAAATCACCTCAGCCTTGGTGCTTTTGTGGGCAGGTTTGTATCATGAATTCACTGTTTTAAATTACTGCCCTGGTAGAATTAGTGCCTGTGCCCTCTTACCTCCTTCTGGGAATTTATCCACTGTATCCATCACTTGATAAATCCACTCATTTAAAACATTTGTAGAAACTACTATTGTCTCTTTGACACCCCTCTCTTTGTTTATAACGGAAATTCATGCCTCGTCTCTATGTTTCTTATTACTTTTTCTAGAGGTTATTCATTTTATTGGTCTATTTAAAGGAATGAATTTACATTCACTAATTATTTTCCTTTGAAGGTTTCTTTTCCATCTCATTAACTTCTGCCCAGTCTTTATTGTGTTCTCCTCTCTGCTTTCTTTTACTCCAATTTTCTATTGTCCTGCTAATTTTTAGACAGCTTCTGAGCCATTGCCTCTGGTCTTTTTCCCCTCACAGTATAATGTATGAGTCTACAGCTCTAAACACTGTCCCAGCATCTCTCTCTCCCTCCCTTTCTCCCCTCTCCCCTTCTCTCTGTCTTTCTGTCTCTCTGCCTCTTTCTCTCTCTCTCATACACGTGTTATAAATATAAATATATAAATTGTATGTATAGATATATACATATATATGTGTATGTGAGAAAGAAAGAGAATGAGGTGGAATTTTCTTAGTGAAGATGCCCTGTGACTTCATTTTCTAAGTCTCTGAAGACCCCAGCGTGCCCCCCCAAGCTCCCCCGTCACTCCCCCTTCCACTCTAGGAGCCTGTCTTCCTGTAAGTCTCCTTCTCAAGCAAACCCATCAAGCTAAGACTTTTGGGTCAGTGAGAGAAGCAAAGCCAGTGGCCAGAAAGTGGACATAGCACACATCTGCATGCAATTCCGAGCATCCTATTTCCAGCACGACTTTGACTTGACCACAGATTAAGTAGCAGCATACATTGTGCTTTGGCTGGGTATCTTTTAAATCCCTAGCCTAATTCTACCATGGTCAGAAAACATCCTCTGGGGGACTTGAATCCCTGATATCACAATTCAGCAAATGGTGAATATTATAAGTACACTTGGGGGAAAAAAAAAAGGAAAACTTTCTTTGATTCTGAAGATAACATAATCTTTAACCTTGTTAAATACTCCATGCATTGCTGATTTTTTGTTTTTTCCTCATGATCTCTAAATTAGTAATCTGCTATCAGATGTCCTCCATGGCAGAATTGTATATCACAAGTAGATTGGACCTTGCACATTACAAAAGTCTCCTTCATCTTCTGTTTGCTTTTTGCTTCGTAAGGTTTGCCAACTCTCTCTGTCACTCCTTGCTGGCCGTCTGCATGTACACAATGTGCTTGAATTGGAGTGTCCACTTATGATTCCCATGATGATCGATGTCACTTGATTTCTTCCTGCATCAAAAATGTCCCTTTATCCACATTTTTGCCCATAAGTTATGTGATGATTATAGCATCTCCCCTTAACGATGTTAGTAAGCTGTCACTCTACTGTTCTTCCAGCTACTATCTAGGACTTATTAAAAGAATATTTAACTTACCAAAGTCAGATCTAAATTGGTTCTCTGAACAAACCTAAAAGCATTAGTCCACACTCCCATGATGTGAGGCCATGCCTTAGCCATGTATTTCATCTATTATGCCTTAAACGCTATAAAACATTATTTTATAAACAGATCACTTATTTGAATTTCTTATGTTACTTTGTAGTTTCTATTCCCACCACTCCTCATTCAGGTCTAAGTTAACATATTTCATCTTCTACCTTAAAAGTCCCCAAACTGGGTGTAGTGGCTGTGGCCTGAAATCCAAGCTATTCAGAGACTGAAGGACAGCGACAGCAAATTCACAGCTGTAGAACAAGGCAACCCTGGACAACATGGTGGGTGGAATCTGTCCTTTTGTTTGTTTGGTTGGTTGGTTTTTTGTTTTTGTTTTGTTTGGTTTGGGGTTTTTTTGTTTTGTTTTGTTTTGTTTTTTGTTTTATCAAGACAGGGTTTCTCTGTATAGCCCTGGCTGTTCTGGAACTCACTTTGTAGACCAAGCTGGCCTCAAACTCAGAAATCTGCCTGCCTCTGCCTCCCGAGTGCTGGGATTAAAGGCGTGCGCCACCACGCCCAGCTAATGTGTTAGGTTTTTAAATGTCATCTTATTATAAGTATGTGTGTTGGAAGATGGAGTCAGTCATATGAAGTTGTGAGCTGCCTGACATGGGTGCTGGGAACCAAACTCAGGTCATCTGGAAGAACAAGTACTTTAACCACTGACCCATCTCTCTAGCTCCCATCTTATCATAATTTGTAAGATGTAAAAACACCACTCTAATCTTTTAACAAACTGTATTTATGTGCCGAAATTGCCATCTCTACAATCCATTTTCTTGGGTTTATTGATTATAGTTTTCCCCTATCCATATCTGACACGCTTGCCTGTAAGTTTAGATGCAGGGTGCTTTTAGACTTTCCTTTGGCTTTTCAGTCAGCCTATTTCATTTTCCTGAGTTCCTACTTATTTCTTCAATGCTAAATTGTGAACAAACACTTTTTAGATGTAGTGCAAGGCTCTCGCTGATAAAATCATTCCTCAATGTCAGGCTCACCTTGTCTTCCAGCAACTCATTAAAATAAGGGTGAATCACCTCACTCCAATTTAGAAATGAGTTGAAGTTATATTTGAGGGTTTGGAAGGGTTGGATTGTGTTTAGTGAGGGCTAGCTTCTGTAGTACAGACTTTCAAGGGACCCATGTTAGTTAATTGTCTCCATGACAAATACCTGAGAAAAAGAACAACTTAAAGGGACAGGGACTAATTTGAACACTTAGCTGCACAGGGTTCATTCGTTGCATGGTTGTTTGTCCTGGGTGTTTGACAAAGCATCATAGAAGTGCATCTCTCTGTGCTTTTTTTTTTCCTGAAGCAGTTGAGGTACCCAAGTCCTACTGTGGGTCCCATGGCTTCCATATGAGGCTTTTTGCCTCATAGCTGACAGAAAGCAGAGTGTGAAGAAGGGATTTCACACCACGTACAACTCTCAAAGTCACGCCTTCCATGGCCTGCTTCTTCCAACTGGATCTTCTTTCCTATGGTATTCAGAGCTTCCCAATTTAGCATCATAAACAGCAACTAAACACTGAACACAGCCTGGAGGGATCCATTTCATAGTCAACCAATAATATTCTGCCCTTGGCCATCTTTTTCTTCATGCAATTAGTAATCCTTTACATAAATCACTGCTTCCACACACATGTTTATGCTAGAGGAGGATTCTTCTGTACTACTGTAGTGGAATTCCCATTAGCTGCACTCTTAGCAATTGTGCAGTTCTGGGCACACATTGTCTTTCTGCCTTTTAATAGTGTTCATTAAGCTACCTGGGCACCAGCCGAGTCTGATGTCTGACACACACTAACTGATAACGAAGAAATGAACCACACTTGTCATAGTTCTTTTGAGTTGCAGGATGAGAAAGCTTCCTTGAGGAAAGTCATAAATGGTTAGTGGCCCAAAGCAAGTGAAACAGGATTTGGAGGTCTTGAAGTCTTAATGAGATACTTACATATTGTTAAATCCTAACATATGCTTCTATAACAAAGGAACTAGGTAAAAATTGTTTCTGTGAATGCTTACTAAAGAGGATTAAAATTTTTAAGATAAAACTGCTTGGAGTCCACCTCCAAGAATTCCCTATATTCTTAAGAGTTCCATCACTGTTCGAAAAGTCAAAAATTCAAATCCCTTGGAGACACATGGCAAACGATAGCCCCTGTAAGATAAGAAACAGAAAAAAGAAGAAAACTTTCCTATTTCCAAAGTAGAAGGGCACAGAGCTAAGGATGCCTCTCCCAATCTGGTGGTGGTAGTGAGAAGGAGACAATGGTGAAGAGAGATCATATCAAAAGAATGGCCCTAAACCCAATAGAGCAAATACTGAACGAAGCAGATCTGTGTCTGGCATTAAGAGTGTGTGGTACCATGATGTGAGCTCCAAAAGCCTTTGGAATCTTTTCTCCTATTGCTTTGTCATTTGAAGCTCACAATGCCTTTGCCTTGGGCTGGCTCCACCCATTGTTTGGGACATCCCTCACATACATGATCCTGGTACCACCCAAATCTTGAGATATACAGTAATGGTTATAAAGGTTAGGAGACACACCTACATACAGTGCCCTCCCATGGGCTCTCCCGAGCCTTCTTTGTAATTTGGATGGAAGCCTATATGTCCTTGCAATTCTTGCATTCTTCACAGTCTGTCAAACCAGCATCACATAGATGGCACCATGTTCTGCTCCAAGCTTGAGAAGTAGGAGGACGATCTCGAGCCCGGGCTCCAGAAGCCTCTGAGTGTCCTGGTGGCAAAGTGGGATGAAACTGAGCTCATGTGTGTTTGTTCTTTCATATCCATGAACCTTCCATGCATGGAGACAGTTTGATTCCTGAAGAAATCTCAGTGTGTCATTCCTAGCCTCTCAACACAAAGCAGTTGGCTTCTTTTTGATAGGGGTCAATATTTAAATTGGTTCCCTAGATTTGTCATAGTTAAGAATCCTGTGAGAACTTGGATGTACAATCTGTGATCCATTTCTCTAGATCTATTACTACCATCTACCATGGTGTGGGGGAGCTGCTGAGAAACACTCGTTTAAAAATGGCTCCCACAAGCTGTTTCTTTGTCGGTTGCTTCTCTGATCAGGTTTTGAAAAAGGTCCTGATAGAAGAGTTGGAGACTCCTGAATGATGAAGCTTTCTATAGGAAAGGGGAAAATCAAACCCAGCAGTTACTCGAACACACTGGCTTTACTTTGTTCTCTTGCAAACATTAGGGGTCAACTATCTGGGTCAAATATCGTAATCCTGTGGAACTGTGAGGGAACTGGGTTACTTCTACTCATGCTGAGACTCCCAGAGTAGGGCAATAATCTTCATTATTTGCACTAACTGCTGCAGCACCTGCTGTTACATCCATATTCCACTCAACAAAAGAGAACTAAATGGAGGCAGGTGGATGCTCTCGTCTCTCCAAAGACATACTCACGGGAGGCTGTTTCTGCTTACATTCCATTGGCCATGCTTACTTAGAAAGAGGCTCGAAAACTCTAGTGTTTGCTCTATGTAGACAAACTCAAATCAGAGAAGTGCCTTGCTTAGAAAAACAAATACCAATTATTGGATAAGAACTAGCAGCAACTATATGACTTCCCTGTTGGAAAATAGTCCTGGTGAGTTCTATGAGAATATCCACGCCTGACCTTATTGCTGTGTCTTAACACGGATACTCTGTGTGAAGGATACCCCTTCCTTCACTCTCAGAAGTATCTGGGGTGACGCGATCCCTGAGGGATGGAGAAAGAGGCTCAGCATGAATAGGAACAAGTTAAGTGGCAAGATTAGAGTTTACATGGAGTCTCCACTTTTGTTCTACTGCCTAGCAGCCCCCGTTTCAGAACATATCAGACACAGATCTGAAGTGTGCAGGAAGGAGACAGAACCAGAGACCTGGCGTGAGCTGGGCCTAGGCAAAGTCCACAGCAGATAGGCAGATCTAAGAGCAATTTGCCATCGGAAGAGCTGAGGGAAGAAAGGAGGACCGGGACCCTGGCAGTGGGTCTTGGTAGAACTAGGACATTGTGGTTCTGAGAAACTATGCTGTCGTTTCTCCCTAGTGCTGTGGCCCTGAAGAAAACATAGATCAGAACAAATGCATTAATGGTGGACTTGTGTTACAGGCTATATAGCAAGGTCTTAAGGTCCAGGGCAGAGTGGTGTTAGGGAGGATGAATAGGAAACCAGCGCTTTCATTTCTTAGCATCTAAGAACAAGCCCTCCATCCCTCCTGTGTTGATTAATCATACCCTGAGTCTGGACTTCTGTTCTTACCAGGGGTCAAAAGGATCCAATCCCCTTCCCATAGGCCTGATAGCAAAAGAGGCCTAGCATCGTCAGCTTAAGCTACTTCGCGGGCCTAATGAGCCCAGTCTACCTCAGCAGGCATTGTGGACAGTGAGAAGCCATAATGAGGCCCCTTTTCTTCACTACAAAATCTATCAGAGGCCTGGTAGAGAACGTTAATGTCTTCATATACCTCCACATAGCAATAATGAGGAGGCTACTCCCTTTGGGTACAAAGACTAGCCTGAACATTAACCAAATCTACCAGTAATGAGGTCCCATCTCTCTACCCAACTGCATAGTGTCCAAGGATTCCTGCTAAAATAAATCATTTAAATAAGATCTAGAGTCCGTGGTAACATCTAAATGTCCAGATTTCGATTCAAACACCGTTCATTGGGCAAAGAAAAAGGAAGAACTGGCAGTTGACAGATGCGACCTGAAATGGTAGAGACAGCAGAACTAGCTGAGGTTTGTAGTATGTTGTTAAAAATGCATGAAAGCGTCAGTGAGAAACCTTCTAGTGATATGCTTTAAAATTTTAAACACCAGGAAAAAGAAAATCTTCAGAGGGGAAGTGAAACATGTTTTTAAAATGAAATTTGAAGACCAGAATCTATAGTAACCAAATTAAAAACGGAATGGATGTGCTCAGCTACAAAGGGAAGATGTGGTGACCTTGAAATGAAAACGGTATGCGCCTGAGTCAAGGGAAGTATTTCAGACAGTTATATTATACACGGGGAAGACAAAGGCATGTAACAGCAGGCAAAAAAGCACCTTCAAGAAAGCTGTACAAAATTAGTTATTCAAAAAAATACCTGAACATTTGTTAAAGTAAACTTCAAGAAGGCAGAAAGAGAACAAAACAGAGCACAAAGAAATAGAAAAAAATGAGGTGGTAGTTTTAAGCTTTTTTTTTTTAATTTTTTATTAGGTATTTAGCTCATTTACATTTCCAATGCTATACCAAAAGTACCCCATACCCACCCACCCCCAGTCCCCTACCCACCCACTCCCCCTTTTTGGCCCTGGTGTTCCCCTGTACTGGGGCATATAAATTTTGCGTGTCCAATGGGCCTCTCTTTCCAGTGATGGCCGACTAGGCCATCTTTTGATACATATGCAGCTAGAGTCAAGAGCTCCGGGGTACTGGTTAGTTCATAATGTTGTTCCACCTATAGGGTTGCAGATCCCTTTAGCTCCTTGGGTACTTTCTTTAGCTCCTCCATTGGGAGCCCTGTGATCCATCCATTAGCTGACTGTGAGCATCCACTTCTGTGTTTGCTAGGCCCCGGCATAGTCTCACAAGAGACAGCTACATCTGGGTCCTTTCGATAAAATCTCGCTAGTGTATGCAATGGTGTCAGCGTTTGGATGCTGATTATAGGGTGGATCCCTGGATATGGCAGTCTCTACATGGTCCATCCTTTCATCTCAGCTCCAAACTTTGTCTCTGTAACTCCTTCCAAGGGTGTTTTGTTCCCACTTCTAAGGAGGGGCATAGTGTCCACACTTCAGTCTTCATTTTTCTTGAGTTTCATGTGTTTAGGAAATTGTATCTTATATCTTGGGTATCCTAGGTTTTGGGCTAATATCCACTTATCAGTGAGAGCATATTGTGTGAGTTCCTTTGTGAATGTGTTACCTCACTCAGGATGATGCCCTCCAGGTCCATCCATTTGGCTAGGAGTTTCATAAATTCATTCTTTTTAATAGCTGAGTAGTACTCCATTGTGTAGATGTACCACATTTTCTGTATCCATTCCTCTGTTGAGGGGCGTCTGGGTTCTTTCCAGCTTCTGGCTATTATAAATAAGGCTGCTATGAACATAGTGGAGCATGTGTCCTTCTTACCAGTTGGGGCATCTTCTGGATATATGCCCAGGAGAGGTATTGCTGGATCCTCCGGTAGTACTATGTCCAATTTTTTGAGGAACCGCCAGACTGATTTCCAGGAAAGAAATCTGGAGCCATAGATTTGAGCATCAGCAACAAAATACAAGAGATGGAAGAGAGAATCTCAGGTGCAGAAGATTCCATAGAGAACATCGGCACAACAATCAAAGAAAATGGAAAGTGCAAAAAGATCCTAACTCAAAATATCCAAGAAGTTTTAAGCTTTAATGAAGCAAGAATACACTAAACGTAATGATCTACACCTAGCAATGGGGGACGGGCTTGAAACATTGTCGACAAGCTGCTTGTTTCAAGTCTAGTAAGAGGGATAGCTTAAAAATGAACAGAAGGAGATTTATATGTCATACAAACATTAATCTAAAGAAATTGAGGTGTCTACTGCCAGATAATAGACCTGAGAGCAAAGGGAATTACTAGGGACAGAGAGGGCTGATACATGTTAGGTAGGGATGTTTTCTAGATTTTCTGTTTTGGGGGCTGGGGGACAAGGTCTCACTATGTAGCCCTATCTGGTCTAGAACTCACTATGTAGTCCAGGATGGCCTCAAACTCATATATTCACCCGCCTCTGCCCCCCAAATGCTGGGGTTAAAAGTGTGTGACACCACCCCTAGCTAAAAACCAATTCTTGCCACATGCTTATCATCCATCCTGATGGAGGTAGTCATGAATGTTGACCTTACTCCTCCTTGTTGTCCAACTCCTTCCTTCCCTTTGACATTCTCATTCCTGCTTTCATGCCATATATGTGTGTGTACATCCATTTTCTAGCACATGACATTATTTCATTCTTCTTTGGTTGAATACAACTCTTTTACATGAGCATCCTGTTTTCTTTATCCATTCACCTGTTGAAGGGACTCTGGCCAGCTTGAGTGTGGCTAATGTGGCTCCGGCTAGCCCTACCCTTCTCCTCCACTCCCTCTGTTAGGTCACATTCCTACAGCCAGCAGTGTCTGTTCCCGTTTGGCCACTTTATCCTCCTAAGGCTGACTACCAAGGTCCAGCCACCAAAGTATTGAAATCCAGAAATCAAGACCCCCTTTGGCTTACCTAAATAGCATGTCCAATAAAAAATTAAACACCTCATCTTAACATGAATTTCCCCTCATAAGTTTATAAACTGCCATTTTCCTATAGGCCACGTCTGTCTTTAACCATAGGCAGTCCTTTGTCTCCCAGGACAATTACCCTTCCTCTGTCTCCCTTGTTCCCTTTCCCCTTCTCCCTAATTCTTTATTTCCTGTCGTTGTCTGTTTTCTGTCCCTCTGGGTCAAATAAATCTCATTTGGGCTGAGAACTCCGTCTTGGTGGCCCTGAGCTGAAGCTGTCCCTTATATGTGTTCACTGACACCTAGCCTGATTCCATAGCCTGGCTGTCATTGCAGTGAACCAACATGAAAGTGTCTCTGTGATGCTTTGACGTAAGGGTCCTTTGGGCATATACCAGGAGTGGCATATCTGGGTCACACGCTAGTTGGTCTTCCAGCTCTTTAAGCTCCATGGTTACTTCCGTATATCTGGACAAATTTACACTCCTGCCTGCAATGGGTAAGTGTTCCCCTTCCCCCAGCAACCTTGCCAGAACTTGGGGTAAGATTCAATCTCTATGAAGCTTGAATTGTCCCTTCCCTGAGGCTAAAGATGTTGGGCATTTTTTCATGTTTGTTGGCTATTTGTGTTTTATCTTTTGAGCAGCGTCTGTTCATCTCATTCACCCATTTGTTGATTGGATTGTTTGGGTTTGGAGAATTCTTTATATGTTCTTCATAGTAATCCTCTGTCAGATGTATGGCTAGAGCCATACGTATAATAAGAATTCTACATGTACATAAAATATATACAATTAATAACAATTCTATATACACATATAATATATACATATAGTAAGAATTTTAATCCAAGCCAAAGGCTTTATTTAAAAAATTAAAATGGTATAAAAACTAACTAAAAATAGAGGCTGTATTTACATATAAAAAACAAAGGTATTAAACTTTTAGAAGAAAATAGAAGGATATCTCTCAGACTTAAGACTTAGAGGAGAGTTCTTAGGACAATTCATGGTCAAAATGGAGAAATAGAGCAATCGTATTTCATCTAAATTAAAAACTTCTGCTTTGGGAAAGACCCTACAGCAGGTGCTTAGTCAGAGTTCAGGCTTGCAAAATGATGTGTTGAGGCCAGGATATTAACGCACATTAAATCACAATTAGCTTAGAGTTAGTCAGGTGACGAAGGTCAGTTAATTAGTGACAAGGTCAGATGTGCTCTGATTAGAGACTTCCTTAGCATCCCTGACCAGCAACACCCCAATGCCTTAATGCAGAGTAGTGTTAAGAAACAGAAGAAAGGGAGGGACATGGAGGAGGGATAGCTGTGCTCACACCACACATACATATTCATGTCAGGGAGCCAAAGTGAGTGTAAGCTTTCAGAGTAGGAAAAAAATAATAAGCAGCTCCAAATTCCATTCTGCATCTGAAGTATCCGCTCAGACATGCACGATCGTTCCTGCCCCCAAATTTCTGCCTGGAATGTAGGGTCCTGGGAACAGCAGGGCCCACAGAGGATGTCTTAGATGAATCATTTAAATAAAAACCTCTCAGAGCTTGGATTTGTTACAAACAGTTCAGAAGGTTGTGGGGATAGCGAACACACCCGATCTTTAGCTTTCTCGTCCTAACTCACTTTCCCTGTCCTCTGCAGATGTCAGTTGCCATACTGTTACACTTATTATTAGACTGCAATAGATCTTAGGCTTACTGGCTACAGAGGAATTATGTAAATAGACCACTTCTTCACATAAAGTAAGTGTTTAGGGCTAGAGGGACATCTCAGTGGTTTAGCACTTGCCTCAAATGCTGGAAGCCCTGAGTTCAGGCGTCAGCATGGGAGTCGGGATAAGGAGAGGGAGACTGGGCAGCAGACAACCAGATCTGTAATGGAATGTAAGAAAAATGGGAGAGGCAAAGAAGGACAAAGAAAAGACAATATAGACAGGATGGAAATGGAATATGTCTAAAGAGACAGAGAGACAAACAGAGAAGAGAAGAAGAGGGGGGAGGGGAGGGGAGGGGAGGGGAGGGGAGGGGAGGGGAGGGGAGGGGAGGGGAGGAGAGGAGAGGAGAGGAGAGGAGAGGAGAGGAGGAAGAGAGGAGGAGGAGAGGAGGAGAGGAGGAAGAGGGGAGGGGGAGAGGAGAGGAGGAAGAGAAAGAGAAGAGACGAGAGAAGACAGGAGAGAGAAGAGAGAGAGAAGAGAGAAGAGAGTATTGGGTTGTGGCAGGAACTATTACAACTGCAGATCAGGGCTGGAGAGATGGTTCCATAGATACATACACTTGGTGTACAGCAAGGGAACCTGAGGTCAAGCTCTAAGCACCCATGTGAAAATCCAGGCATGACTATGCAAGTGCCAGTCACCTCAGAGCTGTGGAAGGCAGAGATAAAAGGATAGCTGGGGCTTGCAACCCAATAGCCTAGCAAGCAAATAAAGGACCCAGTAAGAGACCCTGTCTCAAGGGAATAAGGCAGAGAGTGGTATACTAGAGTACCATTCTCCTCCAGCCTTCGCTTGTGCACACACACACACACACACATGCACACACACACATGTGCACACACACATGTGCACACACACATGTGCACACATGCAGATTTATTTATCTTCTCCACCTCCTTTTCTAGTAGTGGTCATTATCTACCATGTGACAGTCATTATATATAAAGATTTTACATATTTCTTACCAAAAGGGTTGAGCCATACTCATTAATTATTGTTTACTCAAAAAGGGAAATGATGAGTTACACATCTATGGTCAAGACTAATACTTATCAATTCATTAATACTCATTATGTACTGCGTGTGTCCTGGGCTCTTTCATTTTTCCCAGCTCAACATACCACACAAACATTATTCCCTGCTATACCCGCAGGGAAACAAGAAGGCAAGCAGCCGGCCCCAGAATCTGTAACTTAGGACTGCTTGAAGCAGTGCTGGAATGCAGGAATCTCACCTTGAAAGGTGTGTTCCCCTGAGTCTCCCGTGCAGGAACATTTAACAGAACCACAGAAGCCTCGCATCCCCTGCCCTAGTGAATCCCTCTGACTCCATGAGTAACTGAGCTTGCTCTGATGTGACTGCTGATGGAGGCGTTGGTCTGAACTGAGAAACGTAAAACCACATGAGAAGGCCAGACAGTGGGGGAAGCTCCCCGGGGTCTTCCTCAGCTCCAGGGAAGCGCGCTGCGTGAGGTTCTAAGGCTCCGGCTGCATCCATCCATCTCCCCAGAAGTATGAGGACTTGGTGAGGCCCTTTCTGAGCTGTACTCAGACAGACTCCACACTCAATCTGGGCCCCTAGCTCCAGCGCTTCTTCTTGACCCCACATTTTTCTCACTAAAGCATGCACCGGGCTCTGGAGTTCAGCCCTGCTCAGGGACTATCTAGTTTAACCTGTGAGCAGTTCTAAAGCATAGAACACCAAGACCCAGGAAGGTCAGGCTAACAGTCCAAAGCCAGTAAATAGAGAAACTGAGATTTGAAGCCCGGCTTGTCATCAGAGCCCAACATTTAAGCCCTTTCATTAAGTTCCTTATCCCAAGTGTACAGATTATCCCAGAGGAAGAATTTCACCCACGGACCTTCCTTGGTTCAGGTGTTCATTAAGATCTTAGTGTGAGTCCTGTTGTATGTTATGCCCTGGCACGGAGGGTCAGGGACCACCTGCTCTATTCAGAACAATGTCTGTGACCAAGCCCTTGTCACTAGGCTTGAGACGTTCACTACAACCATGGAAAGCCTTCAAGGCCATCTGGCCCAGTGAAAAAGGGCATAGGATTTAAACTCAGTCATTGGGAATGAAGGACAAGAGCCTCATTTCTTGAGCTCCTACAGTTTAGGGTAAACAGGCTGTCTCTGCTCAACCCCACACACAGCTAACTCCTCCACGTGCCCCCCTTGTCTCTCTGTGACTCAGTTTCTCTAACTGTACAAAGCAGGTACTGACGAAACGTGCTTCTCTTGCCTGGGGAAGGCACGTTTGCAAATTCCTTGGGACAGGGATGCCCTGGAGAAACTTTTGTTCTTTCAGCCCCAGCCCCTGTGTGGCCCCTAGGATGTAGAGCTTACCTCATATTGATAAAATATGAGCATTAACTACAGTCTTTTTCCTTAGCTGTAAAAAGCACAGCTATTTCTATCTCCCCCTCCAGTGACTAATTCTAGAGGATAGCTTCAATAAACAGAAAAAGGCTCCAAGGCCATGAACAGTATTCCATAGCTTTAATGACCCTATTATGTATTTGAATCTCCACTTACATGCCCATTAAATGGGTAGCCTCCTGAGACCTCCTTGGTATTGTATTGTGGGGTAAGAATACTGTGTAAGCAATGAATGCTGCACAACTGTAATTTAACACCACTCCCCCCCCCCCACCCGCTTCATCATATTTCCCGGTCTCTGCTTCATCACCACTAACCCCATCATCTCTGCCCTTAAAGTGCCAAGGAAGCCACCCTCCTATTTCCCTGTGCGTCCTGGCTTCTCCTCTTTGCCCTTCTCAGCTGTCCCAGGATCCCTCACAGTCCCCTGCACATCACATATCCTCTGTGACTCAGGACAGTCCATGTTCCTCCTCCTCACCACCCCACCCCCTGCCCGCCCCAAGGCACCTGGCAGGAAACTCTTCCCTTCCCTTCTCGCCCTATTCCCTTAGGTGACATGCAGTGCACAGGGGTATTATTTCTCTTGGCATAGGTATCCAGCTGTCAAAGAGACAGATAGGTCTTGGCTGCAAGGCGGGAAGGGAGGTAAGGAAATGAGACCCGAATGGAAAAGGGCCCCTGGCCAGGAACTTGAAGAGGTGAGGAGGAGGGTGTGAATAGAAGCAGCAAGGGAATCAAGAACAGTGCAAAAAAAAAAAAAAAAAAAAGCAACCACGGATCTTTATTTGAGGATCCAGACTCTCCTCTTCTTACCCAAGGGAGCAAGTCCAAGCCACATACACAAAAACAGGAGGTCGGGGGTGGCTCTAAGGTGAAAGGTTGTCAGGCCTGGAGTCTCACGTCTTATTAATTTTCATTTGTATTTTTCACCTTCAAAACAGAAGATGGGGCTGGGCAGTGGTGGTGCACGCCTTTAATCCCAGCACTTGGGAGGCAGAGGCAGGTGGATTTTCTGAGTTTGAGGCCAGCCTGGTCTACAGAGTGAGGTCCAAGACAGCCAGGGCTACACAGAGAAACCCTGTCTGGAAAAAAAAAAGCCAAAACCCAAAACAAAAAACAAAAACAAAACCCAGAAGATGGGATTATGATAAAGGTTATGTTGCTGAATACCTCTAGCTGCTAAAACAGCCCTAGTGAGCTACTAGGAAGCCCCACACAGTATTGGCTAATTTCCCTGCTTTATCATTTATCGTAGCACTACATCAAAAGCACCAAGCAGGAGCTTGAGAGACAGTTCAGTCAGTGTATGCAAGCATGAAGACCTGAGTTCAGATCACAGTGTGAATGAATAATAGCCGGATCTGGCCGTGGCGTTTGTAACACTAGTGCAGGAAAGCAGAGATGACTGAATTCCTAGCACACACTGACCAGCTGGGCCAACCAATCTGTGAGCACCAGAGGAAGCAAGACCCTGTCTCAAAAGATAAGATGGGGAGATTGAGGAAGACACCCGATGTTGACCTCTGTTATCCAGGTACACACCCACCCACATGCACAGGAATGCGCCCACATATGCCTGTGTGTGCACACACACATTACAGAGGATGCAGAGTATAGATTTGGAAGCTAGACAGATTTCATCTCAAATTCTACCTTGGCTGCTTGCTGGCTCTGAGAATTTGGTTTAGAAACCACTTCTTTCAGCTCCCAAACCATAGCCACAGTGCAACTTCTCTGAGTGATATCTACAAGGTATTTCCTCTTTTTCTCTGTGTTTCTGAGCTGAAATAAAAGTAAAGGAGAGATGATGTTACCTTCTGGGATACTTCTGCCTCTTATGCAGAATTTGGGTGAATCAGAAGGCTTCTAGGGCACTAGCCACCACTCCCAAGATGGGGGGATGAGGAAAGAAAGGGCCAGAGTGTCTGAGAGATGGCGGACAAGGGCAGTGGCCATAGAGTTGTCCCTGACTTGTGGACAGGACACTGGCTGTGGAGTTGGAATGTCTTCGTCACATGGATCTGCTGTTTTCCAGCTGTATGACTTTGGGGCAGTTGCTTCTGTTCCACAGCACTTGCATTTGGGGGAGAATCAAATGAAGATGTCTGAGCCTGGAAAGTTAGTCAGAATCCTTCTGTTTGCCCTGGACAGAAATAAACTGGAAATCAGGTTAAACAAAAGTAGGGACAATCTCAGACCAAGAAGCATCTACATTGGGCTCAGTTTCCAAGTCACAGGCTCCCACCCTTGCCCCCTCCTCACAGGATCCCACTCTTGCCCTTCCTCTCTAACTCCCTTCTCCCTACCACCCATGATCTCCCCCTTTTTTTCATCACAGCCTCAACCGTTACCCACAAAGTTTATTCTACTTCATTTCACCTAAGTCCTGTTTGCTTTTCCAAAAACGCATGGTTTCATTCCACCCCCACCCCTCCCTCCCCATAAGCTGTGTCCATGGAAAGTCAAACTCCGGAAATAGAAGCTTCATCAATCCTTTGGTCAGGACTTTGACAGACTTGCTTAGAGTTTTCGAATCCTCACCCTTATCTGATCACTTCCCGTGTTTACTCTTCCAGCCAGTTGGCCTACTACTGTTTGTGCAGATTGAGTTCAAATTTACTTTCCTGTGAGCGACAGTTAAACATCAGCTTCTTAGGAAGCTTCTGGAAGGGCAACCAGATCTAGGTTAAGAGATATGACATCCTACTTGTGGCATTCTGGAAGGTGACCTCAGTGCTCTCATTCAACCTTTATCCACTCCCACCTAAACAGATCTACATGTAAACAAACCCTCTGTTTCTAGCTACCTGCCTCCCCCATCCCCCAAACCAATATGCACCCCCCCATACAACGGGAAACTGGGCCAGCCTACATGTCTTGACTCAGGTATGACCCCAGGAAATAGGTCCCTTTTCTCTATCCCCATGATAATTTAGCAAAACATAATATTCTGGTTAATTTAACTTTCCATTTGACACAGCCTAATGTCATCTCAGAGGAGACCCTCAGCTGAAAAAAAATTGCCTAGATTAGATTGTCCTCTGGGCATGTTCACGGGGATGTCATAATTGTTAATTGGTGTAAGAGGGCACAGCCCACTGTAGGCAGTCCCATTCCCTAGGAAGGTGGCCTTGGACTATATAAGAAAGCAGATGACTAGAAAACGAGCCTTCAAGTCATCTAGCAAGCAGCATTTTCTTCTTAATTTCTGATGTGCTTCCTCGGTCAGCGATAATGCTGCGTAGAATGGTAAGGAGCCCTGTCTTCAAGTTCCTGCTTCAGTTCCTGCCTTGCCTCTCCTCCATGATGAACTGTGACCCAGAATGTGAAACAAGCTCTTTCCTCTCTTAACTTGTTTTTGGCTGTGATATTTGTGACAGTGACAGAATGAAACTAGAATGCATCATACATTGTGGCTATGTGTGTCTGTTCTTCTTAATTATGAACTCCTTAAGGTCAGAAACTGTTACAGTCCCCTTTCTCACTCTTGAGCCTTCCATAGATCCTTGCACACAGTAGGTGCTCAAGGACTGTAAAATGAAACAAGACGTTTTCTTCAAAAGTACTCCGTGTGAGTAAGCTTTATATTCCATTTAGGACCTGCTGGCTGTCATACTCTGTTGTGTTCTACTTCCATGTAAAACCATAGCTCAAATGACAGTAATGCTCTTACTACCTCTGCCAGTGTCTGTGAGTTAACAAGTTGGGAGAAGCTTGGTCAACTCTGGCTCTGGGTCTGGCACTAGGCTGCTGTCTGACAAGGAATGTGGGAAGAACATGGGCTGCAGAAGCTGTTGGGGACACTGGCAGGACAGCAGGTAGCATTCTCTTTATGGGGTCTTAAGCCTTTTGTGTGGTGTCTAGGTCTGAACTGGTTTGGGCTCCCTCACAGCATAGTGGCTTCAGTTCAGCTGTGAGACTTACAATGAGACTACACTCCAAAGAAGACGATTCAGGAAAAGCGCAACAGAACCTGTGTCACCATTTATGACCTACACTCAAAAGCTGAATGGCACTCTTCCATTGTTCCCTGTTAGTCAAAATAATCCTGAAGCCAGTCTAATTTCAAGACAAGGAGACAAGTAAAGACACTTGCCACCAAGTTCAATCTCTGAGACCCACATAGTGGAATAAGAGAACCAACTCCCAGAAGTTGTCCTCTGACCTCCACATGTGCACCATCACACACACACACACATACACACACACACACACACACACACACACACACACAAGCAACCATTAGAAATCATTTCTGGAACGTGTTCATGTTCTTTTTGAGCAGGATTTGGCACACTCTGCTCTGGCCCCTTACACACCTCTACAGTGACATTACTCACAGTGATATGCAGCCATTCACCCATCTGCCCACTTCCCTTCTTAGGTGCTGTGTTCTCTCAGGACCTTAAAAAAATTTTTTTTCCTGCTTGTCTGTATGGGCACCATGTGAGTGCAGTATCACCAGAAGTCCAGAAGAGGGTGATGGAGTCCCCAGGGACTGGAGTGTGATTTGCAAGCCACCTAGTGTGGATCCTGGATGCTACACCCAAGTCTCCTGCAAGAGAAGCAAGTGCTCTCCAACCCCGGGGTCCTTTCTCAACTGTTCTTCCTATTCTCGTTGCCTAAGACAGTGCTCAATTAATACAGTAGCATTATCTGATACAAATAATACAGTGGGAGTGAGTGCTGGGTTTACAAGAGTGAATATACAAACAAATATGAACAGGGTGGGCTGATATTATTCCATATTTTTTTCCAAAGGGAATAACGGAATCTGACATTCCTAAAACAAGAACCCTTTCAGAAAGCAACAACAAATCATCAGTACTGACCCGTGTTGTCACTAGAAATTCCACAAAGACCTGGGGATTCCTTATCCCTTGGCTTCTGGAGTTCTCAATAAACTCTCCACTCCAAAGCCTTTGCTGGATTCCGAAAGTCTGTCTTGCTCTACTAGGCCAACAGCCAGAGGCTGCAGGGCCTCCAGACACAGACACAAACGTGCAGGGTGGGGTCCGTGATAGCAAGGATCTAGGCCCAGCTGGAAGACAGCCACGGACTCTGCTGGAGCAAGAGGCTGCAGGAAGTGGAGGAAGGAGGAAGCCATCAGGTTGGCAAGCCCCACCCCTCTTCCATTTCCCAAGAGGTCAGGCAAATGTCATCAGATGATTTTTTCCAGACATGAACAGGGGCTCTAATAGGATTCTTTCTAAGAGGAGGCAGTTCACTACACACACACACACACACACACACACACACACCTCTGCAAAGCCCACACAGAAAAGAATGGCCACCCAAAGGACCCAAGCAAACACTCCCATGGACCCCCTGCCCCCGACTTTTTCCAAGGTTAGAGTCCCACACAGCTTCAGGCATATCTGAGGGAGAAGGTACAGACTGGTGCTTGGTGGCCAGAGGTCTTCGCTAGCATGAGGGTACCCAGCTTTTGCTGAGTCTGGTCCAAATATGTGTTGCGTCTCTCTTTCTGAGTATCCTTCCCAGAATGCAATGGCTAGAGCAGTTTGTTTTCCATTCCCTGAGCATAGCTGGGTTTGGAGCTTTCCAATTTCTTGCTCTCTGCCATTTAACACACACGGCAATAAAACACAGAGCCATTTTCCATGATCTTTAGTTAATGATGCTGTGTCTGGCAGTGTCTCCATCACCAAAACCAGCCTTGGGAAAAGTTCTCATTCAAACACTAGAAGTTGTTTTGCACTGGCGGGTCCTTAGACTTGGACATTCTCGGGCAATCTGGATCTTATTTTAACTGAAACTCGTTTATTCTCCTCAGAACAAAAGAATTCCAACAATTCAACAGTCCTTCACACTGCTATGTCACCAACCAGAGACTTCCTGCACTCTGAGAAACAAGGCAGTGTGGCTTGGGAGGTCAGAAATAGAGATGATGCCTAGTGGATGTTGGGGGGCATCTGTTTCTAATTGTTCTCATTCTTCATCCAACGAGCCACACAGTCAAGACTTGAACTCCAGTGTACATTACTACTGAGAGCTTTCAGGCTAGATGTAATCCCAGAGCTGCAAGCCCCATTCCAATGGCAACCCATACATGATCCACACGGGGCAGGAAAGCAAGAACATTTTCTCTTCAACTCTCAGAATGCAGTATCAGATCAAGAGGGCATCCTCACAGTCTGTCCTCAGGAGACTACAAACATCTAGGGTGGCTGATGATGTCAAACTTCGGGATCTACATGACAGCCACCTAGAAAAAGACGGATGCCCCATGACCTCTGAACCCCAGCATAAACCCCAAGCCTGCCTGAATCTTTTAGATGAATTAGAAGCTATTATTCTAGATAGGTGAATTTCCATTGTTTGAAGGCACCATCCTGGGGACAATGGTCTATTCTGAGTCATTTTTTACCCTCATCCTGACTCTAAGTTGTCTCCCCCAGCCATTTCTTCCTCTTTACCTCACTCAGTTGAGCCACAGGCATTCAGCAATCACTGAGTGCTCACCTGTGTTCTGGGTTACCCTTAACCTGAAGGTTACTAGAGAATGCAGTTCTTATCTCTCAGACAGGTTTTAGTCATGCTGCAGTAACAAGCATGCCCAGAACGAAATGTTTTAAAACAACCCAGGCTTATTCTGGACACGTTTCTTATCCATTGAGGATTGGTAGAACACTCTAACCACATGATCGGCCGTCAGGATACAGGTCCTGGGATACAGGCTAATAGAGGAAGCTAAAACCCTCAGAGGCTGAACTATGCAGAGTGCAAGAACAGAAGACTCCTTAGGGGAGAAACAGGGACATGTGTAGGAATTACTGTGGGATGGTCATTCTGAGCATGGTCAGGGGAACCTTCCAGAGGATATGACTATTAAGCTGAGACTCTGGTTGTGGAGAAGAGATAGTCTTGGAAGTCTCTTGTGGCAGAGCTCTCCAAGGGTGACCAGGGCTGTCAGAACTGTATATCAAGATGAGGCTTGTCACATGCAAAGAACTAGACAACAGCCAATGTTGCCGGACCCCAGAGAACAAGGGAGGAGACAGAGGATAACGAGATGTTAAAGTAGCCAGGAGTAAGCATGTATATTAATCTCTTTCTTGGTGCTGTGACCAAACGGAGGGAGGAAAGTTAGATTGCAGTTTATGGTGCTAGAGGGTTACAGCATGTCACAGGATGGAAGGCATGGCAGAGCTCATGCAAGGATGATGTTGGTGGTTCCCACTGCATGCTAGGCACGAAGCAGGTACTACAGGCTGGCACCAGAGGCGTGTGTAACCTTCAAAGGCCTGCCCTTCACCCAGACCCCACATCATAAAGTCTCTACAGCTTTCAAAATAGCACCACAGACTAGAGGCAAACATCTAGCACTGAGCCTGATGGGGGCAGTTTCGAGTCAAGCCATAACATTGTCAATGGTCCCCAGAGGCTCATGGCCATTATAACTATTACCTTTCATCTATCTATCTATTATCTATCATATATCTATCATTTATCATCATGTAGCTATCATAATCTATCATATGTATATTATATATGTATAATCTATCATTAATCTATATGTATAATCTATCATTAATCTATATGTCTATCTATCATTTACCTATCATCTAAAAGTGGAAAGACATGAAAGTAGAAGGGGGATAATAAGAGGGAGAAGAAGCCTAACGGTAGCAGGGAGGGACAAAAGGAAAAGCTAATGGAACTCTATGACTTAAAGCAGAAGGGGATCCTATCTGGAAGGAGAAAAACCTTGGAGAACGGAGACGGAGGAGAAAGGAAGTCGGGAGGAAGAAATAAACATGATGTACACGTATGCAAGTGCCAAAATGAAACATCAACGTTGTAGGCTAACTAAAATTAAATCCAAACTATTTCGAAAGAAAAACAGAGCAGACCCTGTTAATCAAACACCACACAGTCCCTGTGACACCTACCCACTAAAGCTCTTCCCCAGCGTGACCACTTGAGTCTGCAGCCAGTCCTGGTGTGGAAGCAATCAGTTCCTGGGGTGTTACAACAAGTCCCACAGACTGCAATAGCTAGCTGCCTTGCTCAAGTGGAAACTTCCTCTCCACCATCTCCTCTCCTGAGGAGCGGGCAGCAATTCCTCACGCAGCTCAGGATATCAGATGCAGCCACAGCTTTGTGCTCACCCACCCCCCACCTACAGCTATGTTCCACATCCTTCTCCATTAAGCCCAGCAGGGAAACAGCATAGCTGGGAGGAAACGCCAAGAACCCAGGGAAGGGCTCTTGCTAGCAGAGAAAGGTCCCATGCCCACAATTAATTATACACATTTATTGGAGGGCTGGTAAGCAAATCAGCGTCATTGATGATTTATCCCCTAATTTGCGTTGAGCACACACCTCATAAATCAATAAGAGAAAATGGCATTAAAGCATTGGTGTTAAGTGTAAGCAAATCGCAGTGTACTGGTTCTCTTAATTAAAAGAATGTGTGTATTGAATGTGTCCATGTGTTATATTAGATACGGTCCATTTTTTAATTGCCTTTTCATATCAAAAGCCACGATAGGAGTTTGGCTGAGGACAGAGAACTGTAAATTCACAGCAAGTGTCGAGAGTCCTGGCGTTCCTGGGTAATGTACAGGAACCTCACAGTAGCCTCATCCAAGGCCATTCTAGAAGCAGAAATGATGTTCTCTGGGGCCAGCCTGGGTTAAATGAATCCAGAGTGGGAGCTGTTGCTCACACCACATCAGAACGGTACAGTAAACAGTGAGATTTGTCATTTCTTCCTTTTTAAACTCTGGGATATAGCTGTTTCTATCTTTCTCATATATGCAATATGGAAATCCAACTATTGCCACAGGTTAGGAGAGTGTTGCTCTCTCTCCCAGGAAGTTCTGAGGATTCCATGGGTTTTGCATAAGAAGACAACAAAAAGGTAGTATCAAGAAATTGCACAGTTCTCCCGGAGGAAGGAAAGAACACATCTCAGTATAGGATGGATTTCTACTCTACTCTTGCCTGACAACAATCCTGTTGTTAAAGTCGATGGCACACGGAGGGACTCTTAGAAGAAGCAGCTTGCTACTGTCATATGAGGATGCGCCCGCCTCCGGAAATGAGTGGACATCCAGTCAACCGACACCTCTAGCCTATAAGAGATCAGGCTTCCACCCAGGGGAAAGATGGCCAGCATGGGGGTGGGGATGGGAGAGCTCTCTAAGTGACTGGGTATAAATGCAAGCTTTCAGTCATGCAGTCATGGGTTAAAAATTCCTGCTCAGTTAGACACTGCTTGAGCCGGGTTTGATATGTACATGCCCATGACCTCTATATCTATAAAGGAGAAAGGGGGCAAAAGATTACTTGCGACTGACTCACAAGAGCAGTTTAGAATTACAAATTGTGAGGTCTAAGGGTCAATTATCAGAGTCTTATAATCAGTGGTTTTATGTTCAACACCTGATACAAAAAAAAATATAAGAAAAGCCTAGAGAAGCACAGGCGTGGGGTGGGTCAGGCCAGAGCAACACATGCTGAGCCACGCCGTGGGGATAATGAGCCCGCATGCTAAGGGTCAGGAGATTCACTAACCTTCCTGGCTTGAGGTTGGGTGATGGGGATCTAGGCTGGTGGCTGAGGGCAAGAGGCTCAGAGGGGGATGAAATTCCTAAGTAATGGCCATGTTGACCTTGGAGGAGTCACTTCCCATGCTGAGACTCAGTTCCAAGGCACTCAGATGAGAGTTTGGGGCTGGATGCTTTTTGGTCTGTTGCACTTCTAAAGGTCAAGGAGCCTTTCTCTTTAATTAATTCTATTATTGATAAATTTTGTTCTCTAGAAGTTTCTTGCATGTATGTAATGTATTCTGGTTACTCCCCGAGACTCCCCACCCAATCCCCTCAGATCTCCACGCCTCAGCACCAAACCCTCACTATCAGTTCCTTTAGAAGATGTGACTTTTGGTTCTGTTTCATGATCCATCTGGTCCAACCAGGGCCAGATGTGTGACCGCTGTCTGCATTCACTACTGTTTAGCCAAAGGCAATTCTCTGCTTGAGGCTGAGAGCCACCTTTGCCTGTGGTGTAAACAAATACTTAGAGGGAAGTTTGACTGAAGAGTGAGTTTAGTTTAGTTTTACTGCATTTTCTATAGACAGATTTTGTTTGTCTTTCTCTGTCACGTGCCCAGAAACCAACAGCCAATAGTCCTCCAGGTTTCCACACTGCAGTTAACATCTAAATTCCCAAGGAAGACCTGTGATTGGCTCAACTTGGGTCAGAAGACTATTTCTGAACCAATGGATAACACTGAGTAAGCAAAAGGTATCATTGGTCCAACATAGCAGATTTAATGGAAATCTGAGAATTAAATGCTTGAGACAAATCCCATCAAAACAGACATAGGGCTAGGCAGAAACGTCTTCCATGTCCCTCCACACAACTGTTGGTTAACAATCCAGTTATCCAGGCTCACATACATAGGAGGCCTGTCTGATTCTGAGAAATATGTCTGAAGCTCTATTAGTGATAGAACATCCTTGTAAGATGCACTTTGACACCCCACATATAACCCCCCACACACAATGGGTTTCTGAAGCCTTAGCAGTAAATTAAATAAAAAATAAACTGTCTACCTACACATGAAAATAACATGTCAATATGTCTCTCTGAGCTTCCTAACTGATCTCTCATCTTTGTTTGAGATGTGAAAAGGGAGCCTTATTTGAGATGTGAGCTCCTAACCTCAACACAGATATAAGACATATGCATTACTTCTAGGAAGTCAGGACATTCTCTGCCCATTGTGGCTTTCAGCCAATAGATTCCCTTGGGAAAAAATGTACTCTCAGAAACTGGGGGGTTAATAATTAAAAAGCCTAAGGCCACAAATGGGATACCCCCTTATGTATTGTTGGTCAGGAAGGTCCTAGAGCACCCTACCCCCCAAAACACCAATACAAACTCTTGTTGTTTTCTCTTGGTTGCCCAGCAGAACAACTAAGACTCTATTGCTGTACACTACATGCACTGATTGTATGATATAGAGAAATAAAAACTGGGACCGAACCAAGCCTCCTCCCTGCTAGCTGGCTTTCATAGTTCTGGTAAGGGCTATGTCTCCTGCTGTGGAGGAAAAAGCATCTTCCCCAGCTGTGCATTCTACAAGATCACCCTTCCAAGCAAGATGTGTCCACTTGTAAAATAGTGGCATTGCAGTTATGGATGTAACCAGTTGGTTTCTGGTTGGATTTGAAACCTGCCTTCATGGAGGAAGAACCCATGCCCAGTACTTAAAACCCCATGCCAGGGGAGATCATAGCTCTAGGTAGGACTGAATATTGTTCTCCAAATTCTCTAGGATGTAACCATCTCATGAAGTAGCTGACATCATCGGCATGTTCTTTGCATGCTAGTTCAAACTGGACACTTGCCCCTTAATGACCAGATGAAGTGAAATAAGGCATGAAGAGATCACCAAGAACCCCACTCCTGTCTATTCCTCCTTCTCTCTTCCGGATTCTTCTTAGTTGTAGAAATAGAAAGCCCTGGTTAATGATCAGCACTTAGTTGCATCTCTGTCTCCTCAAGCATGTGTGATATTGAGAATGACAAGAAGAAACAGATGCAGCAAGAGGAAGTAACCTTGGTAACCACTCTGCCTCCAGTTCTGTGACTCTCTCCCTCTCCCTCTCCCTCTCCCTCTCCCTCTCCCTCTCCCTCTCCCTCTCCCTCTCCCTCTCCCTCTCCCTCTCCCTCTCCCTCTCCCTCTCCCTCTCTCCGCCCCCCTCTCCTCTCTCCTGTTATTCTTTCAGGGACATGAGGGAAATGGTACCCTCCTCCAGAAGTCATTTCTATCCTCCCAGATAGATGGGACCCTCTGTGTTCTCAGTTTAGAGCTCTGTTCAGGCACCACCTAGTTGTCAATGTATTTAAGGATTATTTCCTTACAAAAGAATTACATATTTCCTGTCATTATATCCCCACACTACACAGCATGGAATAGATTCTGAGTCTAAACAGAATTGAAGTGAAGTGCAGTTTTGTGGTAGGTATGCTCTGGGCAGCAATGACAACTCTGCCTAGCCATCCTCCTGGGCAGAGGTTTGCCAAGCAAACATGCCCCTGTAGTTTCCGTCTCATCCCCTCTGCCGCAGGAGCACAGTAATTGGCCTATAACATGTTAGCATTACATCACCAGACCTCAAGCTAGCAGTTCAGAACTCAGGACAAACCTCGTCCATTTCCCATGATGTCACTAAACAAGATCACAGGGCAGGTGGACACTGGGAGAAACAGCCGGCACCAGGGCTTTGACACTCCTTGCCTTTCTTGCAGCCTCAGCCACTCTCACAGGTTTTATAAAAGAAGTGACTGTTGAGTTTGTCATAGGTCATGGCTTTGCATTAACCAGCCCTGGGAATCCTAGATCTGAGATCCTGGATTTAAAGTACATAAATTAAAAAAAAAAAGGTTTAGATCTGTCATATCCAAACACTTAGAAACTAGTTTTAATTGTTTTATTATATAGCATATATATGTACATATATATATTATAAAACATTAAATATTAGGCCCCCAAAATATAAAAGATTAAATATACAAAATACAAATACATAACAGTAGATATATCATCATTGAACTATGAACTAACCATTCTCTCTCTCTCTATCTATCTATCTACACACACACACACACACACATATATAATACTGGTCTACCTATGGCCAGGAATACAAATAAAAACATAAATATGAAATACACCCGATTACCCAAGATCTTACTAACAAGGAAAACAGGTACATAAGAACATATCAATTAATGTCTTAGAATACAGGTATCAAAAAGTGCTAATTCACACTGATTTCAGTGGCATAAGATTAAGTACAGGATGGGTGACCCTGTGGCTAACAATACCACTGAGAACCCAGACCCAATCTGTTTCTTTCTATCTACAGTCTTATTTTTGTCCTTTGTTACCTAATTTGACTGTGCCAATTCCAGATTTGGTGACTGTATATAGCTACTCAGGTATGAACTCCAAGAATCAGGGATCTCTGCAGGTTTTGTTCTGTACATCTAGAAAGTGCCAGACAGGTTGTGTGCTGTAGAACTCTGAATAAACTAATGAAATCCTCAGTACATCATTACAGTCTGGTTTTATACTTATGGTAACGGATGCTAAGCGTCATGATGAACATCATCCATGCTTAGTGATTGTATCCAAGGAGGACCCAAACTTGTATCTGCAGAACACCAACTCCACTACAATATTTCAACCACTTTGACCCAGCTCTCTTATTTATTTGAGAGGCTCAAAGAAAAGTGCTCCATTATTTCTGAAGCATACATATTGTCTTTGGGACAATGAAGAGACTCAGGAGACACGTGTGTGTAATTTCTGTAATGGAGCACTACATACACACATTCATATGGATAACAAGTAACATTTTCTATGAGGCTTCGAACCCCAAATTTATCACCTTTCACTCAGTGATGGAAATCCCATCATCTGTGTGTGAGTATAATAAAAATATTTTTCTCATTTTTAAATGCTTGGTGCTGTGTTTGGCTACTGTGTTCACCAGCTGGACTACACAAGCTTCTACCTTTGACATGTCAGTGTCTGCCTTAAGTTATACTAAGAGATTGGCTTTTTTGTCTGGATTGGTGCACCTGGGCCACTTCATTTGCCAGTGCAGTCATTCGACAACTATTTGCTGGGTATTCCATGGGTTATAAACTGTTCTAAACACAGAGAATGCAGCACCAGGTGGTAATGAGAACTAGGAAGGAAAAAATGAAGCAGTGGGCAGGGTTAGAATCCCAGGGCAATGGAATGGGAGAGTAGAGGGAGATATATAGATATGGAGATATACATGGAAATAAATATCCTTATATAGGGCAATAGAATGAGAGAACAGAGGGGGGCATATATATCTATAGATAGATAGATAGATAGATAGATAGATTACATATGGAGATATATAGATATATATGGAAATAAATATCCCCATTTATTTATATGCACACACATGTACATGCACGCACACACATACAGGCAAGTGTGCTGAGAGAGATGAGCTAGAGAAAGACAACCTTTCAGCCACTGTAGCTTTTATCAGATTTGAGAAAAGGGATGGAAGCAACCAACACTCAATGGAATGAGGAACATAATGGGCAAACAGAAGGCAATATGTCCCTGAGTTGAAGGTGGCCTGCTCTGTTGAAGAACAGCAAGAAATTGGTGAGATCAGAAGGAAGGGTCGCCTGGATAGCATGAGGGTAGGGGTAAAGTCAGAGGCCCGGAAGCTCAGCGGAGGTATGGTGCACATACCCTCAAACCTGCATCATCAAATTCCATCAAGGGGTGGGCATGTGTCTACAGACACAAATGTGGTTGCCCATACAAGAAAGAGAAGTCATGTGGCACAGTGGTCACAGGGTAGGGGGAGAGGCTAGAAAGACCTGAGGTGGAGTTCAGACTCTGACATGACCTTGCCATCACAGGATGGCTATGGTCTGAATGGGCCCCCAAAATGAGTATGCTGGAAACAACCCCAAGTGTTGGAAGGCATTTGGGCCATAAATTTTTCATCAGTGGATGGAATGATGACCACCACATGAAGTAGCACACACACGGCAAGGCTGTGGTTCACCACAGGCCACTACACAGCCCATGAAGAACCAGAAAGCAGGAGCTTCAGGGCTCTAAACACAGCAGTAATGATGAAAAGACAGAAGAGCTAGAGACCCTGGGCTGATCAGAACACATGCGTACATTCACTGAAATGTCATAGTACACTCCACAGATACATGCAAATACTGTGCTAACTACAACAAAAGATTAATTACTTAAGGGGTAGAAATACTAACTGTCCTGATTGGATCTCTGCCTATTTCCTGTGTATCATCTCTCTGTACTATATAATTTTGTATACTTAAAACAAAAGGTTCATGTAGCGCTCACATCACATGAATGGATTCTCTTTCTTGTTCTTCCACAACACAGAGACAGTGTATTCCTTTCTGGCCCTTTCTACCTTCTATCACATAAGGATGCATCAAGAAAGTCGTTATTAGCTCATTAAATGTTGATCTTGAACGTGTGTGTGTGTGTGCATATGTGCACACCTGTTGAGGCCAGAGATAAACATCAGGTGTCTTTTTCTTCAACTCTCTACCTTACTTTTTTAAAGACAGGTTCTCTCAATGAACCCACTAGCTCACCCATTAGCTAGACTGGCTGGCAGGAAGCCTCAGGGTTCTGTCTTTCTCTACCCCAATCCGAAGTGTTGGGGTACCAAGCATAACCACCATAACCAGCTTTTCATGTGACTGCCAAACTCAGGCCCTAACCCTTGCACAGCAGGTACTGTACTGATGGAGATCTGCTCACCCCAGCCTTGAACTGAGAAACGTACGTCTGTGTTCCTTATAAACTACTCGGTCTATAGCATCTTCTAGTAGCATGGACTAAAGATGCATATGTTGTCCCTAAACCACTTACACAGCTGTGCTGAGCGGCAGGTTGTATGCATTGTAAAACTTATCGGCTATACCAACCTCCCTGTTGTGAGGACCTCAGCAAATAACGTATGCAATGTGATTAAAGCAGTGTCTGGCCAGGACCCAAGTTCAATGAAAGGCTCACTACTGCTACCATCACTGTTCTTACAGCTATTGGCCCTTGGTAGTTATTCAGCTAACAGACACACTCAACAGGTTAGGCTCTGGGCAAAGGCAGGCTAAATATTCAAGACCGAGAGTCATCCTCAAGCAAGCCACCTGGACTGGCAGCCACAGCCAAGATACTCCCTCATGCAAGTCTGGCATGGCAGCCTCACGGGGCAGCTGGGAAGCTGGCATCTCTGGGTGTCAAGCAGAGAGCAGCCTGCCAGAGGCGGGGCAGGGGGTGGGTGGGGAGAGAACAAAGCACCCTCTTTCCCAGCTTTAGGTTGCCGCTTGGGATTGCACGCCTGATCGGCTCTGAAGAGTAGACGGCTCACCCCACCTGCTCCTCGCGGGCCAGTGTGACTCATCCAACTGCACACCTGGGCCTGGGTTGGAGCCAGGACAGGGGCCACATCAGGGGAAAACTTCTGGAAGGTCTGGGATGGGGCAGATGGCTTTGATGGGTGTTAAGGGACACTGCAGTCCAGAACCACAGGTCTACAAAGCCCTCTGCCCTCCTCCCACCATGTAAGGAGTAAGGGAGAGCTGTTAGTTTTTCTTCAGACTGAGTCCAAGGAGCTTCACGTTGTGGGAGGAAGATGACTAAGGATTGGGAACCTTATCGTACTGGCCAATAGAGGAGGAAAAGATAGGGCAGGCTGTAAAGATATCAGTACCAAGAACTACTATAAGTAAACAGCTCTGGGAAGCATAGAATCTATTCTCTATCCGGCTCCAAGCCCTTTCTTTCTGAATGAAACTAATGAAACCAAGCATCCTTTGTCATTGTAGCATTATAGACAGTCTTTTTTTATTATTATTTAAAAATCCGCTCACTATGCACTAGTCTGCCACAGAGAATCCTCTGCACTCCCCCGGACCACAGTTCTCAGTTCCTAAAGGCTCCACCCTCTCTGATCTCCAGATAGTCCTGATTTGTGGAGGTTTCCTTTTTGTTTGTTTGTTTGTTTGTTTGTTTATACAAAACTGTTTCTATGCACAACCTGCCAGGTTAGGTAGGACAGGGCCAGGTGACAAGGACTCAACAGTGCACTGAATGTGGGCCCACACCTCTTGTTTTCTCTGGGGCTCACTCTTCACAGCTGCACTGGGCTGGGGAGCAGGCTTGCTGCTAAACACTGGGGCCAGCCGTGATGCCTTGGAAAGGAAACCTACTTTCTTTTCTCATCCACAAAATGGGACTGGCTGCTCTTCCCTGCTTACTCAGTCTGGTGGTTTTGAATCCCTTGCAACAATCATAGAAGACTTTGAAGAAATTAAGTATTGTATAAAACCAGATGATAGAAAGGCTTTTTTAATTCATATGACAGCGTTAACGACAAACCTCACAGAGTCTTTAGATGCATTAGAACAGCCCCTCATGACAGGTGTCTGTGTTTCGTTCCAGAAGTCCATCAAATTCTTCCAGTGTACTCCAAAGACTAGTTGAATTCTTTCTCAACCACCTGTAAGGATCTAAAGAGCCCCTCCAGAATGAGGTCCAATAGCGCCAAACATCCCTTCAGTGTCCTTCTGATTTCTTCTCCTCAGAGACTTGGATTTGCTGGATCCAAGTTTCCTCTTCCTGTCTGGAAACCGAGAGACAGAGAGAGAGAGAGAGAGAGAGAGAGAGAGAGAGAGAGAGAGAGAGAGAGAGAGAGAGAGAGAGAGAGAGAGAGAAAGAGAGAGAGAGATCTTGTAGAGGAAAGCCAAGAAGAAAGTTGTTCTTACCAACCAGCCTTGGCAGGTTACCCTTGTGACCATAACCAAGATCAGCTGTGACTCAGAGCCATGCTTGGGGGTTCCACTCCAGTTACCTCCCCAGGAGACAGATGCTAGCTACACTGCCTTCAGTGAAAAGCAAATGACAGAGACTCCACTCTGGAGCCCGTAGGGGAGACATTTTCTGAGGAGATGACTGAACAGGTGTGTTCAAGCTCTGCCCGGGCCATTCTCTGCTGTCACCCCCACTCTAACAGCATAGTGTCAAGTCACTCTCTTCCTTTTGCTCATCCCAGGAATGTTCCCTCCTGACTTTCCCTCCATCTTCAGGAGAACAATCCCTTACAGCATGACCTGGGATCAGTTCTTTTGCTCAGTTTCCTGGCGTGTAATTGTGATCCTGTAATGCTACCCACCACTGGCCTGTATGGATGAGCACATGCTGTTTGGCTCACACTCACTCACTCATGTTATCCTGGGAAAAAAGGCAAGTTGCTGCCTCACCTTTCCCAAGCTGAATCACATGAAAAGACATCACCAAGAGTGTTCAACTGGAGGAACGTGAGGAAGTACACTGCATCCTTCATCCTTCATGCTTCAAGTGACCCAAGCCAAACACACCGGTACTTAGAATTCTGCACATGCAGTAGCGTGCTGACCATGTACTTAGAAGTAATACTTTGGGGTAGCCCATGCCTCGAACGTATTTTACAAAATACTAAGATATCAAGCCAACAGCATTCACATCTCCTAGTGTTTCATAAGTGTTCCTTGAATCAACCTCCTTTCAGAGCATATTCCCACACCTGGAAAAGGACAATGTGAATTCTGAGCAGGCCTTCAGGAGGCAAATGCTTAGAGTTCTAACTCTTGGGAATTCTTCCTTGTGTTTCAGATAAATGGAGTGAATATCCGGGGATCAGGTATTCACTGCTTAGGCAAAGCTGTTCTGGTGGTGACGGTTTTGTATTTGTTTTTCAGCTTTTCATCTACCATTTCAGTTTATCTTTCTCGGGAAGCAGAGTCCACTAAGGTAGATGTTACATTTCCTAAACCTTCTGGCCTTTTCTCCTCTCAAACTAAATTATTACCATAGAAATGGAAACAGAAGTGCTTTGGACAATCTCTGCCTCTTTTGCTGAGTAACACTATACAGACTGTGTACTTTAGAAATATATATATGCACCTATGTATACAAGAACCACTAATCAGAGAGAGCTGATAAAACTGAAAGAGGACAAGGAAAGAGTTGTTGATGGATTGTGAGAGAGGAAGGAAAGGGGAAATAGAATATTATAATCTAAAATAAATAATTAGGAAGAGAAGAAAATGAAAGAACAGCACAGAGAGGGTGGGGTGGCGTTCAAGCCCATGCAGTCCAGACTGCAGTCCAAGGTGTTTGCCAAGCAGTCATCTCCCACCAACACATGTGGATGCTGTAGGGATTAGAGGGGATAACTAACAAGGGTAAGTGTTGGGAGCCGCCCTCACATTTGCCATTACAGGATGGCGCTCACAGCTGTGTTCTAAGTAGTAAACATAATCTGCACACGTGCAGGGGCAGTTTTCCCGCCATGTGTTCTGCCTTTCTCGTGATGACAACTGGGCCGATGGGCTGCAGCCAATCAGGGAGTAATACGTCCTAGGCGGAGGATAATTCTCCTTAAAAGGGACGGGGTTTTGCCATTCTTTTTCTCTTTCTTGCTTTCTTGTTCTTGTTCTTTTTCTTGCTTTCTTGCTCTCTCTTGCTTTTGCTCTTGCACTCTTGCGCTCTGGCTCTGGCTCCTAAAGATGTAAGCAATAGAGCTCTTGCTCTCTTGCACTCTTGCTCCTGAAGATGTAAGCAATAAAGCTTTGCCGCAGAAGATTCCGGTTTGCTGCGTTCTTCCTGGCCGGTCGCGAGAACGCGTGTAAGAGGTAAGCAGTTAATACTATGATTATGCTATGATGCGAAACTGTGTACAGATACCTTTTGTGGTGTCCACTGATTAACAGGTGCTCTAAGTATATTAATCCTCTGGACTTCATCTATCTGTCTCTTCCAGTGACTTTCCTCAATCGTTATCTTTTTCAAGGAGCCCAGGATGTGCTGTCTGACATTTACTAGTGAGAGAGGGTTATGATGCTCAGTAATTTTGCCCATAAACAGAGCCGTTGGGTTTTTGGAACCATTGGACATGAGCTGTCACGTTATAGAAGGTGTATCGCAAAGACACACTAATTTGGTGACCCTTATGCAAGGATACAAGCACTTCTAGTTCACCTAGTGTTTGTGATCTTTCTTTTTCTTTTTCTTTCTTTTTCTTTTCTTTTCTTTTCTTTTCTTTTCTTTTCTTTCTTTCTTTCTTTCTTTCTTTTTTTCTTTCTTTCTTTTTTTTTTTTTTTTGGACAGGGTTTCTCTGTATAGCCCTGGCTGTCCTGGAACTCACTTTGTAGACCAGGCTGGCATTGAACTCAGAAATCCACCTGCCTCTGCCTCCCAAGTGCTGGGATTAAAGGCTACTGTGAGAGGATGTCCAAGAGAATATCATTCCAGCCCTCACCAATCCCTTCAACTTCCCACTTCTCATGGAGGAAGAAGAGGCAAGAACTGCAGGAAAGACTGAGCATGTCTGCAATGTCATCAGAGCCAGACACATGTTATCAATAACAAAAATGCATGCTGGTCTCTGGTAGCCATGTGTAGTAGCCCTGAGTCCTATTCCACATTATTTCTCCTTCCTCCTCCCCCTCCTCCCCCTCTCCTCCTCCCCTTCCTTTTCCTTCTCTTTCATCTTCCCTCCCCCTCCTCTTCTTTCTGCACCTGCTCCTCCTTCTTATCTTCCTTTTCCTTCTCTTCCTCCTCCTCCTCTTCTTCCTCCTCCTCTTCTTCCTCCTCCTCCTTCTTTCTTCTTGTTCTTTTCCTCTTGGGCACAGGCTTAGAGAACACTTTGTAGAGATTTTGTAGCATCTTTTTATAGTATCCAATAGTATAGAGGCCGTGTCTTATGACTAATCATGGTCAAGTTTTTATAAATTGGAAATAGCATGCCTTGGTGATGGTATAACATTTTCAAAGTCCATGAGATCTGATATTTCTAGTCTACCAGCTAAGGGACATGGATGTCAGCACTTTATCCTCACAAGAAGTGGACAGATGAGCAACCTAGAAACAGCTGCTTCTTAGCTCTGTCTGAGGAATGAGAGCCAAGGAAAAACCATTCAGTAGAACTGTGGAGACAGGCAGACACAGAGAGTCATGCCTTGCTGGAGAAGAAGCACGCAGAAAACAGAAAGGACAGGAAAAGCTGGCGTGTCGTTGAGAGAGTACTGGGAAGAGGATCTAGGTAGACGAGTCCCTAGGGAAAACACTAAGGGACCCAGTGACAGGCTAACAGTCACACTTTCTAAGTTTTACTTCTAAGAACCCTACCACATCCTTATTCTGAACATTAGTGGGGACCCTCATCTTGAAGTACACCAGACATTCTGTTCTCAGGAATGCCTTCCTCAGGAACAGCTATTTTACCAGAACCCAATCTGCAAGGATTTTTATTAGAGCCTAATGTACCAGTGGGAAGGGGAACTACAAAAACCAGATTCTTCCAGCTCTTGTTTAACCAGAAGCTGGGAACAGGAAGGGTGTGGTTCAAGACATGCATGTGGGGATTAGAGAGATAGCTTAGTGGTTAGGAGTCCTTACAGCTCTTGCAGAGAACTGGAGTCAGTTCCCAGCACCCGTGACAGGTGGCTCATAACTTCCTATAACTCCAGCTCCAGGAGGAACCTGATACCTCCTCCAGACTCCACTGCCACTGCCCTCACGCTTATATACCCACACAGACACACACACACATATATATACACACACACAGATACACACACAGAGACACATAGATACACACACACAGAGACACACAGACATACACAGATGCACACACACAGACACACAGATACACACGCACACACACACAGACCCCCCCCCCACACACACACACAATTACAAATAAAGTAAATCTTGAAAAGCAACATGTCTTGGGCTGGAGAGATGGCTTAGTGGTTAAGAGCACTGACTGCTCTTCCAGAGGTCTAAAGTTCAATTCCCAGCAACCACTTGGAGGCTCACAACCTCCAATGGGATCTGATGCCCTCTTCTGGTGTGTCTGAAGACAGCTACAGTGTACTCACATACATAAAATAAATAAGTAAATTTCTTTAAAAAAAAACAACAACATGTCTTTAAAAATAAATCCATATAAAACCTAATTGTGAAACTATAGAACACGTCCCTAAACACACCCAACACACACCTGACAGTTGCATTGCTAAAGTCCTGAAGGCCACATCTACCTTGCAACAAAAACTATGAGCCACACTAAAAGGCACAAAACTCAGTTTGAAGAGGCCAACAAGCATCAGAGCCAGAATCAAAGAGGGCAGCAGAGTCACCGTGATTATCATGCTAATGGCTTTAGTGATAAAAAGACGTTCTAGGAGAATAAATGCATAATATAAGCCAGGGACCTAAGAGACAATCAAAAAGAAATGCCGAGCTGGAAAAGGGCAACTGTGCTTCTAGCCACGGATGATCAGACAGACTGACAGACAGACTAGAGGCCGTCACGCTTAAGATCTGACAAAAGGAACTTGCAAAACTGAGTAGGAGAAAAGACTAAAAACGCCACAATAACTTAGGATGGATACAGAAGGGCTGCAGAGGGAGGTGGGAAAATCATATTTGAGGTAATAGTGGCCAAGATTTCTCCCCAAAGGATCAAATCTCCCGGACCAAGGAAGCTAAGAAAATACCAATAATAAATGCCAAAGAACAACACCTAGGTAAGTCAACCCCCAACTGTTCAAAAAGAAAAATATTGAAAGAGCCCAGTGGGGAGAAAGAACCCCTTCCCCATGGGGCAGATAAGGTAAGACTGACATCTCCCTTGTTCTCTGAAAGGGCGAGCAAAGGCAAGCTAAGGGGAGACAGTCAAGGTCCTCGTAACAGTCCACCGTCCTATGAAATCAGCGTCAACAGCGAGAGAGAAACCCTTTCTCAGTGAGCAAATAGAGAGGGGATTTGTTGTTGGCACATTTGAGGAAATATTAAGACTTGTATACAGAGAAGGAAAATGATAGAAGTCAGAAACTTGGGTCTATATAAAGAAAAAAAACTGCATCAACTATTAAGTAAATGAAAAGAAAAAACCCTTTTCGTTATTATTAATTTGCCCAACAATGGTTTGCTCGGTTGTAACAGTGGGCTTGCAAGGTTGTGCAATGGGCAAAGACCCCTGCTACCAAGTCTAGTGACCCGGGTGCTGTGTCTGGAACTCACGTGATGGTTGTAAAACTTGTCCTGTGGCCTTCACACACCACGTACACAAGTGCACTGGCAGCCACGAGCATGCACCAATCACAACACAGCTTCCAGTTCCACTGCTCACAACTTTCTCTGAGAACGAATCGTAGGCCTCAGAGTGACTGCAGCTTCAGGGTGAGCGAGCGGCTCAGCAAGGCTATCTTACTGGGACTGAGCTTTCCCAAAGCCAGGACAGGCATCTGGAGCAGTGGGTTCTGGAGTGGGGGCTCCATGAGCCCAGGCTTCGGGGTTCCTTACAGCTCATGCTTAGTTTCTCCACGGTGTAGGCAGAGTGTTCAAAGCAGCTGGACTGCCACAGGGAATATCTGAAATTGTCAAAAGAGAGGCCAGTTGATTAATATTCCCACTCAGAGCTGAAGGAGTAAGGAGCGGGTCCAACTGTCAATCATACAATCAAGTCCCAGCAGCTTTGTGTATTTGAAAGAAGAAGAAACAGAGTGAAGTGGCCCCAGTAAGGAGCTATTTTGACCACTGACGTTGTCTACACTCTACAACAGGGCTCAAATCCCAGACAAACATAGACAAGGTAGCATTGCTACATCCCCTCCCCACTCCTGATTTACTTTTTTTTTTTCTTGTCATATGGGTAGCGAGCTGGTCTATCGTCAAGGTGAAAAGATTTTTTTACTCTGTGGAAGTCTCAGGCATGAACTGCACAGAGACCCAAATACGTTGTCTGGCTGTTTCCCAACGTGTTGTGAATATTTCCAGTTTTTGCACTCTTTGTCACTTGTTCCGTAGTGGAAGCTTCTGTCTGAAAGAAGAGATCACTGGATAGTCCATCACAACTGCAGGTGACAATAACATTTCCTGGCCGAATCGAAGCATGTCTATTTAGAGTGTGCTCTGCAGCAGAAAGACACAGGCCTTTTAAAATTACCTCAGATGGGCTTTGCAGTGGGGGGCGGGGGGGACACGTGAATGCTGGACCTAAGAGGTGGTTGGTAGGAAGTAAAAACAAAACGTACCACATCATGTACCCTTTCATAATCTGCTTTATGACATAACATAAATAAACATGTGTCAATTGACTTATACATTACAACCCTTAATGCTCATAATTACTTTGAAAATCTAATGTGATTCTTGGACTGGATAAACAGATAAATAGAGCTTTCAAGGACAAGTCCCTGAAGGTGACACAGCGGATCTGTGAGGCAGCTGGGTATTGAACACATCTTTTCGACCAAGCCTTATCCATCTATCCACTGTGCTTTTCTGGAATTTACATGTTAACTTCCTACCCTGTCTGGAGGAGAGCACTTTAATTTGTTTCGTGCTGCTAACCTAGGATACCCAAGAATGAGTAATCTAGAAGAAACAAGACAGCTTTTCTACACCCCTGGTGGCTGAGGGCTGCCATAGTACATCATCCACAACACATAAATGCCAGAAGGGCAGGAGGGAGAGAGGGAGGTGGTCAGGAGCTAAAATGCCTTTGTCTGTGATAAACCCACTCTCAGGACAACTAACCCCCCTTTGTTTTGAATGGGGTGTCACTGTATAGCCAAGACTAACCTCTAACACATAATCCTCCTGCCTCAGCTGCCCAAGTGTTGGGGGTCACCATTTCTAGCTTTTAACTCACTCTTCTGATAAGTCTGGTCTAGTCACCGGGACAGGTCAGATGACCCACCTCGTGTGTTAGGCCTCACCTCCCAACACGGTTGCATAGGAGATTTAAGCTCCCAACAGGAGCACTGGAGGACACCATAGCAGATGGTAACCATAGCAACAGCTCTCAAGAAGTTCTCCTGTATTTACTGAAATGCTTGCAGTACAGTCCTGGTGAAAATATGTTCAAAGTACTTGCATTCTTGATACTTATTTGCAGTCCTCCCTCATAGTCATTTTGTGATTGTTTTTGTTTTGAATATGCAACATTCTATCTAAGCCAAACACACTTCTGTAAAATGTGCCAGCTCAAGTCCTGATGGCCAGTGGTAGCTTGTTTTCCTATTTGAAAACTTTTTTTTTCTAACAGTGTGTGTGTGTGTGTGTGTGTGCAGAGAGGGGGGCACATACTCTCTTTCTTTGTTCTAAATCAGAAAAGGTATAACTATTTAGCCCCAAAAGTAATAACTATAGCACTACCTATGTTCCTTGTACAGATTCAACATAAAGGGATTTTAAGAGAGCAAATTTCCCTAGTGGTTGACAAGCCTCAGGCAAGGGGAGAGGACGTGGACCTTGGCTTTGCTAGTCCTGAATTTATCCACCTTTATCCTGTCCACGGCATCTGGGTTTCTTTATGTAGGACTAATGTAGACCCTCCATCCTCCATTTACACCTTTCTAGTAAGTCACCCCATATCCTCTCGCCAGCACCCCCAAGACACAGGAGCACTTACCCCGAGCTTCCAATCTTCCAGTCATGCATGATCATTTATCTTTGCATTGATTTGTCTTATTTTGCCTGTGTCTTGTGTGTTAGCGTGGGTTTGTCTGTCCTTTTTATCAAACATTTTTCTTTCTTTTAATTTTTTTCTTCTTTTTATTTATTTTTTCCTGAATTTGAATCTCTAGGAGGATCCGCTGGCATGCCTGACAGCCATCTTGTCAGACAAAGCTTGCCTGAAAAAAATGTCACTGGTGCCAAAGAATGCTGTAATTTCTCAAGACACTGTAAAAACAGCTTCCTTTGAACACAATTCTACCTAGAATCCTGTCGATGACTATATCAGTGACTTTTCCTTTCACTGTGAAAAAAATATCCTCTTAAAAGCAACCTGGAGGAGGGGCTTATTTTAGTTGGGGGGGGGCTTATTTTAGTTCACAGTTTGAGTACAAACTGCCATAGGGAGGCCATGGAGGTCAGAGCCTGAAGCAGCTGGTCACATCAGTCAAGGTCACAGCTGCTTCCTCCTTTTTATGCAGTGCAGGACCCAAGTCCTGGGGTTGGTACCATCTACCTTTAGGGTGGGTCCTCCCAATGAACTTCATCAAGACCTTTCCTGCACAGACTCACCTGGGGCTGACCTAATCTACATAATCCCTTGTGAGTGCAAGCTTGTTACCAGCTATGTCCCTCTCGTTTCCAGAGGAGCTCTCTTAACTGTCCCGACCAAGGTACATATTCTTCTCCACCACTGTACAGGTCAGAGAACTGAGACTCAGAGAGGTTAAGAGACTAGCCAGCTAGGAAGCAGTCAGACTTGGATTCAATCTCTGTCTTCCTGGCTCCAAAAAACGCGCTCTTTTCCAGTGCTGTGCACAGTTAGATCAGCTCTCTGAGCACAATCACTCTTTCCAGCTGGGCCTGTGGCAAGTGTATTAAAAGGGAACAGATATTGGATTCGTTCTCCTCTTTCTTTCTCTCTCTCTCTCTCTCTCTCTCTCTCTCTCTCTCTCTTTCTTTTCTTCTTTGCCTAGCTCATCAACTGGTTTAGTAAGTCTTTAGACACTTCTCTCAAATTCCAGGGTTTATTTTATTTATTTTTTTTTTTTTTGGTATAAAATCATGGGAATTTTAGACTAGATAACTCTGTATTCCAAGTTCTTTCCAGTCTCCAACATGTAGCAGTGTCAGCTCCTGACTGCTTGACTGTTATCGTGGAATTCCTGAGTCAAGCACTGGAGGAACCAGACTCTGAAGCAAGCCAATCGGCAAAGTTTCCCCCCACAAACCATCTCTCCCTAATTCAGGCAAATGGATGAGGTATGTGTAATTCAAACTGCAAAAAAAGTAACAAGCTTCCGGCCAAGTTTTACCCTCACTTAACTGTGCTCTTGGGGGTTGAGTTGAGGCAGGGTGACGGATGCTGAACCCGGGGTGGAATTTGGCCTAATATGTGGATTCTTACAACTTCCAAATGACGTCAGTGTTCTAACTTGAGAGACTGAAAAAGTGCTGAGTTGAGTCTATTTGCCTCCATAAAGAAAATCTGGAAACCACTGGGCTGGGGCCAGTGTCCACCAATGTTATAAGGCTCAGTGTACTTTTGGCAGGGAAAAACCATTGGGGGACCTTCACACTCAATTCCTGCTAACTTAGGGTACAACCTTTCTTTCTGGTGCATAGATTCCTCTAAGATAGGGACCAACATTCTTGCAGCTGGCTCAGAGAAAGTGCAATTGCTAAAGAGGGCTCATGCTGTGCAGGTCTTGGCACCACTGAGGCTGTAGAAATTGCAACATCTACTATTGGGGAGTCATCGAGGGTGTTCTCCATCAGGAGAGACTGGACAAGCCAGTGAAGATGTTATCCAGATAACAACTCAAAACAGGGGTTGGGGTCTAATTAGTCAAATAATGGCTTTTCTGTCTGGCATCTGTTTTCCTCAGAACTGGTGTGTGTTTGTGTGTGTGTGTGTGTGTGTGTGTAACAGTGTGTGTAACAGTGTGTGTAACAGTGTGTGTATCTGTGTCTATGTGTGTAAATACATGTGCATATGTTGGGTATCTTTCCTCAATTGCCGGCCATATTTTTTTAAGATGAGGTCTCTCAATAAACCTGATCTGGTAGGCAGACTTCCCAGCAAGCACTCGGGATCCTCCCATCTCTATCCCCCTAAAGCTAGGACCACAGGGACCTGCTGTCATGCCCAGTTTTGACAGATTGGTGGAGATACAAACTCAGACCCTTACCCTTGTGCAGCAAGCACTTTGTCAATTGGACCGTCTCCTCAGCCCACTGTGCAGAGTTTTGACAATCCTGTGAGAATGTCTGTCCAGGATGCCCTAAAACACCAGCATTCCATGTGTCTCCAGCTGTCTTAGTTTGGGTTTCTATCATTGTGATGAAACACTGTGACCAAAAGCAACATGAGGAGGAAAAGGTTTATTGCATTTTAGAGTTCCCGGGTCACACTCCATTACTGAGGAAAGTCAGGGCAGGGACCTGGAAGCAAGAACTGAATCAGAAGTCATGGAGGAACACTGTGTGCTGACTTGCTCAGCCTGCTTTCTTACATGCCCCCAAGACAACCGACTAAGGATGGCATCACTCACAATGAGCTGGACCCACATCTATCATTAATAATAATAATAATAATAATAATAATAATAATAATAAGAAGAAGAAGAAGAAGAAGAAGAAGAAGAAGAAGAAGGTGGTGGCGGCTCCACAGGCCACACTTGAAAACATCTTCTCAATTGAGATTCTCTCTTCCCAGACACCCCTAGCTTGTGTCAACTTGACCAAGCAACAACAACAAAAGCAACCTAACTAACACATCAGCTGGGCAATCCAGAATAAAACAAACAAACAAAAAAAAAGTGGACGGGGAAGAGGGCAGGTTTTAGGGCGGAGTCTAAAGGTCTGGCGTCAAGGCCTCTTTCTATCACTCACCTGTGAGAAAAATTCAGGCAATGTTTTTCATCAAGGGGGGAAAAAAGCAACAGTCATGGTGGCTTCTGGCAGGATTCTGAAGAACAGACACTCTAATTCACACGGAATACTCATTGTTTGGCACATAGTACACACTCAGTAAATTTTAGCCGTTCATCCTGAGTCTCTCATCAACCAAGGAAACAAGATTTAAAAACACTGTACAACTTCGTTCTTACCAACCCCCTGCTGAGCGGCACATCTGACATGGAGCAGCAATGAAAGGAAGGGCAGCTTACGATCACGTCTGACCCTCTACCTTCCAAATCAGCATCTGTGCCTCATCTCCTGGCTGCTCCACATGGCCAAGGCAACCAGAGTTGTCATGACCACAGTTAGGAAAGTACATGAGAGAAACAAAAGACAAGACCAAGAAGAGTGATGCAGGGGACCTTGGCTCAGTCGGCTATAGCCCCATTGCAGCAGCACCAAGAATCAGAGGGGAGGGCCAACATGTAACCATCTGACATTTCAAAGGGCAGAGACAATGTCTGTCAGTGGCTATGGCTTTGTCCATGTCCCATAACCTGGCCTATGTAAGGACCTCTCATCAGTAAGATGGGGGAAGGAGCAGGGAAGGGGACAGAGAAGACCTAGATATTTGTTCCATTCTCTTTTCTTTACTGAATGATGGAATGAGTGGATAAGCCATCTATCCATATCAGATACACATGGGATGCAAGTTCCCTGACTCCCCACAGACCTACTGAAACAGAACCTGCGGCTGGGACTCAAGAATCTACGTATTCTGCTTCTCTGGAGAACTAAGACTTAAGGACCATTTCTCTGGTTCCCCGTGAATGTGATGGAGTTGAGGGAATCCTGTGATTCACATTTAAGGACTCGGATTTGGGCATGAGATTAGCATACAAGAGGGAGTAACAGGCTTGGCTGCCACTCTCATGGTGAGGGTAGAGAACAGTGCTGGATGGGCTGGTAGGAGTCCTGGTTTCTATTTCACGTTTACTAGGTAGACCATAAGGCTCACCTGCATCTTTTCCTTCATTTGTCGATACAGAAAAGCCCTCCCTAGCCTTCTCCATGGGGTTTTAAAGAGCCACAAATAAGGTGATGAACGCAAAATATTAAAATATCATATAAGCCAAGGAATTATTTACTTCCAGTAACCTAGAAATGGCCATCCCTTCCCCAGGTTATAGGGAGTGGTAGGCTTGTGATTTTTCCCTCAGTAGACTCCACAGAGAGTTCTCATGTTCCCTGGATAATTGCCGGCTTCCTTTTGCCCAGCTGTGGATAAGGTCAGTGAATGAATGCCCACAGTTGACAGAACGCTGCAATGCCATCAGGGGATTTAAGAAGAAAACCTACCTTCTTCCTTCAGTGTCGCTGAAGTCACTTCACGTATGTCTCTGCAGATCTCCTTCTCGAGGTCCAAGCCCGAGCAACTCCCCACATAGCCTTTCCTCTGTAGCTGCCCTGCTTTGGTACCACTCATCACCACTATGACACAGGAATGTGGCTGTGCAGTAGAAAACAATATTTTTAAATAATCCTAGAGAGTCTGGCCATAGCTAAGTAGACCTTAAGTAAGTACAGCCCTTATTTTTTTTTTTAAAGTCATGCTTATGGAAGTTTCTTTCCTGTGTGTTTGGGAGCACATACCATGATATGGCCTTCATGTAGAGGTCAGAAGAAAACTCCGGGGAGTTGGTTTTCTCCTTGTTCCATATGGATCCCCAGGTACAGAGCTCTGGTCTTAGCAGCAATGTTTCATCCCCTGAACGTATCTCTGCTCCTCGACTCTCTGTCTCTCTCTCTCTCTCTCCCTTAATTTATTTATTCACTTTATATCCCAGTCACTGCCCACTCCTAGTCCTCCCCTCATACAGTCCTTCCCCCACCCCTCCCCTTCTCCTCTAAGAAGGTGAAACCCTGCCCCCTTGGTTATCTCCCCACCCTGGCATACCAAGTATCTACAGGACTAGGCACATCCTCTCCCACTGAAGCCAGACAAGGCAGCTCAATTAGAGGAACAGGAACCTCAGGCAGACAACAGCTTTAGGGACAGCCCCCATTCCAGTTGTTAGGGGACCCACATGAAGACTAAGTTGCACATCGGATACATATGTGCAGGGTGTGGAGGAGGGCACTAGGCCCAGCCTATGTATGCTCTTTGGTTGCTAGTTCAGTCTCTGAGAACCCTCATGGGTCCTAAAGTCATTCTTGATGTGGGTATATGAGTGCTCACTTCTTGGCAGACCCAGAGGGGATTCTGGCATTTCCCCTATGTCTCTGCTTTGGAACACTTGGGGAAAGTCCCAGCTGAAAACAGGAGCAGCCTCCCTCCTGGGAATGCCGAGATCCCCTGAGTGTTCTGCTTGTTTATTTCGCCATTACTGCATCCTTTGCTGAAAATAAGTGACATTCCACAGAGATCTTTGGGGTTACATTTTTGTCCCGAAACAAACCTCTAAGGATTCAAGGCAGGAAGCTAGAAGGAGCTGATCTCCATGGACCCCCTAAGCCACTAAGCTGGCCCTGGTCTGCCTCCCTGTGGGCTTCTGGCTGAGCCACCAACTGTCAGCTCTTCTGCTGCTGGTGACCAAGAGCAATTCTGACTGAGTGAAAACAGAGCTGAGCCAGATCTTAAGCCTGTTTGCAACATTACTCCTAACTGCGGCACTCCGTCTGAAACTGGACAGAAAGTGAGATGCCCTAACATGGCCAGGGGAGATGCAGCTGGCAGCTGAGTCACAGTCCTTGCTTCCATGCCAGGTAGCCAGTCTAAGAGGTGTGGTCCACAGCCAGGAAACTCCAGTCTTTAATGCAAGGTTAAGCTTGCTACAAGCTAAGTCACCCATGTCCTGAGGAGGCGTTGGAATAAGATATCATTTGGTTCTTAAGACAAGCCAGGGGACATTTTGTGTGTCCCTGGATCTTCATAGGTCCACCCCAGGGCCCTTCATGAAGCTAGAGCCTTGATCATGGAAGGCACAGGCTTTAACACCTGAACCAGATTCATCTTCCACTCTGGAGTACAGAAAGGAATCCCTTTTGCTTCCTGCTCCAGGAAACAAGCAGCCTCCCTAGATTTTGATCTGTCAGGATGCCGCGCTCTTGCACCAAACCAGAAAGAAAGAAGACTGGGAGGACTGAGCATAGCTCAGTTGGTAGCTAGAATGATTGTCTAGAACATGCAAAGTCCAAAGATCAATTCCCAAGTCCATATGAACTGAGCGTGGCCATAGGAGTCAATGCCTATAATCCCTGCGCTTGGGAGTTAAAAGCAAGGTGATCAGAAGTTCAAGGTCATCTTCAGATACATAGACATTTAGAAAGTTGAAGGTCAGCCTGAGCTATATGTGTTTCTGTCTCAAAAAAGAAGGAAGGGGGGAGGGAGGAAAGGAGAAAGAGAAAGACATAAGAGCCTTCCTCTAGAGCACACCTAATGCAGTAAAAAGAAAATATGATCTTGGTAAAGGAAGGGTCTCAGGAGCTTGGGGGATGGTGAAAGAGTGCGCCATTGGTCTGTGTCAGGTCTGACAGGCATCCATCCTCTCCAGCAGCTCCCACTCTCCAGCGTTCTCTCGGGTCCCATCTCTTTTCCTCGCAAACAGAAGATACTTGACAGTCTGTGTGGGAAGTCTGTCAGGTGCCAGGGCTCCTCGGCCATCTGTGCACGTGTGCACATTTTGGGGTAAGAAAGGGCAAGAAAGGGACCGTGGATGCATGCTGGAGGCAACAAGGCCACAGCGACACTTCTGAAGCAGGCCCAATGTGGAAGACAGATATCTAGCAGCGTGCAAGCCATTCTGTCCATCTTGTAACACTAAATTAAGGAGTCTCTTGCCCACTACAAAGACCAACATGAGCCAGAGCCTAAAACGTCAAGAAGGAGGCTCAAAAACATATCTGCAGGGAAAAGTCATGATTTTTTTTGACTTTCTGCCCAGACCAATAAACTTTTCCACATTTGAAAATTTCTCATCTTGATTTTAGTTGTCCTGGGGTCATCCATGGCATGAAGGGGAATCAGCTTGCATTCCTGCCCTCAGGTGCTGAGGGTAATTAGGGATCCACCCTTGTTTGTTATGCTGGCTCAGGGTGTATGCCCACACGTACACCAGCAGGCAGGACGTCTGCCAAATGAGCAAGGGGTAGGAAATGCCATCAAGACCTTCTTGATTAAAAGTTTTGGTCACAGTAGTTGAGCTTGATCCACTTTATGTCAATTTTAACAAGTAAATTCAAACTGATGATCAGCTATATTTGAAATGTTTGCTTTTTTTTGTCTTTAATCAGACCTATAGAAGGAGCATCAACCTGCTTACTTTAAACAATACAGTCAATGAAACCCATCCAGTTGTTCCAGACAGATGTACAAGGCATGACTCAGGCAAGAATGTGGGCCTTTTGTAGGATGCTCATAGAACAACAGACCTGCAGCACATGGCGAGGAAGCAGCAGGGGACTGTGAAAAACTACTGGGACAGAGAGTAAAGGATACAGGGCTTCGTGAACCTCTGAATTGGGGTGCAGTCTTATCATAAAGGGTATGTGGAAACTTTCCTAGTAATGACTCCTTTAGCTTGCATTAGATACACAAAGGAATGCTGCTGTATGCTGGGGATGTTCTGTAGGTAGATGGCAGACCCCTTTAGTCAGGGAACAACTGTCAGTGAACCTCGGCTTCTGTGTTTGTGAAAATGTGTGGCAACATGAACTCCTTAGGAAAATTAAACTTCTAGATGTGAGACAGAGCTGAAGAAACGGCTGCTACTTGTTGCTCTTGTGGAAAACCTGAGATCAGTTCACCACAGTCAAGTCAGGTCACAAACACCTGTAACCCCAGATCCAGTGGATCCAAACACCCTTTTTTTGGACTCCACGGGAACCCCACTGGCACATGCACATACCCATATACTGACACATACCTATACATGGTATGTATAGGCATGGCTCCCAGCACATAGTAGGTCACCAGCATGTGCTAAACATCATGAAGGAGAAAAGAAGACATTGATAGAAAGCATTTTACAAGAAAGTCTGACACTCTGTAGTTGTCAAGTGCTCCCAGGTTGGGGAACCCAAGAAAGGCCACTTGGAGTTACTGAAGCAGGATGGTCCCTTTAAGGAATAAAAAGAACTAGATTGGCAGGAGAGTCAGGTGCAGCTCAGGGGGTTGGGACTAAGACTGGAAAAAGGAATCAGAACAAGGGGAAAGCAGAAATGAAAGCTCGGCCTGACAGGTGGAGCTTAGCCTCCTGGTGACAGTAATGCTAGACAGAGGATTCGTGGAGTCCAGCTCAGTGAGTGGTGGGATGCTCTGGGATGGTTGGAATGCTTGCTAGGAAGCTAAGAAGGCTAAGGCATCTAGCCTTCATCACTTGAAGGTGAGTCACAAGTTAGAAAGAATCAAAGAAATCAGTTCCTCCTGTGTTGGGAACAGTATTGGGGACAGTCCTGGGGACGGTGTTGGGGATAGTAGGCTCCTCCAGTGTTGGGGATAGGAGGCTCCATGAGCCCTCCTATCCTCATGTATGAGATGCCCAAGATACTTTACACCAGTGCTGTGTGCTCATTACTGACAAGGACCTGCTCGTTAACTTCTGACTCAGTTCCAAGCCCAGTGCTAGACGCCTCACAGAAACGTGGGAAACAAAACTCACTTCTGCAAGAGTCTCACTTTCTCCCCCGTGCTTAGCCCTGCTCCGACCTTCTTCCCTAGGCTCCCTTCCCAAACCTCCTGACCTCACCTCTGAGATTTTCATCCAAAGAAGAAGAGAGAAATCCAGGCATGCCTTCCCATCTAAATCTTCTGTTTCCCCTTCAGAAAGCATCTTAGGATTTAAGGGAATAAAGAAACACTCATTCAAATACAAGCTCCACTCCTCCTTCCATGTATGGTCTTGACTAAGTCCTTAAACCTCTCTGCTATGTCTTCATTTTGTTTGGGGCCACAGCTGTGAAGGCCAGAAGAGAGGGTCAGATCCCCTGGACCTGAGGTTTAGCTGCTTGTGAGCAGCCCCAGTGTGCGTCCTGAGAACCAATTTCAGGTCCTCTGGAGCAACAGCAAGTGTCCCTAACTGCTGAGCCATCTCTCCAGTCCTCAGTGTGTATAACTTTTGAGTGTTTATGATGACTTCCCTGAGCCACTGTAACTCTCTCAAAGAACATGCTTATTCAAATATCTGTCATTTCTGATGACATTTCTGGTGTCATTTCTTTTTCATTTACTCCTAAAATTCTCTTTTCCCCTCAGATTAAAGGTCAGCCGTTATTGTCCTGAAGAGTTATGATAGCAATCATTTTGCTTAGCTTATCTTCATCTGAAAATATTTTATTCTTTTGCTTATGCTTTTGAAAGGTAGTTTTGCTGGGTATATAATTCTAACTTGGTCAAAGCACACACAGAGAGACATTAAAAATGGTTTCCCATTATTTTCTGTCTCCTGTGGTTTCTGATAAGACATTTGCAATCAAGTGTGTGTGTGTGTTGACCTTGCTTTTCTTAACTATTTTCAAGAGTTTTCTTTGTTATAAATCTGATATATATGGTTTATTTTATTTATCTTTTTTTGTGTTTTCTGAACTTCTTGGATCCACTTATGATGATATTCATGTATTTTGAGATTAGTGATAAGTTCTTTGAACATATCTTTCTGTCCTCTATTCTTTCTCTCTTCTCCCAAGAGTCCAAACATCTATATGTTAGGATTTTATATTGTCTCTCAGATTTATGTGTTTCTATCGGTGTTACTGTTGGTTTCCTTTCTCTTTTTCAAAGTGGGTAAGGTATATTGATCTACCCCCGAGTTCACATACACACACACACACACACACACACACACACACACACTCTCTCTCTCTCTCTCTCTTTGCTCTCTCCATTCTGCTCTTAAGTCTACCCAGTGAATAAACTGAGTACAGATGACAAATTCTGCAAATTTTAAACTTTTCACTTTAATTTTTTTATATCCCCAGTTTCAAATAATTCCCTATCTTTTTATTTGTATCAACTGCACTTTCCTTTTCTTCCTGAGTATGGCTATGAAGTCCACTTCAATACCCTTGTCATATAATCACAAAATACAGATTAGGTTGCTGTGATTGGCATCTGCTCATCTCTTGATTCCTTAAGATTGGGTCAAGGTTTTGGGTTTTTTTTTTTTTTTTTTTAGTTCTTTGGATGTTGATTTTTGTCTTATATCCTGCTTAGTGTGCTTTTTTTATGTTGTGAAGATTCTAGATTCTGTGAAAATTTTTAATGATATCTCCCACTTTTTCTTAGCAAGCATCTAAATTTCTTGTAGTCTACCTGTAAACTTACCGCAAGTCACTTCAGTCTGTATTCAATCTGCCTACCCATACAAGGCTCAGTCAGAGATATGGGCAGAGACTACACATAGAACTTGGGGTTCTTATTTTCTGTCTCTTTTTACCCTAGCATGCACCCCACACTCCCTAGAAGCTTTCTTGCTCATCTGGTCAAAAAGATGATTTTTGTTGGCTTTTAGTCTCCTTGTTCCAGACCTAAAACAACAACAACAACATGGAAACCTTGACCTGGGCATTTATTTCCTCCAGACTTCAACCTTCTCCCTCCAACATACCTGATTTTGTTCATGCTCCATGGTCCTCCACTGTCTTCTTCACATTTTTTCAGAGTGTACGTCAGCTTAGGGACAGAACTAGACAGTTTTTGCCTGAATGCTCAGCCAAAGTCCCTGGTTTTGTACCTTTGCAGAATAACTTAGCATATATCATTGAGCTTGCCAGTCTGATAAAAATCAAAGCTGAAAGCACGAGGTTAAGTTGAAAAATAGACCTATTCAGTATTCCGTTTAAAGCAATGCCTTCTATAAGATTTTATCAAAATAAGATGGGGAACCACAAGAGAACTAGAAAACAATAGTCAGTGTAGCAATTAGCATTTACTAGGGTGCTTAAAGCTGCTGCATGCGCAGAAAAAGCAAAGACTGAAGGAAGGACTGCCAAGCGCAAAAGCAAATCTCAAATGATGATGCTGGATACAAACAGCACTTGAAAAAGGCTGAAGAGAGGGAGTCGTCAAAGGCAGTCAGGGGAGACTAACTGAGGCAGAGCGGGCACACCAAGAAAGGCCACCAGCTGCTGCCTGTGTCCTCTCTGGCCCTCCTCCCTTCAGACCATCTAGCCAGCAATCTGCTTGGTGCCCCCCCCCTCCCGAAAGTGAACTTGCTGTTGCCTAGTAGACAGTCTGAGGCAAGAAATGCAGTAAGATTATCTATGTTTGTTGTAGCCCCATATTCAGGATCTTATCTCTTCTTGCAAATTCCCCAACTAGAGTTCACCAGCACTACATGGGGGCAAAAAAAAAGGCAATTCTTTTTCTCAACCCCATTAAACTGTCATGAAGCTATTCTCTATTTACAAATGCAGATCCATTGCTGACAGTCTACAGGCCTGGAGGGGGGCTGGCAGAGATGAGATCCTAGAGTCTGCAATCACGTTGGTGTCTGGATTTGGGGGACTTTTTTTTTCATGCTTTTATGAAGAATTAGCCCTCATACAAGATGTCATTAAAGTCTATCAGTGAATTCTTTTCCCCTTTCGAGGGGACCTTTCAGCCATTAAGCCTGGAAAACAGCCAACATCAGACTAATTCCAAATGAAATGAGAGGTTCTAGAACTCTCGGAGCGCGGGCACATAAATCTTATTAAATGTGTTTGGGCACTCACGACAAAGCCGATGCAATTAGACTCCCAAGGATGGCACTAGGGAAGATCAGCAGGGCTGAGGCACAGGCAGGGCTCTCCCAGACATTCATGAATATGGCTGCAGTACTGAAAGAGGCACCCCTGTCTCCACAATTGTTGCTCGGCAGAATGAAAAGAGAAAACTGCTTGGCAGGGCTGCTCTGCCTCGTTTCTTTTTGTCCATTTCAATTTCTTTTCCCCTGATCAGATCAAGACCTCTGACAACTTAATCCAAACTCATAGTCTGGGTCGAATGTTCAGAGGTCAGGAGCGGTGACCAAAAAAAATGTCTGAGTGAAACCGAAGCCCAGGACTAATTTACCTTGATGAAGTAATTGCTCTGGTAACATGGGATGAAAGAAAACGACTTGCTTGGATGTGAAAAGCTACCCAATTCCCTGACTCACACACCCTGTATCTCTCCTGGGAAGCAAAGATGCTCAGTCCTGAGCTGCACACAACAAAAATCTAAGGGCTCTGGTGTGTGTGTGTGTGTGTGTGTGTGTGTGTGTGTGTGTGTGTAGCTGGGAGGTAGGAGCTGGGGGGGGGGTAAGTGCACAGGCCCTCTGGCACACACAGAAGTCAGAGGAGCAGGAGAAGATCTGGAAAACCTGAGCTAAATCCCTTGACAGAGGGTCTCCCACTGAACCTGGAGCCTAGCTGGTAGCCAGCAAGCACTGACAGTCCTCCTATCTCTGTCCCACACAGCAGTGCAGGCACAGACAGGACTGCAGCCACTTCGGGCTTTCGAAACCCATCCTTGGTGTTTGAAATCAAGCGTCCTGCTAACACAGCAAGTGTTCGTCCTCGCTGAGGCCATTCCTCTAGCCCTGCTGGTGTGCACTGGGATGTGGAACTCGCTGGGTGTCCAGGTACAAGCCTCAGGATACCATATTCTGCATCTCCTGCTAGATGTCTCGCCCATCCAATCAGAGGCCATGGAAGCCGGCAGGCGCATGAGCATGTGACATTTCCTTGAACACTGGGAGAAGCAGCTGAGCATGAAGCAGAGACACAGCTAACAGGTGCAGATAACTTTGTGCGTCACCACACACTCAGATGGGCAGGCTCTGCTTATGACAAGGTCACGTTCAAAGCTCACAGTTTCTGCCCCAGGAGTCATTACATAGCATGGCATCATATAGATGAAGGGGGGGGGCGGGGGGAGGAGGAGAAAGAGAGGAGGAGAGAGAGGAGGGAGAAGGAGGAAGATCACTCTATCAGCTATGTGTAGCAAGTAACATGCAAGCCCCACATTCCACTCACCTTTCTGTCTTCCAGTGTTTTATGTATCTGTGATAATTATTACAAATGGCAACCCAGGGGGTTGGAAACATGGCTCTTCAAGAGGACCTGGGTTTAATTCCCAGCACCAGTATGATGACCCACTCAGTACATTCCATGACAAGGGCTGGCAAGATGGTTGAGTGGGTAAAGCACCTGTTGCCCAAGTGTATGACATAACTTCAGATCTCCAGAATCCATGTAAAAATAAGCCCAGTGCAACAGTGTAATCTATAACCCAGTGCTAGGGAGGAAGAGACAGGAGGATTCCCCAGTCTAGCCAGATCCGTGAGCTCCAGGCTCAGAGAGACTGTCTTAAAAATAATAAGGTGGAAAGCAACACAGAAAGACACCTGCGTCTGCCTTTTGCCATCACGTGAGCATCCGTGAACATGCCTACCTGCACATAGAAATGCATACACATGTACACACACACACACATGCATATGTACACACAAATGATATAGCACTAATGATCATTAACTGACCCATTTCCAGCTCAGCAAGTTTTAAATTATTTTACATTCTCTAATTTAAATATTTTTTGAATTATTTTAATTATATGCACCTGTATGTCTCTGTGTGCGTATGTGCATTTGAATGAGGTGCCTGTGGAAGTCAGAGGTATCAGAACCCTCCGGAGCTGGAATTATGGTGGTCATAAGCCACCCAACATGGATGCTGGGAACAGAGCTCAGGTCTCCTGCAAGGGCAGCTCAAGCTCTTAACCGAGGCCGCACCCCCGGCCCCACAGTATCTAATTTAATTTTCATCCAGTAGTCCAGGTGGGTAGTAGGATTATCACTTCCGTTTTCTAGATGAGGATGCTGAGAGTCTCATGGAGCAGGAATCTGTCTAAAGTCCAGTTCAGACAGTACTCTATCTGAGAATCCAGTGCTGATCCAGTTAATGGTACGGCTAAATGGCTCTCATAGGCCCACAGAGAATGTGGCTGAAACTGCTGAGGGGAAGTGTACGGAAACACGAGTGCAGTACAGAGCGATTTAAAACAAAAGGTGCCCAGAGGGTTGGCAGAGGGCAAAGCAAAAGAGAAATGCAATGGAAAACCCGTGCATAAAGCCCCAGTGGCTTAAAGAACAAATATAAGACAGCTAAAGCCACTACAATAAGGGGGACAAAGCCCCAGAAGGGACAGACAGAAGAGCCTCCCCTCCCTTCTATGCATCAGCCCTGCCCAGAGCTTTGGCTGAGCCCTGGAATATTCTGGTTTCCCCTAAGATGATCTAGAGATTAGAATGAACATATAAGGATCCTATTCGATGTTTAAAGTTTCCATTACATGTATTAGTTATTTATTTAGTGTGAGTGTGTGTGGGCACATGCTACAGTATACGTGTGGACATCAGAAGGAGTTCCCACCTTCCACCAGGCATCGAACTTGGGTGCTCAGGCTTGGTGGCAAGTGCCACTACCTACCGAGCCATCTTGTAGGTCTCAGATAAGGATTTTAAAGCTCCTATTTAATTATATTTAAGACAGAAACAAGTGAATATACAATTCCACAATCATATTTGGGTTAACACATCCTTCTCTGAAATTGACAAAGCTACATAAAAAAATAAATAGAGTCGAACATAGTATCCCATGTCTTTAATTCCAGAACTGGCAAGGCAGAGGCAGCTGGGTCTCTGTGAGGCTGAGGCCCATCTGCTCTATACAGTGAGTTCCAGACTAGCCAGGGGAAATAGTGAGATCCCGGCTCAAAGAAAGGCAGGAAGTGGGGTGGGTGATCTATAGACTAAACTCCCATCATCTCTCATGTTAGGAAAGAAGGCTGTACTGACTTGCTAGTGTCCACAACAATATCCCACAGATCTGGAGTTGAAACACCAGAACTCTCTTTTCTCATGATTTAGGTAGTGAAAAGTTGCTGGTCAAGATGTCACTGGGCTTAAGTCCCTGGCACCACAGTATGCAGTAGCTGTTTTCTGTCTGTGTCTGCACCTGGTCAATCCTTTGTATCTCTATCCTCATCTTCCTCTTACACTGACATCATATTATTCAGCCATGTTGGATTATGGCCAAGCCCGGTAATTAGATGAATAGATAGTCATGTTAGCATGTCCCCTTTCCTCAAAACTGATCCACAGAACCAAGAAGTCGCCCTCATAGGTCCTTGGCTCCATTCATGAGTTTTACCTGTTTGGGGAGTCATTGACAAGTGTATTCTCAAGTCCATGGCTGACTAGTCAGAGAAGCAGAAAATGGAGAAAGCAAGACATAGCTCCATAAGCAGAAAGGTCTGCCAATGACTCACACCCCATGTCTATACCCGCAAAAGTGGTGAGGTTTTGCCAAACTCCAGCTTCATAAGTCAGTCTGCCAAAGTGTCTAGGATACCAGCAGAGGTCTCAAGACCCTTGGGTCAGGGATAGTATTTCTATTCATAGACCAGGCAGAGCATCAGCATTTATGCCAATTCCTGAGGGATCAATGGCAAATGCATGAGCCATGGGTTGCCTTACATTAAAAGAAAGCTAACCTCTTGCAAAGCATTGGCAACCCCAGTTCTGTCACAATAGGCAACAAGACTGACTGGCCTTTGCCTTAGAGAACCACAGCACCATGACTGTGAACACATCTTTACTTGTAAATCAACCATCCCCTTCCTCTGGAGGAATGCACTGTATCTTCTAGGACCACTCACAATGCAAAGAGCCTTGGGAAAAGCCTGAGGAATAAACACAGTAGTCACCACTGCTAGGTCGGGCCCTTCCACATCAATTAATTAAAAAAAAAAAAATTCCACACCCAGCTCCCATCCCCCACCCCCACAAAACATGCAAACATGCCCACAGGCCAGTCTAGTGGAAGTGATTCCTCATTCCCTGGTGACTAGCTCCTGTCACATTGACAAGAACTAACTGCCTCACTTTTCAACTCACTCTTTCAACTCACCTCTTTTCTTGCCTCTTTGGATTAGCCTTTGTTGCTATTCAGACCTTAGGAAACAATTATTTCTGGTCATTTCCATAAGAAAAGGCTCTTATGGAACCACAGGTTTCATCTTCATTGCAAAGCTCAAGGAATTTTGCTGTCCAGAGGGTACTATCAGTCAGGTCTGCCATCCTAGTGGACCGAGAAGGCCTAGGACCTTCAGTCTTTTGCTGATATGCCCCTATGTGTCTGTCTGTCTGTGTATCCATCTGTGTGTCTTATCTTTTTCTCCCTGTCTTTCTCTCTGTCTCTTTGTCTCTCTGTCTCTCTTTCTCTCTCTTCCTCCCTCCCTCCCTCCCTCCCTCTCTCCTCTCCTCCCCCCTCCCTCCATCCCTTCCTTCCTCCTGTCCCTGAAGTAAACAGTTTTGCTCCACCAGGAAAACCCTCTGGAAGCTACCAGTCATGATCCTGCTGTTTTGTCACAAGCCCAAATCCATCCATCAACCAATCATAGATAGAAACCTTTAAAACCTCAAGCTGAAATTAACCTTTGCTGTGGCATCCATTACACTGAGGGATAGACCATGGCCCAACAGCTGGATTTCTTCAAGGATAGACTGTCATGCTTAGGCAGATGAGACCGGAGCTACTAGCTTGTATCTTGAGATCTAACCCTTCCCAGGCAAGATGACATGCTATCTCCAGCTCTTGGACTCAAAGGATGAGAAAGACAGCTCCATCAAGGTCCTGGAGATGGCTCAGCAGTTAACAGCTCATACCCCACTTGCAAAGGCCCTCTCTTCAGTCTCTAGCACCATGTTGGGTGGCTCATGTCACTCCAACTCCAGCAAGATGTAATGCCTCCGGATTCCTCAGGCACCTGCATTCACACATGCGTGTATTCATAATAAAAACAGTAAAGATAATGTTTAATTGCTCTCTTTTCCCTTAAACACAGCACAACTTTTCTTTACAATTTTAAGACACAACTCTTGTTCTGAGCTTTTTCTCAAAACATGAGGTATATTCAGTGGCTTCTGAGTGATTAACAGTGACCATGATCCTGTTGTTAGTACTCGTAAGTATCACGTACTGATGACTCCAGGAGGGTTCATTCTTCTGGGAGAAGAACAAATTTTGTTGTGAGATTGCTTTATCTCACAACCCTGGCAAAGAAAATGGGGGAAGGAATCATGGATGACTGCCAGAGTTTTCCCCTCCTGTGATGCCAGAAAGAACTGATTTTTTTACAAAGGAAAATATCATAGGCACACAGATTGTCTCTGGTGGATTATTTCTCTGCTCATGTGTGTGTGGGATGGGGGCTGCCTTCTAAAGTGTGTCTGTTGTGACTAATAACACACAGTCACACTGAAGACATTACTGACTCATTGTAGACTCAGGTCATTTCCCCTTTCTCAAGAAGCAGGTATCGCCACAAATGGATTGAGGGTGGGATAGAGGGAAGTGGTACAGATTTTAGGATACATAATTTGTTAACTTTTCTCATTGCTGTGACAAAATGCTAGAAGAAATAAATCTATTTTGATTGACAGCTTCAGAGGCGTCAATCCATCTTGGTGGGGAAGGCTTGGCTGCAGAGCATTTTACCACACAGTTGTCCAGGAAGCAGAGAGACAGGAAGAGGCGGGCCTAGATACTGGCAAGGACCTCTGGGCAATCTTTCTTCTGCCTGATCTTAAAGCTTAAAGAAGAGCCTGAAACACGTCACTGGCTGAAGATCAGGTGTTTAACTGACAAGCCTAAGGGGGGCATTTTTGTGTTCAATCATAGCAGATACTAGGTAGAACTCTTGAACTCAGAATTATTTTCATCTAGTCATTAATTCATCTCATTTCTTGTTATCCTGGGGTCCCCCTTAGTGCCAGGCACTACACTTAGGGATTGTAACTCAGGTGAGGACAAAGATGACATTTTCCTGACTAAGAAGCTCTTGACCCAGCTGGGAAAGTCAAGGATTTATCTAGAAAGCATGAGTTAACATCCTTCAGAGAAGTATGAATGGACGGACTGTCCTGAAACCGGGCCGGGGGGGGGGGGGGGCGCGGGGGGCGGGGGGGGCGACCAGCAAGACTTTACCAAGAGAGAATGGTACTTAAATCCAGTCTAGAAGGATGTCAGGGATTAGACAAGCAAAGTGGAAAAGGCAGAGACATTTTGCGGTACCGTGGGGGGAATGATGTGGGTGATGGCTGAGGGTGAAAGGAAAGGAAGTCAGAGTTGACGGAAGCCTGGAGAGGCTGGCGGTAGTATCCTTCAGGAGCTGAGGTAGAAGATGGCAACAGAGGGGGGAACAGTAGTCCAATAATGAAGGGACTATGGAATCAGGGTGGATTTGAGAAAGCCGAATCTCAGGGCAGGGTTGCAAAATGCATTTAAGCACAAAGCCAGCCTGGCTTCCTATCTTTTCAGGTTTGAAGCCAGAACCTGTCACTGACTTCTGGAAGCCAGGATTAAGGGCAGCTACTTCTGCAGAGCTGGAGTGCTGATGGGCGCGGGCCCGAAGCCGAGCCTATGTCGTGGGTAAGCACAAACAGTAGGCTAGACTGCGTTGGTCCCAATTACCCACCTGGGATCCGCAGAGCTAATTAATCATAGTGACAGCTCCCTGGATGCGGTCAGAAGTAGCCTTTCTTTCCTGAATGCCGCTACTTTAACCTGCCCTAGGCAAGACTGCGCTTCTTGACACGAGAATAAAGCCTGGCTAAAAATGATGGATGCCTTTGGGGAAGAATAACATTTTGATAAAGACCCACCCAGTCAGCCCCCAGGTTACACAAGAATGCTTCTCCTTGCCGGTTTCACAGACATCTTACAAGAAAGCCTGCTTGCTCTGTCTTCAGGGCTCCAAACAAGCTAACTTAGAGAGGTTGTCTGTGAAGACAAATCAAACACACCCCCTGCGGTTGGGTCTGGCATCTCATGAAGAATTATGGCTGGAGCAGCCCCTGAGGTCTCAACTTGCCTCCCAAACTCTGCGTCTCATTATATCTGCTGCTGACACCCCTATCCCTGACAGCGGCCCCCTACCCCAAAGATCGTGACTTGGATCCCGTCTACTCCAGGGGCCCCTCCACTGCTCGGAAAGCAGATGTTGCAATGCTTTGGGAGTCTTTTGCTGCGTGTTTGTGTGTGTTTGCTTATAGTTGGCCTTTTTCTTTTATGCATAAGTCTCCACCTTCTCATTAGGAAAATGTTTCTGGATGAAAAAGAAAATCAAAACGTTGGAGAACGCTCATGTAAACACCCAGGAAATACTTACTTGGTACAAGCAATGTGTGGATTGTGATAAATGGGACAGGATATAAAATTTGGTCATACTATGCTTCTATTTTGTTTCTTTAAAAACTGAAACTCTATACAAAAATATCTGAAAAATAGACAAGAAAGTATTCAACAAAGTTAAATTGGTGGATTAGTGGATCATATTAATGGGTTAATTTTATTTACAATTACATATAAGTTGTGTAGTCAAAATGCAATTCAGAGAGATGAAGAGATAGCTCAGTGGGTCTTGATGTGCGAGCATGAGACCTGAATTTGGATCCCTAGAACCCATGTAAAATCTGGGCATGGTGGAGCACACATGTAGTCATAATATTAAGGATGTGTGAGGCAGGCGGATCCAGGAGCTCTTTGGCCCAAATCCTAGCCAAACCTGCATGTTCTTGGACCAGTGAGAGATTCTGTCCTCCAAAACCATAGTGCAGAAGCAATTGCGATATTTTCATGTCAACCTGTGGCTTTCACATGTGCCCACATGGGTGAGTGTGCCTGCACATATATGTGAATACACCACACATGTGTATGCGTGCACACACACCCACATACACACACAAATACAATATTTTAAATGCTAAACTGGTTGTTTGGTTTATCCATAACAACAGGTCTGAGTTAGGTGTAAATACTCGTAAAAGTAGGCATAAGTCATAGTTAATAAGTTGAATTTGTAAGTTTTCATTAATTGAAAGTGGAAGCTACCAACTCATAGTCTAACCACAAGCAGGTGTGGCCGATGAGCTGTGCTCAGCATCACATGAATACTAGGCCTTCAAACAAAACCCAGGCCAACCTCTGCTAAAGACTGAACAGTCTGCAAGTGGCCACCCAACATTGTGGCAGCGAGGACTTGGGGCTCCTGTTTCATCAGATCCCTAACTTCTCAGAAGACTTGTCTCAGGGGACTTGGATTAACAGAGTCTGAAGAACGTGAGTTAGGCATAGAGAGTGCCAAGGAGGGAGGGGTATGAGCCATCGAAGGAATACTCTGAACCCTCCCTCCATGGGAGAGGTCACTGCTTAGTAGCCCAGGGAGGAATCAGAGCAAGACCAGAACCTGTGCAGCTGAGATCATTTCTCTTAAAGGTGCAGGTGTTTCATTCTCCCAGGGATGGAAAGAAAATATTCCATCTTCATATGACACCAGGTAGCCCACAAGCTCTCAAAGCCTGGAGACCGAGACAGCGTCAGCCTTGAGGTTCATCTTCCCCTGCTCACTTCTCTGATATGATTCACATGGCAAATGCCCCCTCGCCTACATGTCAGGGGTAGGAAATGGTCATGGTCATCACTCTTGCAAAACTATTCAGAATTCGGTTGAGGTGTTATCAGTGCTGCTGTGTGGTGCATGTAAGCTGGGACCTGAGGTGAAACCTTGAGATCGATTTGATTCATCTGCGTGGCAGCAGCACGAGTTGAAGGGGATGTGTTGTCAGGATGAACAGACAGTTTGCAGGTAGCCTGGGGCACTTGGCTTGGCTAACCACTGTGCAAGCTCCATGGAGAGCGGAACTTACAGGAGTCCTTAGGACTCTGCTCCCAAGGCCAAGCTCTGCTGGTACTTTAACCCTCCTCCCATGACCTTCTCACTGCCCCTGTTTAACTCTGTGTTCTTGTTTCCTTCTCTCTGATGGGTTCTTTGTGGCCCCCTGTGGTCTTGAAGCTCCTGGTCTCCTCAAGGCATTGGTGGTTGATAGTGAGCAATGGAAGCATATAGCACTTCAACTGCAACACATGCTCAGGCTCCAAAAGATGTGGAGTAGGCTAGAGTGCTATGGGGATGCTGGCAATGCAAAGTAGGCTACTGTTCCAGATAGGATAGGATAGGATAGGATAGGATAGGATAGGATAGGACAGGATAGGAATACAAGGCTGGAGAGATGGCTCAGTGGTTAAAAGCACTGAGTGCTTTTCCAGAGATCCTGAGTTCAATTCCCAGCAACCACATGGTGGCTCTCAACCAGCTATAATGGGATCTGATGCTGTCTTCTGGCATGTCTGAAGACAGTCACAGTGTACTCCTATACATTAAATAAATAAATAAATAAATAAATAAACCTTAAAAATTTTTTAAAGAATATTTTAAATAAAAAGAATAGAATACAATCATAATAGAATAGAATAATAATACAAGAGAAGGTAATCAAAATAATAAAATAGAATAATTGAATAGAATAATAATAAAATAGAATAGAGTATTAATAAAAGAATACAATAATAATAATAATAATAATAGAATATATTAAGGATAGAATAGGGTGGGATAGAGTGGAATAGAATAGAATGGGATGGGATGGAATGGAGTGGAATAGAATAGAATAGAATAGAATGGAATGGAATGGAATGGAATGGAATGGAATGGAATGGAATAGAATGGAATAGAACAGAATAGAACAGAATAGAACAGAATAGAACAGAATAGAATAGAATGGAATGGAATGGAATGGAATGGAATGGAATGGAATAGAATGGAATAGAACAGAATAGAACGGAATAGAACAGAATAGAATAGAATGGAAGAATGTGTCACTCACTGCAAAGATAAATCTAAACAAAGAAGCTGAAGAGGCTTTTTTAAAAAATATTTTTTATTACATATTTTCCTCAATTACATTTCCAATGCTATCCCAAAAGTCCCCCATACCCTCCCCCCACTTCCCTACCCACCTATTCCCATTTTTTTGGCCCTGGTGTTTATATGCCCTGTACCGGGGCATATAAAGTTTGTGTGTCCAATGGGCCTCTCTTTCCAGTGATGGCCGACTAGGCCATCTTTTGATACATATGCAGCTAGAGTCTAGAGCTCCGGGGTACTGGTTACTTCATAATGTTGTTCCACCTATAGGGTTGCAGATCCCTTTAGGTCCTTGGGTACTTTCTCTAGCTCCTCCATTGGGAGCCCTGTGATCCATCCAATAGCTGACTGTGAGCATCCACTTCTGTGTTTGCTAGGCCCCGGCATAGTCTCACATGAGACAGCTATATCTGGGTCCTTTCAGCAAAATCTTGCTAGTGTATGCAATGGTGTCAGCGTTTGGAAGCTGATTATGGGGTGGATCCCTGGATATGCCAGTCTCTAGATGGTCCATCCTTTTGTCACAGCTCCAAACTTTGTCTCTGTAACTCCTTCCATGGGTGTTTTGTTCCCAATTCTAAGAAGGGGCACGGTGTCCACACTTTGGTCTTCATTCTTCTTGAGTTTCATGCGTTTAGCAAATTGTATCTTGTATCTTGGGTATCCTAAGTTTTGGGCTAATATCCACTAAACAACCCTGAGATTCCACCTCACACCAGTCAGAATGGCTAAGATCAAAACTTCAGGTGACAGCAGATGCTGGTGAGGATATGGAGAAAGAGGAACACTCCTCCATTGTTGGTGGGATTGCAAGCTTGTACAACCACTCTGGAAATCAGTCTGGCGGCTCCTTAGAAAATTGGACATAGTACTACCGGAGGATCCAGCAATACCTCTCCTGGGCATATATCCAGAAGAGGTCCCAACTGGTAAGAAGGACACATGTTCCACTATGTTCATAGCAGCCTTATTTATAATAGGCAGAAGCTGGAAAGAACCCAGATGCCCCTCAACAGAGGAATGGATACAGAAAATGTGGTACATTTACACAATGGAGTACTACTCAGCTATTAAAAAGAATGAATTTATGAAATTCCTAGCCAAATGGATGGACCTGGAGGGTATCATCCTGAGTGAGGTAACGCAATCACAAAGGAACTCACACAATATGTACTCACTGAAGAGGCTTCTGAAGCTCTTAAATAGCCCAGTGTCCTTATCCTTCCATTGCAGCCAAGCTCCTCATATGTTGCAAACATTGAATGTGGTACCATGGAAACCAGCAGCATCATACCCAACCCCAGAAAGGTCCCAGCAAGCACTCTCTCTACCCTCTTCCTCTGCCCTTTGGGTCCATAAGCATGTTTTTTTGTCCACAGTTTCTGGATTAAAGCCCCTTTGGCACTTCCTCCTCCCCACTATTTTGTTCTTGCTCCCTGTGTCCTACACTCCTCCCACATCAACACCAATAGAAACTTCCTGTTTGATTGACTTTAAAACAGCAATCCTCTCACTGGATTGTGACCAACAACATGCTCAATGGTGAGTCTTCATCACCAGATTCAACTGGAATCCAGTGTAGGAAGTAAATATGGAAGACTTGAGAAAGGTCTTAGTGACTGGATAGACAGATAACACTTCTATTGTATTATGTCCTTACAAATGTTCCAACAGATGTTTAGAAATACAGAGTGGACCTGTGCTAGTCTCAAGAGTATTGATTTCAGGAAGTGTTGTTTTTACCAAAGTCTAAGAATATTCAAGTTACTCATACAGAAAGATACAGTCTTCATATAAGGTATACACACACATATTCGTGCATACTTTAAATCACCTACATGAGTTCCAATACCCAACACAGTATAAATGCCAAGTCAGATAGTTGATAAGCTGTCTTCTTTAGGGAACAACATCACATGCTCAGTTACAGGCACAGTTATTGTGTCTGAATTTGGTTGAATCTACAAATATCCCAGAAATCAAGGGCCAACTGTATAAACACACATTTACATGTCTTAAAATATGGGCCATGACTCACTGTTCTGTGAACTGCATCTCTTACCATGATATTTGGATGTTTCTGAAATACCATCAGTGCGGAGACATGCCTTTATTTTGCGAATCACTAAAAAATAGCAAGTGTTTCTTGTTAAAGCATGGCAATACACTTCACTTTTAATTTCTTTGCATTTGTATGTGTGCTAGGAAGTCAAGCCAGAGTGGCTCACACATTCTCAGCACCCACTCTGCCCCTGAGCTAGATCTACAAACCTTAGAATCAACTTTTTTGATACCTGGTCTCTCTCTGTAGCCCTGGCTGTCTTGGGATAGACTACACAGTCCAGGCTGTCCTCAGACTCAGAGAGGTTCACCTGCCTCTGCCTCTCAAGTGCTGGGGTTAAAGCTTTGCATCACTATGTCTGGATAGAATCATTTTTTTAATTATTCAGAGAACCCAGTCAGGCAACATCAAGCACTCTGTTTCCCTCTCATTGAGCCCACCCTCCTATCTGGTCGCTCCATGTTAAAGGCTGTTCTGGAATTTTCCTCAGCTTGTTCTTCCATCTCAGCACCTGTTGCCCATTCTGCAATCTCTCACACTGGCTTTCTGATGCGTATCCAAGCATAGGCCATGGTGGCTGCGTCTGTCTAGGGAGAGTTGAGGCAATGACAAAGTGCTGTCACTCACCAGATGTTTCCAGTTGCAGAGATGTTAAGATGGTTTGAGTATGCATCTTAGGAATACAAGAAATATATTATGAATGTTGGTAAGGACCTTCAGTAGTCTCCTGCATGACTGGCTTAATTACTAATGTATTGTTCTGAGGGAGGAATTATGAACACATCAAGATCAGGTTTACTATGGGTCACACTTTGTTCCATGTAGTCTGGTTTGGATAAACGTCTCCCAAAGAGCCCGTGGGTTCCATGTGTAGTCACACGCCTATGGTGCTCCTGAGAGGTTTAGAACCTTTAAGAAGTGTGGTCAGAGAGGAGGGAGTTACATCACTGACAGCATGCCTTGAAGGGGTCCTTCATGGTCTATCTTGATTCCCAGCCACCATAGCAAGTTCATCTTCCTTCACCAGGAATTCCCATACAGGAGAGAAGCTACCTCGTCCCAGGCCCAAATGTGATAGAGTTAATTCTCCAGGGACTAAAACCTCTAAACCTGTGAGCAGAAGTAAACTTCAGTTCCTTATAAGCTGATTTCCCCAAGTATTTTATTATTGTAACAAAATGCTGACTAACACATGCTCCAGAAGGATCCAGCTACCTCGCTTTTACAACACTGTGAGCATCTATTATTTTTGGTTCATGAAGAAACTGAGGGAGGGCATAGGAAAGTTAAGATGCATAATCAGGGGATGCAAGTGGTAAATAAAAGAACCATACACAAAACACTGTTTGGCTTCTCTACGTGCAATCTAAGCTTCTTAGACTGTAGAGGGTGGGAGAAACCCTAAATGAACGAAGCCTGAGTGATGGTTACCATCAAACCCATTTTCCCATATAGGCCCAGCTCAAGAGGGATGACAAAGCTTGCCTCTGGGGTCCCAGTGCCCCATCCCCTACCCCCTCCATGACCACATGCTGTGCTACACCTAATAAACACTGAGGCTCTGGGCTGCCAGCAGCCGTAGGCACCTGCCATGAGAGTGCATATCACCACCTGATTCCTGGTGCCTGTGCCTGTGTGCTGTGCTTTCTTCGTTCTTTGCTACTCCTAGTCAGGGTCCCAGGACCCAAGCACTACAGGTTACCGTGTCAGGCAGTCTACAGTGGAGTCCCTAGAGGCGTCTCTTGTCAGGCCGATCATAATCTGGTGGACATTAATGCTGTTTCTATTACTCCGATGGCAGCAGGGATTATTCTTGTATGTAAGCATTTGCCATCAAATGTGACAGTTTCCCTGGAATAATTTCCCAGACAGGTAACTTTTAAGTCTAAGGTAGGAAAGCCTGCAAATATCTCAATATTTATGCCACTGTGTTCTCCACACAGAGAACTATACTCCTGTCGATGGTGAGTGACAGAGCCCCCGCCCCACATATAAACCTTAGAGATTGTTGGTTTCATTTTTTTTAAATGTGTATTATAAACCCATTTGGTGAGAAACAAATGAAGAGTCGGGATTAAGAGTTCCTTTTAGCCGGGCGGTGGTGGTGCACGCCTTTAATCCCAGCACTTGGGAGGCAGAGGCAGGCGGATTTCTGAGTTCAAGGCCAGACTGGTCTACAAAGTGAGTTTCAGGACAGCCAAGGCTATACAGAGAAACCCTGTCTAAATAAATAAATAAATAAATAAATAAATAAATCAGTTCCTTTTAGGAGCTAGGGAAGTGGCTCAGTACAGAGTCTGTCATGCAAGCATAAGGAGTCCAGTTAAATTCTCAAAGTCTACACAAAGCTAAACACATCGTGTACCAGCCCAGTGCTCCAGCGAGATACTGAGAATCCCTCGAACCTTGAATTCTGGTTAGCCTGGCATACTCAGCCCCAAACAAGAGACCCTGTCTCAAACAAGATGGTAAGCAAGGACTGGCACCTGAGGTTGTTCTCTTAGCTCTACACAACCGTGACACCACCCATGCATGCATACATATGCTTGAGAGCATACATGCACACAGACACACACATAGACACACATGCATGCACATACAGAGCTTCCTTACTTTCTCTCTCTCAAACATGCACACACACAAACACACAAACACACAGAAAAAAGACTTAAGAAACTAAAATATTCTTTTAATATGCCCTTTGACATTCTAGAAAGGCTAAACATGTGTTCTGTAACTGTCTGTCATGTCTAGCCCTTCTGTGAATGGCGGATATGCTCCTTTAAAAACATCACATAATCTTCTCCCCAGTCAAGGGATGCTCAGCTTCTGAGCTGTCCAGCCCATGCATCAGGGTCTGTCTCAGCTCTCCCTGTGAGCAGTTGTTCTCAACACTGGGTGACCTGACTGTGATCTTATCTCAGGAGCTTGACTCCAGCCTCCGGGCCTTCTGAATAGATATTTCTGTGCATACCCTGAGCCACAAAGATGTGCGGGAGGGAGCCACCCTTCAGCGGATTCATCTATTCAGTGAGCCGGCCTGGCTTCAGAGAGGGTAACAGCGAATCCACTGAGCACCGGAACTCTCCCTCCACACATCTGATGTATGCATAGATGACTGCATAGAGGAGCACCGTGAAGGAGCATGGGACAGAGAAGGGAGGGGAAACAAATAGAGCCACCTCCAGTGTCATGTCCACAGCATTAACTCCCTACCTATGCAGATACCTAGTAGGAGACAGTTGGGGTGCATATTTCCTGAGCATGCAGCTAAGGTTAGGTACTCATCTGAGACCTTTACCATATATATTCCTTCTAGTAGCCCATTCTACAGGTGAGGAAACAGACACAGAGCAGTTAAGTCCTCTGCTCACAGCCACACTTAGACAGGCTTAGAAATCTGGGCTGCTGTCACCCTGTAAGGGATGTTGCAGAAAGCAGTCAGTATGTCACAGTTAACAGAGCAGAGAGGTGTGCACATACGCATAGAGACAAACAGACAGACACCCACACTCACACCAGGTCTCAGGTAGCTCCGTTTACTAGACAAAGGGAATAATAAATAAACATACAAGTCTAGAGGAAAGGCCCAGGGCACATGAAGATGATAGCTGGACACTCTTAGACGGCAGAACCAGCAAGAGTAGCCACAAGGTAGGACCACAAATGATCATCAGTGGACATGGAGACAAACGGTGCCTCCAAAACATTGGCATGTCATGCATGCCTAAGAATAAAGGAGATGTCCGCACACTTCCTCATGGATGAAACTGGGTGATACCTGAAATACGCCAGCTGTAGGGCTGGTTAGGTTGGCCAAGTGCTGCTACACAACCACGAGTTCCTGACCTAGATCTCTGCACCCACATAAATGTCAGACACAGTGTGCAGACATAATCCCAGAGATGGAGAAGCAGAGGCAGGCAGATCCCTGAAGCTTTCAACCAGCTTACCCTACTTGGCTAATCCCTGGCCAGTAAGAGACTCTGTCTCAAAAAACCAAGGTGACTGACTCCTAAGTAATAACACTCTGATCTATACATTATTCCAGGCCTTCCATTCAGGAGGTGGCCACAAGGCCTTGTTCCAGGGACCTCACTTAGCAGGAAACCTGTGGCTCTTGGCTATTTGAAGGTAAAAGGAGCAGATGATTTCCTAAGCCTGGCCTTGTTCTTTATAACAGCAGAGCATCCTTCCATGCCTGTGTATGCAATGCTACCTACATCTCTCTGCAGAGGACAAAGACGCAATGGGACAGGACCTGTGTCCTCTCTTTTCTGGTAAGTGCTCTGAATTCGTGATAGCACCTAGCACGTGGAAGTGGCATCTATAAACACAGCTACCCTTCATCCGTGGCTGAGCACTGGTAGCCAAATGCTTCTTGGGAGCTCTTTTCTCCTGACTCCTCATTCAGAACCTTGGAAGTGGGTTCTGGGTCTAGTCTCCCTCCTTTCACAGAAGCTGATGAGCCGCAAGAGGGCTCAGAGGGGAGAGGCACTTGCTACCGACGCATGCAGCCCATGTGCAGGAAGGCAAGTGCAGACTCCGACAGGTTGTCCTGTGACTTCCACATGTGAGCTGTGGCCTGTGACACTATTTCACAGGTAAGAGACTATAGTTGACATCCATTAATCAAAGGTACACACATACACAAACACACAGACATATACACACACATAGACATACACACATACAGACACACACACACACATTTTTGTTTGCTCATTCTTTCATTCACTTTGGATAAATCAAGTGATCTACTGGCCCCTAGTTTCCCCACGTGCCAGGATACAAGCTCTCCAAGTCAGAGTCACGACTTTCTTACTACTCCTCTCTGATTCCCTCTCCTTCACCTCCCTCCCTTTCACTGGGGTAAATAAACAAATGCCCTACGGACCAGTGAAGACCAGAGAGCTGAAAGCACTTGCCCAGGGTCTCACAGTGAGCCTGTAGCCTATCCTGAAGCTACAGTATCTGCTGCTCCTCTTCTGTCCCTCCAAGTCCACAGAATCTTACTCCATGAACCAGGAACTCAGTTTAGTGACATCCTGAGGTTGTAAAAGCAGAAAGACAGAGTAATCTTCAGAAACCAAGGCAGTGGTACAACAGTCAGGGCTCAGGGAAGACAAGCCCGTCTGGGTGCCTTGAATCCAGCAGGTTTGCCTTTTCAGTCTGCCCGCCTGCAATTATTCCACTGATCAAATGAAAGCTGGGATTGCCCCTGTCAGAGAAATGCAGCCTGAACTGGCACTTGCTGGCTGTAGTGTAACTAATGCCTCTACACACCCCATTATCTGGGAGGCAGGATGAAGCCTGGTGTCTGTGGTCCCATGGCCTGCTGTTTATCAGCACAGACAGGATCACTTCCAGGAGAACTGACTTCCATCTTTCCTCCGGAGCTTTCCTTGTCTCTGGATAAAGATAACAACTAAATCTACCCCCTGGTATTAGTGTGAAGCCGGGGTGAGTTATTAGGCGAAAAGCCTAGCCCGGTGACTGGTGTGTGCTGTTCATACATTGGGTATCAGACGTGCCTCGTTCGCACAGTCAGGAACATCAGCATGTGAGACAGAGAAGTCTACACCCTGATTAGAAATGAGGAAGGAAGAGGGCAGAGGCGAAGGCTTCCTTTACCCTTCAGTTCCTCATCTGGTTGGGTTCTCATTAAGGGGAAGAGATGGGCCAGAAGCCAAAGGGGACTTGGGGAGGGGACTTGCTACAGGACCTGGTGGCAAACAGTTTGACATTGGGGTACAATTATTATTCTTTCTAAACTCTGCAACTGTAAACTAGCTCCCTTCCTGGTGCAACCAGTAGATCTGCCCTAAACAACGGCAGTGTTGGCAAAGATGAGAAAACTGTCAATAGGTGAGGAGGTGCTGGCCAAATGAAAGAGGCGCTGAAGCAGAAGGTGGGATCAGAAGAGACACTTTGCAGCTTGGAAGTCCTCAGGCACAATGTGTGACATGGGATGGAGCCTTGTGCTCTGTCCTGGTGCCAGGGGGAAGTTAAAAGGTGATGGGCATTCATGTTGTATTGGTGGATACTGAGATACTGAATATCAAAGGACACAAGTGACCATGCTATGAATGCCCAGGAAACCATCTTCAAAGAGCAATACAAGTATTCTGGATGAATCTTAAGACATAAAAGTCAGGAGCCCCAAGTGGTATCCCAGGCTTGTTCTGAGTGTGTGAGGCACAGATTTCCATCCACATGGGGGAATGTCAAGGGACTATAATGTCCCCTTTCTATAGCCAGGGCGGACACGTGGAACATTCAAAAGCAGGAGAAACCCTGGAATTCAGCAAGGGCATTTTGACAACCCCGAAATTTATGACTGGCTGGAGTGAGATAGCACCCCTCATTTTTAAACAGTTTGGTCAGAGGAGAAAAATGTAAAATGGGTCCCTAGCTAATGAGGCCCTGGTCTTCCTTTTATGGCGCTTTAGTATGTAATTAGAGTTGGCTTCATGTAAACTACCAGCACGCTCAGACTTTTAACAGCCTTATGGATGTCAGGAGGGAAAATAAATAGTCCCCCGTTTGTACTTCGAACTGTGGGTGGGTTACTGAGATAAACAGCTTGGGCGCAGCAGGTGTGACTTCTTTAGATTTGAATGTGATGGACTCCCCAATGGCAGCTGGCGCTGATAGCGCAAAACTGTTGATGGAAGAAAAGCACAGTGAAGAATCTGACCGTTAACTAAGAGCCAGAGCAGGGTGGGGCTGGGCTGTGGACTGAGAAGCACACGGACTTTTCAGTGCTTGGGAGTGTAGAAGAAAAGAATGTGTACCCAGATGGAGAAGAGGCTATGGGCAGAGTAGGTACAGAGCCTCCGATGGCATGGTGGCTTTAGAAAGGCCTCAGAACCGCTCACAAGTTCAGAATGGAGTTCCTGATCTCCCAAGCCTGGACCTGGCGCCAAGTCCCGTAGCCCTGGGACTAAAACCCATCCGGAAATATGAGTGGGAGTGGCCAGAGCAGTCAAGTAGTCAGTGTTTTCTCCTTCTTGTATCCTCATTATTAACTGAAGGACACCATGTCCTTGTGGAGTCGGGGTCCCTGAATCACTGGAAGACCACCCACAGACCAAACACATTGACAATTGTGAGAATAAGATGTAAAGAGAAAGAAATCACAAAGGTGTGGGAGCTTGGAATTGTGGGAGCTTGGAATTGTGGGAGCTTTCTTGTTACCGAGTCTTGCACTATCTTACTCGATATACGTAGATGCTAGAGCTTAACTTTGATATTCCCTCACCGACCGTCTCCCTATCTGTGGCAGAAGCCCCAGTTACTGATTCGCTCGGTGACACCCACCATGCTGTGTTGTCACCACTTCTTCATCCAACTCCTCTACTGGACGAATGTTTGTTTCTGGAGTCAAGAACCTCCTGGCCGGGTTCTATCTATGCACTGAAAATTTCTACAGCTTTTGGGTCTGTTTCCTTCTTTTTCAATTTGAGAGAACCAAGGAGTTTATTTACATGATTTTTGTCCAAATCTGGAATTCAGGGATGCATAAATACAATTGACACAGGTACCTATTTTAGTTTTCCTTGAAGCCTTTACATTGGGAAATGACTACGTCCACTTAACATGGTTCTGGTAGACTTAAAACCACCATGATCCAATTCATTAAGCCCCTTGTAGTCCCCCCTACCACCTCTCACCAGCACAGAACTGGGACAATAGTCCAGAATGAGCTACAAGGCTCCACCCTTCAACATAGTGGTTGGTAAGGGACAGAAAAAAGACCCAATTCAAGCCTTTTTCTAAAAAAAAATATTAAAAATAAATAAATAATATATAAAATACATATTTTAAGTGTGCACTGAAAAATAGAAACTGTTTTCGTCTGCTCTTGTCTATAGGCCATGCTGGAATGATGTGTATAAGGGACCCCTAGTGGCAATTTGTCCATTACTACTAGAAAGAGAATGCCTGTAAAATATCTCTAAGTCTAATGCCCAAAGGAAGTCAAAGTCAGACAGATGAAGAAGGAGGAAGAGGAAGAGGTCTAATAGCATTTCACAAGATAGAGCTGTGCCTAAAGCCAACCACCAATGGGCTTCCATGTGTTAGGAGTTTACAAACTGATTGGAACTTAAACCAAATCTTAGATTCTGTCATCAAAATCCAAAAGGCCTAGACTCATGAGAAAGACTAGACTCTGAGGGTTCCTAATAAGGTATAGCCAATGTGCACACTATTGTGTGTGTGTAGTGTGCACACAACTACTGACTCAGTGTCAACACTGATAAAGTAGATAAAGTGTGTGATTGGGGCTGGGGAGATCGATGGCTCGGTTGGTGCTAGGCAGGGTATTGTGCACTCGAAACCTCAATGCTGATAAGATAGGCACAGAAGACTCTCAGGGCTTGTTGTCCAGCAGCCTAGTCTAATAGGAGAGATCCAGGGCCAAGAGAGAGGCGTTGCCTCAAAAAGCCAAGTAGATGGAAGCTGAGAAATGTCACTCAACACCGAACTCTGGCCCTCATGGGTACTGATTTGTATATTCCCATACACTTATCCATACCACACATATGCCTATCTTAAAATCTGGCATGAAATCCAAGTTGTGTACTTATAACATTGCTTATAAAAATGAATGCATTTCCAAACATTCACTCCACTGTGCACTGTAAAAGCCAGCCTGGAGAGTAGTTAGTAGAATTTCAAAGGACTGGAGAGCTATTGGGTGATGTGTGCACTTGTCTATCTGTTATTTCGACAAAGTACAAAAGGAAAGCAGTTTTATCAAAGCTTGACTGGTTTTCTATAGAAAAGCTGAATTGAGGCTGGCCTGTGTCACCCGACTATCTCTCTTTGCCTACATGTAGGCTTTGAACTGGCTCATGTGTTGGAATACCTGGTCCTGAGCTAGGGCCACTGTTCAGGGACGTTGTGAAACCCTTTAGGCACAGAGTCTATTTTGTAGACATAGGTGGGCCCTGAGGGTGACATAGCCTGTGCCTACCTTTGACCCAAGACTTCTGCTTCCTGTATGCCACTGTGATATGGCTAGTCACCACCATAATCCTCTACCGCCATGAAGCAACCAAATCCACCAAATCACCCCTGCCATAGCAGACTGTACCCCTGGTAATGTGAGTCTGCCCCCGAAATAGAGATATCTGCTTGTGCCTCTCAGGGCCCATGCTCATGTCTGCCTTTCCAGTTCTCAACTGTCTATTATTCCTCCAGTGTGGTGGGCCCTCCCTCCATTTTGTTGGATGCTTCCCTAAAGTTAACGGACATTTTTGCTGGCAAAGAAACCTCCCTAGATTGCACAGGGTAAACGCATATCAGATACCATTACTTCTGGATCTGTCAATTGTACCCACCCCCAGAAGTCCCCTCTTCAGCTGCTTCTATATGGAGGGCCAGCCCACCATTTGCAGCATCCTGAAATCCATCTTCCTTTAGACAAAGAGTTACAACTATTTTACACTGTTATATAGAATAGCATCCTGACTGTTGAGTGACCCTCAAGTTAACCATTCTGAAATAGGATGTTTAACTCAACCTTCCCATGCTCTCTCTGGATTGTTGTGTTTTTCACTAAATAAATTACTCCTCGGACAGGTTCCACTTCTAACCAGACAGAAGAGCTATCTGTTGGCAGCTTAAAATATTGGTTGGCCCTTGCTTCTAGCTATAAAGATTTAGAACCTCTTGGAGATCAGTCTTTTGACATGCTTGGCCTAGAAGAACCCTTACACACAGCTTTCTTGGAGCACCAACTTGTTCCAAGAGAGACATTGATCATTTGTTTTCTTCCAAGCATGTATCCCTCCCTCCACTAAGGATTTACAGCATCTGTGAAGCTTCTGGCCTCTACTAGGTCACATGACACTGGACATTAGCCTGGCCTTTGCTTCTCCCAGTCTCTCCCAGAAAGTAAGTGCCAAGGGGAGTAATCCAGAATAAAAAAAGCCTCTCTGTATCTCCGGACTCCTTCCCGGCATCTGGCCTTCCTCAAGCAGCTGAGGTGGACAGGCCACATGGCAACCAGAAAATAGGAAACAGGCCTGTGCCCGGGTGGTCTGCTGCTTGCTGTCCACTGTTGGCTAAGGAACATAACCACTGGCCATGTAGCTATCCAGCAGAGACTAGTAGGTCCCCAGGGCAAACAGTGGCAGCACAGACTCCCCACTTAGTAGCCAGCATACCTGCCTTCTGGCCATAGCAACCCCCAAATGCTGCCAAAAACAAGAGATACAGGAACTGTCTGTCTTCACTGCCAAAGCAAGGGATGCAAGTGCCTGTCTTCACTGAGCCAGTGTGGCCACAGAAACTACCTATAGGCAGAGGACACACTTAGGAAAACTCATTGAGCCTGAGTATCTGTATCCAAGCCATTTGCCCACAGGGGTTGTCACCAAGATGCACACAGGCTGCAGAAGAGGACTCTGCTATGGCTGGCTGGCTGCAGAGTATCTGGCCACAGAACAGAACTGCTTGGGTTTAGGAGCTCACCTATGCTTTAGAAGTTGAGGTGCTGGGACTGGTCTGTGTGATCATGGAATATTGGGGGACAGGGGAGGGGTTCAGAGCAGCCCTCTCTCGTTGCACAGCTAAGTTGGCACAATGTCAATGCACATACTCAATGTGTGTTCCTTGTGCCCCACTAGGTACCAGGCAATGTCCTGGGTGCAAGAGATAAAATGGTGAATGACATGAGATCCAGTCTCTCAGCTTTAGGAGATGGCAGTTCAGTAGGAGACATAAAGGGCCTGTGATTGGATATCATGCAAAGTGAAAGTACTGTGTAGTGAGACTCCATCTCCAGCCAGCCTAATAAAGTCAACATAGCCCTCCAGGAAGGCCTCTGCCTGGCTCTAAAACAGACAGGATAAGGGGGAGTGGAGAGAGAGAGAGAGAGAGAGAGAGAGAGAGAGAGAGAGAGAGAGAGAGAGAGAGAGAGAGAGAGAATTCAAGGCTCATCAGCAGAAGAAAGTGCAGACTTCCTAGAAAGTGAAGGCACCAGGAAGTACTACTGGAACAGAGAAAAGCAGGCAGAGAGTGGAACAAGAAGAGACCAGAATCAGAGGCAAAGGTTATTTAGGTAGAGCACTAAATGGATTTGTACTTGGCAGGATGTGAAGAAGATCCACAAGGTCCCTGTGCTCTTTGGTCTTCCCCTGGGCTTCAGTAGGCAGAGCAACAAACGTCACAGGGTCACTCCTGGGGCCATGGTACACTGGATAGGAGAGTTGCAAATACAGTTAGGATCACCAATCACCAGTCATTGGCTTAATGGACAGGGAGCCTATTCAGGGCAGGATTTACATGGGAGACACTCCTCTGGTGGCATGGTAGAGGGGTCTTGAAGGTGGACCCTGGCACTGAAGGTGGGCCCCGGTGTGAGCATCTAGCTTCCAGGACCTCTACCCTATAGCCATCAACAAGTGGATCCTGTCATCAGCTTAAAATGAGGATCTGAAGCTGCAGGTGAGACCAGGAAAATGTGAAAAAGGACTTTAGCCAGAAAATGAATCGTGTTTAAAGTTGCAGGTGAAAGGGGTCTCAGAAAACCCTGAAATTCCCTCAAGGCGCCTTCCTATTGACATGCAACTCACACAGCCTCTCAGCAATGACACATGTCAACTTCTACGGCCTCTTACAAGTGTTCACACCTTCCTGCTCCACATTTTACTCCTGAGCCTTACTGTAAGCATTACCAAAAGCAGCCAGCAGTAACCGTGCCCAGACACTATGCTGTGTCGGAATTCGCTTTCTACAATTAATTAGTACATTAGTTTGTTTGTTTTCATTTATTCTATCTTGGTTCTTTGGAACACAGACTATGTGCAAATTCTTTGCCAGAACATGACACGGATGCTGTTCCAGTTTTATTTACTATTATTGTAACGAAACACTGCCCCAAACCAACTTGAGTAAAGGGATTATCCCATCTTACAGGTGACAGTCCATCCCTGCGGGACTTGAGGTAGGTGCTCAAGGCAGGAACCTGGGCCCTGCGCTTTGGATATTGCCATGGCAGGAGCATGTGGAGGAAGAAAATCATTTACATCAGAGTGGACAGGAAACAGAGAGAACACCTTTTGTGTCAATTAACTATCCCGTGACATGCAAGAGTCCTTTAAGTAATATGAACACATAACATTTACTAGTGGTATGGGGTCTGGTTATTTTCTGGCAACCTATACTCATTTAGCCCCCACATCCCTCTCCTGTGGTAAGAATTCAGGTTCTCATACACGTTAAGCAAATTTTCTACCGATTAGCTACACCCCTATACCTCAGCTTTGCTAGTGATACCTTTTAATACATAATTAATAAATTCATTTAAATGGTGTTTATTTCTTTATTCTGATTTGTTTTGGAGTTTTCTATGTCCCCAAAGCTACCAAAGTATTCACCCCTGCCTTCGTCTCGACTTGAAACACAGAGGTTTTTCTATTTTGCTTATTAGTGCTAATATCCATCCTATGTACTTGAAATGAGGTCAGAGGCATATTTTTATTCTTTCTTTTCATGAATGTGTGTAAATATGATGACATACTCAGGTGAACAGAAACACTTAAAAGAGCCACAGGGTCAGAGATAACCACTTTTGCTTGGCTAGGTCTTATTTCCATGGTAGCTACTGAAATGGGAGTGATTCACACATACTTCAATGGCAGTGAGGAGGCTCCTGCAGAGAGGGAGGTTCTGAGCTCCCAAGTGACCAAATGCATAGCTACCAAGGACGGAGGAAGACTATGGGAGCAAAGGTTGAAAGTCGGAGGACCTGAGGCAGGAGGTGTGCCATGTCTCCTCAAATGAGTGAGAGGACTATAGAAGGTTTGCAGCCATTACTGTGACACATAGAAGCGTGAGCCAGAGTATAGGGACTCCTGGGAGACCTACTTCATTCTCTCTGAATTCACAGGGCTGACATATTGCTTTGCTCTGTCATTTTGGTGCTTTTGTTGTTGTTGTTTTCCCAACAGTATGTAGTCATTGTGTCACACACACACAGACACACATACACACACGTGCATGCACACACATGCACACACACATTTATCCAAGATATTGGTAAGACAGACAAGTAAGATGAAACTCAGACAGGCAGAGGAATTATGAAAATGCTATGCTTAAGTACATACATTAGCATAAGTTACTTATTGGGAAAGAATTTGCAGTAGTTACAGGTGAGAGAGCCCACATCAAATGGAGGCTAAACAAGATAAAAAAAAATGTGTGTCATAAAAAAATTTGGAGGTAGACAGTTGTCTTAGGGTTTTACTGCTGTGAACAGACACCATGACCAAGGCAAATCTTATAAAGACAACATTTAATTGGGGCCGACTTATAGGCTCAGAGGTTCAGTCCATTATCATCAAGGCAGGTACATAGCAGCATCCAGGCAGGCATAGTGCAGGAGGAGCCTCTGCTAGCCTCTAAGAGAAGACTGACTTCCAGGCACCTGGGGTGAGGGTCTTAAAGCCCACACCCACAGTGACACACCTACTGCAACAAGGCCACGCCTACTCCAATAGGACCACATCTTCTAATAGTGCCACTCCCTGGGCCAAGCATATGCAAACCATCATAAAGGTAAAAGATTGGTTTGTCATCAAGGGTCTGAATTTCTTTCATCTTTTCCCCTGTGTCTTGTAAATAGTCGCAGCCTCAGAATCGATGTTGCTGTAATGCCACCCAGAACCTCCAAAATTCTAGATACAAGAAGGAGAAACTACAAACACTCTGTGATTGCAGTCTAGGGCTGCAGGATTCACTAAACAACCTCCTGTTACATCTTGGGCCAACCCTCCAAGCAAGCTAGTGAGTTAGCTTTTAACTAAACCCACTGATTCCCAGAGCAAAACCTGATGTTGGTAAGACCAAGGAAAGAACCAACATTGGATAGACAAATGGCAATATGTAACCCTGAAGAGAAATTTGTGAGATTCAGACACCAACTGTTAAGTCCAAGAATACAAAGGTTATAAAAGGAACTGTACGAAGAAGTTATTCGTGGATGTGTGGTTTCCTCTGTATCATTTTCCATGTCTTAGTCAATTTTCGATAAGGGGCAATATAATCAAATGGTTTTTTTTGTTTTTTGTTTTTTGTTTTTAGAAAAATTGATTCCCTTCTCAAGTGCGTACATCAGTGAACAAGACAAGAGGACGCCCCACACAGGAAGTGCGCCTGGAATTCAGCCCTTAGCAAGGAGAACCTGATTGAGAGAGATGTGTGAACCTTGACATGCATGCTAATGAGACACTGGTCAGATCTTGAACTTGCCTCCAGTCCACCTCCACTCTCCTCTGCCCTACCTCAGCCTCACACTTCCCATTTGTAAATCCTGGTATTAGCAAGTGGGAGATGCTAGAATTTCAACCCAGCTGAGTTTCTGTTTCCCCTCAACAACTGTGATAGTGCCCAGCATAGGAGTGGATTGGTCTGCTTTGGGCACCTCATCCAACCGCACACAGACTTTGACTGCAGCCCCAAAGACTCTGTTATGATCTCTCCTTTACCATCTCCTGTTTGTTTTATAACTGTGCTCACCATCAGCCCCATGTGGCTATTTCAATTGAAATTAAACAAAAACATTTTCAGCTTTTCAGTTATATGTTTGAGTTGGAGGCCGGAGGTTCTCAGTGTCCAAATTGGTTGGCAGGATCATTACTGTTCCCATTACTGAAGCACATGCTAAGCACTGGAGGGTGGCAATCACACACAACTCACCTGTGTGAGCCACGAGGCCCGCACTGAATGCGTGGGAAATGAACGCACCATCTAGTGCCTCCGATCTGACAGGCTGATGCTGGGTGGGAAAGGCGTCTGGCTGGAGATAACTTTTCAGCCAAGTCCCCAAGGTAATTACATGAATGGGTGGGTCAGGAAGAGCAGAGCACTCAGAGGAGGAACTGACGATGACCAGTGGGAAAGGCTCAGGGAATTGGAACCCGCCTGCTACTGTTCCCGGGCTCCTTTCCCGCTGCCAGCTAAAAGTCATGCGAGGCTGTGCTTTCTTATCAGGCTTCCTCCAGCGTGCACACAGCCTGCCTTGGGAGGGTAAAGTCTGGTTTTGACTAATTGGACTCTTGGCAGGTTGACAGTCAGGCAATTTTTAATTTTTTGATTTTTTTTTTTTTGCTTGTTTGCTTCATTGGTAAGTTTTGATTAGAGGTGAAACTAGAGGGTACCCCAGAGAATCACAAAGAGTTGTCCCAGAGATTTCCAGCCACAGTCAGCATGTGTACAGAACGCCAGTGAAAATGGATGTGTCTTCCTGGCCCTGGGGCACTGGAAGATCTCTGAATTCCTCATATAAGCTGTTCAACCCCCAGGGCAAAAGATTCGCAGCCAGGCCCTGCTGATTTGCTCCATAACTAGACCTGAGAGTCATCTTTTTTTTTCCCCTATTCACTCATAGGTTGAAACCAAGCCCAACCATCCACTAGTTATGTGAGATCTCTGAGTTTTCTTTTCTCTACCACAGGGGTAAACAGAGTCGGAAGCATGAGACAATCTACTGGAGGCAGAGTCCCACGGTAGCCAACTGCATGTGTCTGCTTGGCTAGGTCACAGGGTGACCAGAGATGTGGTGCAGCATCACTTTGGCTGTGTGTTATGGAGACCCTGGAGCAGTTCATGTCTGACGTAGGGAGAAAAGCAAGCCACACTTTCCAATGACAGTGGACTCAAGCTCTAACGGATCAAAAACCCAGGAAAGCTCTCTCTCTCTCTCTCTCTCTCTCTCTCTCTCTCTCTCTCTCTCTCTCTCTCTCTCTCTCTCTCTCTCTCTCCCCCCCCCCTCTTTCTCTTCACCCCCCCCCCAGCTAGAACAGCCTTCTTCTGCCTCCAGACATGAAATCCAGCTAGAATCTATTCAACTGGCTTTCCTGTTCCTCTGGCTCTCAGCCTCAGACCGAAATAGTGCTTCTGGCTCACCTGGGTCTCGACCTTATCCATGTCAATCACAGGACACAGCCTCTATAGTCGCCAGGAGTCAGTCTCTGTACTCAGCCTCCATCGGTTCTGTCTCTCTAAGGGACTCTGACGGACACATTGCCTAGTCCAGTGTCTCATCTGAAAGGCACTGTGTAATGGTTTGTTACACACATTAATAATAATAATAATAATAATAAATGTTTTCATTTTCCATATTACAAACATTTCTAAAGTTAGTCATTCTAAGGCTTGAAGGAGTAATTATGCTATGTCTCAGACTCTGGGACAAATGGCTGAGGAGCCTATTTAACAAATCAAGTAGACCTGACCACCAGATTTTCCCAGCATCCTTCAGTCCCTTCCTGTTTACATCCTGTCCTTCCCCCAGAGGCTCTTCCCTGTAGAATCCAAACACTTTAGTTACCTGCTCATTTTGTACCTCTGCCCTCTTGGCTGCTGTACCTGGTTCCCCTCTCTTCCTACCTCCCTTCCCTATCTCCGCCCCCACCCTCACCATGCCCCCTGTCCTTCTATCTCCTCCCATGGCTCAGGGTCATGTCTGAACTCTCCCAGATGGCCCGGCCTCTAGCTATGCTTTCCCACATGTCTATAACAAACTTTCTCCTCCACTATACCTAGGAGAACTCATTCTTTCCTTGTCCTTTCTGCCTCATTCACATATTAGCTGCCATTTATCAAGTTCCTACTTAACACTGATTTTTTTTTTTTGTTGGTTTGGTTTGGTTTGGTTTGGTTTGGTTTGGTTTGGTTTGGTTTGGTTTGGTTTGGTTTGGCTTGGCTTGGTTTGGCTTTGGTTTTCAGGGTTGTCAAAAACAGGGTTTTTCTGTGTAGCCATGACTGTTCTACAACTCAATATGTAGACGAGCTGACCTTGAACTCATAGAGATCCCCCTGCCTCTGCCTCCCAAGTGTTAGAACTAAAGAATGCCACCACTTCACAGCTAACAATAATCTTCATAACAGTTTAGAAGTGCCCCCTCATTACCTGCTATTTACCTCGCTTCTTCCCTGATCACTCAATGCCAGGAGGACTAGTGTGGTAGCCCCTTGTCTATTCCATCCATGCCTGGCCTCCCATATGGCAACAAATGCATCTTCTTAAATATCCAATCAGAGTCCATCTCCACCATGCCCCATACCTGCCAGGGGCTGCCCGTCGGACAGGCGGAAAGAGCTAGATCGAAGTCCATCACCAGTCACAGTTCTTCAGATGTGTACTCCATCCATTCAAGTGTGTGCTGTAATCATCCCTTCTGTGGAAACTGAGATTCACTTCACCGAGAGTAAAGAACTTATCACAGGCTGCCCAGCAGGCTGGTGGCCCCACTGAATATGAGGACATTGATCACATAGGTACTCAGCCCATTTGCAGGCTGGAGGCTTGGGAAGGTCCACGCTGTTCTCTCATCGTCTGGTCCCTTGGAGGTACCTTTCAGAGAGGAGAGTTCATGACATCCTTTGGTGTAGGGTGTTCTCTCTACTCCTTAGAATGCCAATGAACTCAGCCCCCAGGGAGTGCTCCTGTAAGCTTCCCTGTCACCCCCTGCCCTGTCTCAGCCTGACATTCCCATGGCCTTTGTCCCCTTTCCCAGAATGCTCTTAGCCTTGACATGAAGGACGTGCTAAACCTTGGCAAGCATCCATTTCGGATACCTAATGTTCTGTGACTAATGACTGAGCAGGAGGGACTCTGATAGAAATATCCCATGGATTCTGTGTCCCTTAGTCCCCCTACAGGCCAACTTGGGAGTTAATCTACTCCAACCTCCAGTATACAGCTCCTGCCACTTTGGTGTCTTCTGGATATTAGTCATCTACCAACATTTAAAGTTGATGTCACATGGATGGCATTCGTTCACACTTTAACCTTTTGAACACCTGCCTTCTTTGGGAGGATTCCTTACTATGTGAACTATGAAATCGAAGAGGGCTCTCCCTCCTGTCTGACCTAAGAAGAGTTAGCAGGGTGCTTCAGCTCTGGCTATGACTCCTAAGCAGGCCATGCAACTGCATGGAAAAAAATCAAAGCTCTGTGTTAAATGGCAACAACGTTTGGTACCCTGACAGCAGTTATGGAAATGGAACACTTTCTGCAGAGGGACCATAGCTGTGACCTGACTGCCTGGGAGATGTAGGTCCTGGACACGTTCTCCAATTTTCAGAACTCTGCCATCACCCTTTGAATGCTTTTTCTTGTTAAATCTGCTGCTGTCATCCAGCAACCTTGAGTGGTACCCACAGAGATGCAGACTTGGGACACGGTAAGATGGCACACGGAGCTCCATGCAAAATTCCCCAACTGTCCTGATTTAAGCTCATTGCAAGCTGCCAAGTCTAAAATGAGGGAGAATTACAGGGAGAATAATTACAGGGAGAATCCATGACAGAGATCTTAAGAACCGGGAGCTAGCCAGGTTCTTGAGTCCTGCAGACTCATGTCCATAGCATATATTCTATGGGCACATAGACACAGCCTGAACACGTAAGCAATTCATTGCACAACAGGGCCAGTCTAGTAGGGCATTGTGAGGTGTTAAGTGTTCCTTAATACACAGCCAGCACCAGGAAGACAGGGAGGCGGGCTGGGGCAAAGGTGACCCTAGGGAATGCTATGTCAGAGCTTCCTCACATGTAACAGGTGCCTTGTGGTTTCCGTAATTTCAGAGTCTTGGAGAAGCCCTGCTGTTTATCAGATCAAAAGGGCACAGAAAATCAAGCTACAGGTAGAATCTTCTGCCGCTTTCAGCCTCCCTGTCTCCATCCTTCGTTGAGTCTTGTAGTTAAGCTGCATGCGTGGGCATGACATCACTTCGTTTCAAAGCAATTCCCAAGAAGGGCGCTGTTTGTCATCCTCAAGTTGTTTATATCACAAATGAGGAAGCTCAAACTCCAAGAGGCAGGCAGGTATGGAGTGGCAGATCCGGGAGCTGAGCCCAGACCAGCCAGGCTCTAAATGTCACATTGTTTCTACTAAGTAGGGGCTGTTTTCCTTTCCAGGGCAATTGTCAAGGGCCCTAACCAAGAAGGGCTGTCAACTAAGGCCTCTGACAGTAGAATGGACAGGAAGTCTTGTGGTGGCCGCAAGTGATAGATATATGGAGGTAGCTGCCCATGAGATGTGGGTATGTCAGAACTGGGCTGGGTTACTAATGCAGAGCGACTTCTGACCGAGTTGTTTTCTCAAGAAGTCTTGGTGGGGACATTGTTCTAGAAGAAGGGGGAGTGGAGTGGAGGAGGAGGGTGGAGGAGGAGGGTGGAGGAGGAGGAAGGAGATGAGAGGAGGGTGAATGGGAGCAGAGAGAGAAGGCCAGAAAGAGAAAGGCAGAGGGAGAAGGAAGGGATGAAGGAGGGGAGAAAGGGTTGAGTTAAGGCTTTATCTTCATTTGTATCTTCATTCCTGTTCTGAATGGAATTCTCTAGAAGCAACAAGCCTTTCAAGATGTCAGCATCCCTCCAACCTCCAGCTGAGGCAGAGCCCCTTCACCACTTACATATGTCTGCTGGACAGGAACCTCTTAAGACCTGTTCAAGATAACACAGCTGTGTACAAGCGGAAAATGGAACAGTTTCGCAGCCTTGAAGAGAACCTCCTTGAAGATGAGCAATTTGCTTCCTTTGGAGCCTTCTGAGGGCACCACTCCCATCTTCCCCACCACAGCCCTAAGGGCTTGCCAATGCTGTATAGAAAGAGAAGCTTCATGGAGCAGCAGAGCTGTCCTGCCAGTGGCTCATCTCTGACTGATGGAACAGTCATTCCCCACCTGGACTGTAGTTGACTTGGACAAAAATATGTTTGTTTCCCCCAGTGATGCTGATCTTTGCCATGATGGGAGTTCTGCACATCTGGCCTCTTGCCCCACATGTCACTACTCCCTGGACAGCCAGAGCAAGGTACATGGCTAGTAGTAAGGGTTCAATGAGGCCAAGAGTTGGACCTCAGTCTCTTGTCTTCATCCTTAAAAGTGAGAGGTTTGTCAAGTTTCAGGCTCCCCTCAGGCTGGGGGATCCCGTGGATCGGTCTACGGTCCCGTGGGAGGTCAAGAGCATAGCCATCTCAGACTCTTGCTGTAAGTCCCGTGCTCCAGTCACACAGATGACAGGCCATGTGCCTTGCCCTCTGGTCTCAGTTCAGAATCAGGAGTGAAGGGAAAGATCTGCTTGTGCCCTTGGCAAACTCAGGGAGCAGAACGCACAGCCAGTGTTTTTAATATCATCTCTGCCCTTGTTCAGAGACAAACCTCTCCATGAGAGAGCAAACCACAGGATGTCCATCTCCTGGGGCTTAGTCATATTTACCACTCCAAGTCGCCTCAAGAGCTGCACCTGTCTCGCTCACCCTGATGTCTCCTCACACGCAGCACTTAACCCCCATCTACTGTCACATACCCACATGACTTCCTGACTTCTTGGCAGATCAGCTCCACCTTAGAAGCAGCATACAGAGGTCATGCACAGTACAAAGAGAGACTGTCATAAATAATGTGGGACTCCCCATTGTCCCCTTGTCTCAGGCCAGGGTCTTATTAGGTCAGCTTGGCAAAAGCCTGCCAAGTATTTGGCACAAGGGAGGGGCTGGTCTCTGGAGTATTTGCAGCTCTTCCCAGGCATTGATGTAAAAGTCTTAAAAGAACAGAAGGCACCCAGGACAGGCAGCACATATAGCTCTGGGCACACAGCAGAATGAGTGGCTATGTGAACACACACATCTTGTGTCCGCCTGTTCCTGAGACTTCTCCTGGAGTGCAGTGTGACTGTTTCCAACTAAGCTTCAATCATTAGGTTTGTGAATTGACAAGGAACTGAAAGGAAGGGATTGGCTGCCACACAACGTCTATCAATCAAGACTTGTGCGGAAGATTGGTTGGAGGTGGGAGAGGCAGAGTTGAATGAATGCTTGCCCAAGACTTTGATTGACACTGAGGAAGGCATGACTGAGTAAGGAGCGTGGGATCCTCGTGGAGATGATGTGGTTACCAGGAACACCTCAGCGCTGCATTTCCCTCAACACTGTCATGGTTGGGGAACACTTTCCAATGTCGTTGCGTGCTGTCACTCATCAGATCAGCCTGAGTGAGCCGGATGCCCCTCTGGCTTGCTCCTCTGCACTCTGTGAGTTTCTGTGTACATTCTCCAGACTTTTAGCTCTTCACATTTCAGGCATATGACTCCTATAAAACTGAAGGATGGCTGAGGTTTTCCAAGGTAAGAATAGGCGCTGCCACTTTTGCAGCACAGAACCTGGCTCATGGTAGGTGCTAAGAAGATACCATAGAATGGAAGCATTTTGCTGTTCAGAATGGAAAACTCCTGTCCCCAGGGGCTCCTCTGTGACTGTGACTGCTCTGATATATATAGTTCCTGTGAAAAGCCTGTTGTATCATTCTTGTTGAGTTGCTGATGCTCCAGAGATACTGGAATCTGTCCATCCTTCTCTGACATTCCCATCCCAAGTGAGAGAAGAAGAGAAACCCTATAAGAGGGTCCAGACACTTCCTAAAAGCAGCCCCCCCCACTGCCCACTACACTGCCACTTAAAGGAGATTTCACATTTTATTTCACCCCTGACTTTGTTGAGAGCCAGTAAAGCAACCAATAAATATGTAGAGTATCTCCACAGTCAAAGAAGTTTGTGCAGCATGGACATGATCCACTGTGGTGTCCAGGGTTCTTTCTCTTTTGCTCCAGGCAGATTCATAATGAGATGAAGTAAGCCCACATGGTCTAGAATGAAATGAAGGGCCCACACACTCAAGCTAGCAGCATTCAAGAAACCAGGGAGAACAACCTTAGCAGTCACAGAAATGTGTAAGAGGGCTAATTTAAAAGAACTCTAGTGATTAATGTTAAGACAGTGGCATAAAAGGGAGGGAATATGAAGTGTTTAGTCACTGCAAATCAAGTTTAGATAAGGGAATAGCAGATTACATCAGTGAAAAGTTATATTGGAGTTTGTATATCCTTTATCATGAAGCCTGTGAGCAAGGCAAACCTGGTTTTTTGATAAGAGATCTGGCAGTCTTAGCTAGTTAACAAATTGACTAAGGAGCTAATAAGGTGGTAGATTACCTTGGGGTAAGGAGCTAGAGGTCTGTTTTCTAGCTGTCAAGCTATAGTCAGCTTAGCTGTCAATGCAATCAGAAATCTTGGAAAAATAAATTATAATCCAGATGTCATGTGTTAATTAAAATGACAGAGGTTGGTCTATAATCCACTATCTGAACAGTTCTCCCAGGGCCCTGTGGTCTCTCCTTCACAACTTGGGCAGAGGTAGTATGGCCATCAGGTCCAGAAACAAGAAGCTTTCCCGTGGAGTAGGAACATGGGAGCGATGACTCACCTTGTCTTAGCCAATATAAGACATTTAATTCTCCAGGGGTCCTCTGTTTGTCCACAGTGTGGGCCAAGCCCTGGCATCAGACAATGGCAGTGGAGCAGTGTTTCTCAGTGGTTATCATACCACGATCCAGGCAGTCTTGTCTCTGTGCCCATACTTCTCGGAGACCTTTCCAAGGGGGGCGGTGTCACTGTTAGAGTTTAGGAGTCTCTTTCATAATAAGCTTAAACATTCAACATTTCTTTTAGCAGATTTCTGACAAGATTGAGAGCTAGTATCTATGAAGCATATCTAAGTTAAACAATCTGTGTTTGCTTTTTATTATTTGTTCTGGATGTATCCAGTAAGCAAAGAGGTTATATTATAACTTAATGCCAGTAGCAAAAACCAAAGCTAAACATACCTTTAAGGCAATAATCTTTAACTTTTTACTGTTGTACACCTTTAAATTGATAGTAAATCTTTTTTTTTTTTATCAAGGCAGGATAGAAATGATGTGAAAATCTTATCTTAATTTAAAAGTGTCTTTGGAGACCTATGTCAGGCTGTTCTAAGGTAAGAAGGCAGTGAAGTGGGAACTGCCCGTAACAAAGATGGTGGAGAGTCATGAGACTGCCTTTCACCAAGATGGTGCTGAAGCTATTGCCAACCATATGACTGCCCTTAGCTAAGATGGTGCTGAAATGATAGTTCCACCCGTGGAAGAAAGTCTTGTGTTATACCTTAGACTGGAACAGCAGAAGTGTTGCTATGTATCAGTAGAGACACATTTTGTCTGGTGGACAGGAGGTCTCTCCCTGTAACCGCAGTTGCCTCTGTCACTGTGGCTGTTCTAAGCAGTGCACAGGAATTGAAGACTGTCTGCTGGAGCATACAGCTGGCACAGCTCTGGCTGGGGGCTGGGGGAGCCCAAGGATGTGGGCACCTGCAGCCATGCTCAGGACTGCCTGCTTCCCAGCAACTCTGTTCAAGTGCAGTGTGGCATGTGTGTCAAGGGCTCAGGGCAGACAGAGAGCAGAGCAAAGAGAAGAGGATAGGAGAGTATTAAAGTGGTTGGGAGTGCAGGAGGGAAAAAGCCTACATAGAAATCTTTCCATTATTTGGATTGCTGAAGAGAGTTGTAAAAGTTTGTATGTTTGTTTGTTTGATTGTTGTTGTTGTTCCTTTTTTTTAAACCCAGTTAAGAGGCCATTTAGAGTTATTATCTAGTGGGTACTGGGGTCAAATTTTAGCCTGTGAATTTGGAAGCCTTTAAGACTGAAAGGTATCCCAGTGGGGAGTCTGGAATTACAGACAAAGACAAGATACATGTTATTAATATTATTGCTTTTGGTGTCCCAAGGATAAATTAATGGCTAATAATGAGCAGCCAGGCTACATTTACCAGGCCACCAGACAGTAACCTAGTATCTGAGCTGCATGTCCAAAGCCCGAGCCCAAAGCCCAGGGCCAGAGGGAGAATGGTTTGTCTAGGCCTAGATTTCTCATCTCCAAAACCATCTCGAGGAGAGAGAGCAAGCTCACTCAAGGGTAGAGGTCCTAAAGATGAAACTGTGGCTATGGAAAGCTTACCAGTTCACTGGTGTTTGGATGGAGAGGTCTAACAAGCCAGTGGCTGGAAAGTCCATGTGACAGTGGGAAATATGAACCTGTGAGTTATGGCACCAAATGTTGTGTTTTATAAAAAGCCAAGGATATGTTTTATAGAGTGTGGTATGGTGAGGTGGGAGGGGTGCATCAGGGGACCCATGATGAGGCATCCCCCCACCTCTACCCCAAGGCACCAGCCTTAAGATGGATGTAGTATAGAATAGAGTTTATTTGGGGGGATGGGAGAAGAGTTGAGATGGGAATAGAGGTAAAGAAAGAAAGGGGACAGAGAGAGAGAGAGAGAGAGAGAGAGAGAGAGAGAGAGAGAGAGAGAGAGAGAGAGAGAGAGAGAGAGAGAAATTGAGAGATGTAGGAGATGCCAGCCAGGAACACATGGAGTAAAGGGGGAAAGGAGAGAGAGGTCAGGGAGAGAAGAGAGTCAGAGAGAGAGAAGGGGCAGAGTGAGTGAGGAGGGGCCACAGCCCCTTTTACAGCAGGCCAGGCCTACCTTGCTGTTGCCAGGTCAATGTTAGGCGGATCCTAGAAGGAAGGCCAACCAGAGTCCCTTCTGGGGCCTTGAAGTTCTTTCAATATCCCCCCACACATACCCCAGCCCCTACAGCTCCCTGCATCTCTCCGCATCCCTCCACAGTAAAATGCCTGCCAGTGTCCCCCTCCTGGAATATACTTCTTGGATCCATTCCAAGCTCTTAGAGAAACTGGCACTTCATCAAGGCACTTAAAGAAAGCCTGGGAGAGTAGTGTGAACACAGAGCACTGGGCTATACACTCCCAGAGGCACTTTCTATACAGGGCCTCTGTGAGTAGAACCTTGTGGAACTGTGGGTGCTAGAAACCAGGTAGAGACTCAAGATCTTACCTTATTGAAGTTTTTCCAGTCATTCCACAAACACACACAGCGGATACTTACATCTTTAGATCCGGTACACTGGGTTTGACTTATTGGTCCCGTGGTCCACCAGCATTCCAGTCTCTGGCCTACAGTGTTTCCCAAGGACTGAATTCACACCACATATTTGTAATAAGAGGAAAACTGGAAAAGGAAAAAAATAAATGTCAAAACTAAGGAGCCCAAGCTTGACAAAGGAGCCAGAGAAAACTAGCCCAATAGCTAAGGTTTCCAGACACACACACACACACACACACACACAGCCATAAACTCTGCCAGACCCAAGGTTTGGATGGCTCACCCACCCACCCCTCCTGGAGTTTAATGAGGATCCTCTGGCAAGCCTGCCAGAGCCTCCTTTCTTCCTCCCCCTCTCCTCACCACTTGAGTCCGTAATGACAAGCCCAAACATTCTGGGTCCCTTCCCAGGCAAAGGCTTCTCTGTTGACATGTATCTCTGGGCCACTCGATGACATGATTATAGAAGAAACAAAGGAAGTGTATTTGTAATAAATCTCGTACCAAAAAAGAGACATCATTAAAAAGTCGGGTTTCTTTCCAGTGGCCTTGGCAGAAGAGAGCAAAGAGATGTTTGTGCATTGGTTTCAGCATCTTTAATTAGCCCTCGCTGTTTCTCTGTTTTATGGACTGGACTGTATCTCACAGACATCGAGGAAATTCTTAGGGTGAATCCCTGCCTCATAGTATGATGATATTTGGGGGTACAGCCTTCAGGAGACAACTAGATCATGATGGTAGAGCCTCACAAATGGCATTATTGCCCTTTTATAGGAAGAGATACAAGAAGAGATGAAGTCTGTCCCTCTCCAGCATGCAAGGTTTTGATGAGAAAGTAATATCTACAAACCAAAGAAGGCAGCCTTGCCAAGGGTGCATCTGCTGCCATCTTGAGCTTGAACCTGCTCAGTTCAGAACTGTAAGAAACACAAATATTGATTCTTTCGGCCACCATCTTGCTGCAGCCTAAAAAGACTAAGGCACTTCTAATCCAGCCTGATATTTCTAGGCCTACACTCTGTCCCTATTTACCACACTCCTAGGAGATCCCTTGGGTAGGTTTTGTTTTGTTTGTTTGTTTGTTTTGTTTTTCTGAAAGACCCCAAGACAATGGAATTTTGAGGCGAGTTGTCAAGGAATTGAATCATGCTGACAATTCATGAGGAGGCCTGAAGTGAAGATATTATACAGCTTTCAGGTGCCAGATAACAAAGCTGGGTACCAGAGGACATCAGGACATCATAGTAAGCCACTGTCCAGCACAGCATGGTGGTCAATAAAAATTTGTTTTATGAATGAATGATGTTTCTGTTTCTATGGCAACGTAATCAAGGCCTCTCATGTAGATTTGACAAATGAGAAAACTCATTCCTCAAGAAGTCAAATGACATATTCCACATAGAAGGTCACAGACCCTGAACATGGGTCTGACTTTGGAGACACAAGAAAGATGCAGACAGTTCTTAATATTATCCTAGAATCTGTCCCAAAAAGAGAGTTTATTTTCTCCAGAGCATTCAAAATATATTGATCCTACTCTGCTTATACACGGACTATCTACTATATATATGACTTGTTTGTGGCTAGCATGTATGTAGACATCAGAGGGCAGCTTATAAGAGTTGTTTCTCTCCTTCCACTGTGTGGGTCTTAGAGATTAAATTCAGATTATCAGGTTTTGAGGCAAGTGTCTTAACCCACTGAGCTGCTTCACTGGACTAAATATCATATATTTATGGTTAGATGGACTTATTAGTTCTTTGTCCACTATTAACTGTGAGATCTAGCCATTGTGGCATTTATTATAATCTATTACAATAAGTCACATTAGGCTCTGGATTTCTTTCAAGCATCTTGTCTCTCCCAGTGTCTCCAGCACCTAGATAAATCTTCACAAGCAGACCTTGGGTCAATGGAAGGACAGATGGATTGATATTTCAAAAAATACTTTTATTGACATTATGTCATATGATCTTTATATGACTCAACAAATTAACACTATCCCCAAAAAATATCCAATTGTGGAGTCGTTAGGTAACCTTATAAGAAACTATCTTTGAAGTATTTGAAGAAGGTGAGAAACATGAAGACAAAATGTTGGTATAGGATACAAAGCAGGGAGGAGGGGTATCAATAACTTAGGCAAGAGATGCAGAAATACATGGGCCCAGATAAGAGAAAGAAAGACAACCAGGGCCACAGTGAAGAGCTTCACAGGGGAGCAATGTCAGAGCTCCAGGTATTAACTTGACACACCTGGGAAGAGGGAAACTCAACTGAGGGATTGCCTCCATGATATTGGCCAGAGAACATGTCTGCAGGGATGTTTCTATGCAAATGCATTAAAATTTCACATGCAAATTTTTCCTTTCCAGTGCTGGTCAATAAAGAGCTATACCAAGAGGATTACTCTGGTTTGAAGACTTATGTTGAAAGTGAATTGCCATCGCAATAATCTTGGGGGTTGTGACTTAAAGACGTATGCAGCTTCAGGATGGGTGGAAGGGATTAGAGCAGGGATGAGTCCATTACCATAGGAAATTTTTAGAAGCCAATTTGACTTCTTCAGTTTTCTTGGGTCCCTTCCCTGCCTGCTCTCTTCCATGGACTCTCTTCCCACACAATCCCCCACACCATGTTACAGCACACATAGACATGAAGAACCTCACCAGATTCTGGACCTTCATCTTGGTTCTCTCTAGCCCTCAGACCTCTAAGAAAGAACTTTGTCCTCTTTATAAATGACCTACTCTTTGGCATTCCATTGTAACATCAGCCAGCAAGTCAACAACACACTGCTATCTTCTTCTAGCTGCAATGGATTTCTTTGAGAGAGTTGAGACAAGGTCTACTTACGTACCACAGGTTGGCACAGAACTCACTATGTAGCCCAGGATAACCTGGGACTTGCAATACACCTGCCTCAACATCCCATTTGACACCTTTGTCCCGGACTCTGAACATGCCTAGATGTGCTCATGAGTACTGTGGACATTTCACCACGAAGGTCACTCAGCCTTGGCCGAGAAGGGAAGCTCAACTCTCTCAGTCCCTCCCTAAACATCACCTTTCACAACTGTCAAGTAAGTACATGCTTTTAGGTACATACAAAGGTCCCTGATGCAAAGGATACTGGGATAAAAATTGTCTGGGGGAAGCTACAGACCCCTTCGCAAAGCTCAGTCTTCTACCCATGCTTATTTTCTGACAGCCCAGGTCTGTCTTTGTGCTAACTGACTGATACATCATATCACTGGATCCTTCTGATATTCCTATAGATGGGAAATATCCTGCTTGAGACTCTGAGCTCCAAAGAGCTGAGGTAGCCTACTCATGGCCACACAGCCAAGGTACTGGGAACTCAGGGAAAGAAACGTCTATCTTGTTCTAGAAGAAGCTAGAAGAGACCCAGAAAATTAAAAAGAGCCATTTGCTCCTTTTCTGGAAAAACAGTCAAGGAGCAAATTGGACATCTGGGAATTGGGAGTTTGGGAGGGTATTCTTTGTTTCTTGGGGTGGTACTGGTACTGGTGGTGGTGGTGGTGGTGGTGGTGGTGGTGGTTTGGTTTGATTTGGTTTGGTTTCAGTTTTGGTTAAGTTTACTTCCCTTCATTCATTCCTTTCTCCTTCCCTCCCTCCCTGCCTGCCTTCCATGGTTGAGTTAAGAGATGAGTTAGTTATGTGGCCTGAGGGAGACTCTCTAATATCAACAGGACTAAGATCATGTAATATGGATTCTTTGAGACTAGGGACTGTGATATGAAAGTCTCCAAGCATGGAGACCTTCAGCACAGGCTGAAAGCAGCCAGGAGCATAAATAGGCAGGCAGCAAGCTGCGACTGCCTCGGCTGAGGCCCTGGTTGCACTGGTCGGTGAGAGGTGAGATGCCCTCTTCAAATCAGGGCATGCTGACCAGGAGTGAGAATTTTCCACTGTCAGTCCAAGCCCTTAGATTTCACTGAACTCCCTCAATCCCAAGGATTCCTAACATTCCCAAGAAATAGAGAAGTGTGCCCCCTCAGAGGATAACACTCACTATGCATGGGTTTCCTGCCAGACGTGGCAAGTGGAGAACAAAGCCAGATTTATTTGTCTTGGGAAAATAAAGAAGATGTGAGGCCACTCAAACTCAAGTATCTTGGGGTGGATTGACACGGGTTCCAGCTGGTGCTGGGAATTCTGTCCCAAACTCCCTCAAAAGGCCACAGGGCCTCCAGGTCTCTTTTCCCTCTTAAGAACCATCTCTTCTGCCCCAGTGTTGATGAAGGCACAAGGCAGCTAGCAAGCACACAATAGTTAACTCAGAGTATGCCTACAAGACAATCCCAATAATTTATGTTCCTTCAGCTCCCACCATCCATCCTCCCGATTGGCTATGATTCACCTCTTTGCTGCTCTGGGCTTGCTTCACACCAAAGTCTAGGCAGAACTTTTTTTTTTTAATTAATAATAAAGAAAAAAATCAAAACACCCAGCTAATTACAAGTGAAACACTCCCTGCCGCACACGGGCCAGCTGACTTCATGCCTGCGCGGCAGAAATGTGATAAAATTCCCAAGTTGGTCCTTAACATATTTTAAAGTCAGATGGCTTAGCTCTGATCCCACAACCCTGTGTCCCAGCCAGCATTTAAAATATGACCTAAGATAGAACTGGTGACAGAGTGGGCGCTTTGTGGAGGGAAGTTCATCAGAAGTCAGTTTTCCTATGAGGTCTTATCCTTCCTGGGGCGCCATGACAAGGTCACCTGACCACTCCAGGGCAGTACCATACTTCCTCAGGGATAAGCCACAACCTTTCCAATGCCAAAAGCTCTGCTATCTGTCCTAGACACTTGACCCCTGACCATACTTGCTGCCACATTGTTATTCCATCACCAAATGTCTACTTGGAGACATGGTACCACAGTAGTTATGACTGTAATGTCTGAATGAGGAAACAATATGGTTTTGAATTTCATATCTCCCCAAGACTAGCTGCATGAACTTGGGCAAGTAATTTTTATCTAAGCCTCATTCCTGCAAATACAGTTTCTTTCAGGAATTTGGATCTGAGTGGGCCTGATGGTCTGAAAGGAGGAGAAACCTCTGCCAGAGACAACAGTGTATATGTTACATCCATCACCAGAACCACAATTGGGAGTATATGTTACTGCAAGCAGGACAAAGTCCAAGGATTGAAATGATGGGGGTTGGAGAAAATTAAACCCAGAACAAGGAAGGCCTAGTATCTTAGTTTCATTTCCTTTTGCTGTGATAAAAATACCCTGATATAAGCAATTATGGGAGAAAGGGTATATTTGGCTCACAATTTCAGGGAAGTCAAGGCAGCGGGACCTTGAAGCAACTGGTCATATCATATCCACAGTCAAGTTAGAGAGCAATAAATCAATACATTCATGCTACTGACTAGTTGGTGTTCTCCATTTGCATACAGTCCAGTACTCTGAAGCCAAGGGAATAGTCCCACCCACAGTGGGCAGGTCCTCCTACAACAATGAAGATAGTTGAGATAACAGATAGTGTGAGGATGAGATGTAATTACCAGTATCTCCCGGTTTCAATGGCGGATCTGTCAGGATTCACCACGGGAGGATTTAGAGTTAATAAGGTTTACAAGATTAGGATTTTGGTTGTTGTGCCCAGCGATTGAGTTACCATTGTTTCTGAACTAAGTCTGTGCAGTGTTTTCCTTCACATGGCCATTCAACTGGATTCAAGAAAGAGAGGTACAGCAGCAAAGCGTGGGTTTGCCAGATATGCACCACAAAGGCCATGGAAGATTTGAAGCATGGGGTTGGAGTGGTAGCAACCTACAAGTGGGAACCTAGTGAGCAGGGTGAAAAATTGTAGAGTTCTGAGTCAGAGTCACCAGGAGACAAAAACAGGTCGGCCATTGCCCACCAGTGCATAGCCGGCAAGGCTGCCAGGGCAGAGGCACCTGCACGGGAACATGCCGGTTCACTTTTAATATTTCCCCCACAGATACTCTCAGAGGCTCTTCTCCCACGTGACTCTAGAGTGTGTCAAGCTGACAACTCAAGCTAAGCATCAGCTTGACCTCTGAGTAGAGAATTAGGTTAAGAGGAAGGAAAGGGAAGTTTTCAAACTCGAGTATGGCAACGAATGAGGACTCTGGGAGGATATCAGTCTAGGAAGGGAAATGATGACTGTAGTGTAGGGGTGGCAAGAAGGCCACCATTTACCTTCACTGGTGCCTAAGGCTTGGCACAAGAGACTTCAATGAAGCCCCAGAAGTAAGGGTCAAGGAGGACCCCAATGAACATGCCAAATTGGATTGAGAAAAGCCCACGAGGCTTCAGTCCTGCACCAGGAACTGCAGGCACCTGGGGAAAGCTGGGAGCAGGAAAGATGCTCCCTTCCAGGAAGGAGCACACACATTGGTTGTCCAGTGTCAACTGGTCAGCCCTGAAAACACACATACAAGGACCATTGTGTGGGCTCAGCAGGATGTGTGTGTGTGTGTGTGTGTGTGTGTACATGCAGGCACTCAATAACAGTCGATGAAAAAAACAAGTCATGAATTTGAAGGAGAGTAGGGACAGGTATATGGGACATTTTGGGGAGAGGAAAGGGAACAGAGAAATGTTGTAATTAAAATATAATCTCAAAAATTAAAAAAATATATATATATATCAAAAGTCAAGGATATGTACAAGAGAAAGATTTCCCAAACTTTAGATTATGTGTTTTTGAGTCCCCTCAAATCCATCATCCCTTCACACTAAATGAATCCTCTACCCAGCCCTCTCCTGCTGTGGGGGACAGGGTGTGTCATTTTAGCCTCTCCATTATGTAGACCTCATACCATCCTATTTGCACAGAAGGGAAGCAAGGCTATAAGATCAAGATTCACTAGGTCTCACACACCAACAAGTAACACATCTGGTCCACTGCATGTGGAATCCTGCACCTGGCAAAATCCAAAGGCAAAAAACTTGAAATCTGTGCTTGGTGCTGAGCCAAAAATCTCAAGAGCAATCACTCTGTCCAGGAATCAAAAAGTGTGTGTTGACATCTGTGATGGGTGAACTACTGGACCAGGATCCACTGAGACAGCAGAGTGTAGTGTAAGATCTCTGCCTTCTGAGCCTTTGTCAGGCTGGGTGGGACCCCCAGCAGAATAAATAACGCATGCTTAATGAGTACATGCTGAATCTGTCCCACTTAATGTGTTCAGGTTTTATTGTGTGTCTCACCCTAATAACCAACGAAGGACATTATTCTGAAATGTCTAGACAGGCTCTTGGCTCTTAAATATTGGTTAAAGGAATACCAAGAAGTTGAGCTGTGTAGGAAGGTAGGAGAGAAACTGTAATAGACAAAAGTTAATACTTTCTAGTGAGGAAGGGACTAAAGGATTTGATATCCAAAAAGTGAGATGGCATAGCGAGGTTGCTAGGGGAAGCATACATCTCTGGGAAGATTGTTCATCCTCTTCCTTTTAAACTCCCCTCCCCCTAGTACATCTACTTTGAATCCTTTCTCAACTACTGGACTCCACCCCAGGCAGGAGAGACACACATAATGGGTGATAGAGGTCTTCCACTAAGCATCTGAACTGTTTGTATCACAATGACGAAATATCTGACAGAAACTACTTAAGGGAGGAAGGTCTTCGATTGGCTCACAGTTTGGAGGATTCTGTCCACCCTAGCAGGGAAGGCAAGGTGGCTAGCAGGGCTACGTGAGAGTTGGAGTTTGCAGTTGCTTGCAAGGATCAGGAAGCAGAGAAGGCCAGACCAGTAGCAGAGGTGGGCTATTGTCTTCATGTCACAATGGTTCGACAACCCCCCACAACAACATCTGCAGTTGGGGACCATGCATATGGGGGGACACTTTACAGCCAAACCACAGCAGATCAGGAAGAATAGCAGTCTTCTCTGCCTGCCTCTTGCTTCTTTATTTACAAGGTCCATAACACAGTCCATCCACCTCTAACTCCTATGTCTTTCCAGAACCTTGAGCCCAACTCCATTCAGACAAAGGTGTCTGTCTTTCTTCTTTACCCACCCATCCCATTTCCATATTCTTTCCATCTTGATGCTGTCGATAGACACAAACCCATGCCTCTCAACTGCCCTAGCTCCAGCAAACCTCAGCAGGTCATCTATCTATCCCAGCCCTGTATCCAGTTGCTGGCATGACCATCTCTCCTGATTTTCTCAATGTGTGTGATCATTCCTCATCCTGAAGGGATACGAACAGAGATTTGGGTTGGGGGAATGCTGGGGCAAATCCTTTGACTGGTGTGACAGGAAAGTCTACTTTTAGATCTGGTTTCCTGAGGACAGAGCTTAAGACACACATTTGGGTATGAATTAATGACAACAGATTCAAGGACAGCAACCAATAGAAGGGAAAAAAAAGACATAACTAAGCCAAGATGTGGGTTCAGCTGTCATCAAACTAAACATGACCTCCTCGGAGATCCACGTACCAGGCCCTGTGCATGGATCCCACTTTGAAATAGGAATGTCTCTTGGTGCCCTTGATCAATTCATCTATGGACTCAGATTGCAGAAGTCAGCTGAGGAGGTAGATGTGACACATAGTCTTCAAAGCTGAAGGACTACAATGAGTGCAAACAAAGAGCTGGAGAAGCAGCACTGTTGAGTCCCAGGCAGGCAGTCCGAACACAGCTTGAGTATGGGACCTGTGTGGGGCTCCAACAGCAGTCACTTCAAACTGCCTTAGAGATGCTTGGTGTGGAGACCTGGGGAGATGACTCAGACTGTCAAGTATTTGATTTACAAGTGTGAAGAGCTGATTTGCATGCCCAGAACCCACGCCAAAAATAAAAAATAATAAAGATATAAGCCAGACATGATAGTATACGTTTGTAAGTGGTAGGAAAATAGAGACGGGGAGTCCCAGGAGCTTGCCAGACAGCCAGTCCAGTCTACTTGACAATTCTAGGCCACTAAAGTTGTACCTCACATGCACGGAGTACACACACAGAGAGAGAGAGAGAGAGAGAGAGAGAGAGAGAGAGAGAGAGAGAGAGAGAGAGAAAGAGAGAGAGAGAGAGACAGAGACAGAGAGAGAGAGAGAGAGAGAGAGAGCACATATGTATGAACAGATAAAGAAAAGAAAAAAGGATGGGGGGAGAAACTCTCCATGTGGCAGGGCTAAGATCTATTGAGATTCCCAGTCCAGTTTAAATTTTGGGTCTCAGCTAATAGTTCAAGGTCACTTTTCCTTGCTTTGTTCCATGGTGTTCACTCCGTCCAGTCCTCAAGAGAATTCAGTTCATGCAACCCATTTACAGACCCTGCCCTGGTCTCATCCTCACATGGGCACCATGACTCCTGACTTCACTTCTCTGAAAGAGAAGCCAACCAAAGGACAACTTGACATCCTCTTCATTCTCGATGAAGGGCTCTGGGAGAGTCAGCACTCCCCAGCCAGGCATTCTCTGGAAGCCTTCTATGAAATGATCTCCACGAGTGGGGTGTGGACCCAGAAAGGGGGGGTGACAGGAAATTTTCATTCACAGGGATTGATATTCTTTTAAAGTGGAAATGTGTAACTTTGCAACTAAACTCCATAAACTGGTTGAAACGGCCTCAGTCAAAAGTAGAAGAAAAGATTGGCAGAGAGACAACACATATTCCCCTCCCCCAAACCCTGTGCAGGACCAGGAAACAGGTCAACTGGTTAAGTGTATATCATGTAAACTGAGGCATCCTACCAGGTCATGTGGGGTCAAATAAAGAGGAAAAAGAAATAAATGCAGCTTTGTAAAGAAAGCTGGGGTGGAGGAGGCTGGAGGAAGAGAAAGGAAAAGGGGGAGGGGAGATTGGGCGGAAGCATTGACATTGAGGTAAGGGAAGTCAGGAGAGGTAGATGGAGAATGGGTGTGTACAGGTGGGGCCGGATGAGGGAGGAACTGAGTTCTGGGGACTGCTGTGAAGCAGGTGGTCAGAGAAGGGAAAGGACCCTCTCCTGGAGGGTCCACTTACAACACAATATTCAGGTTGCTTCAAACAACAAACACGACGTAGAGTACAAGGGAGGTCTCAGGGATGTATCTCACAGCACGTTCAGTGGTATGAAGGGTTGGTGAGGCACGTGGTAGTCAGATACCCGGGAGGCCAGTACTCTGCGCTCACATTCTCCCATGGGAGCTGGGAGAGCCCATAGGCAAGCAGTCATGGTCTTCTTCAACAGTGGGTCCAGTTCTACCTGCATCAGGGAAGGGAGGTGTCAAAACCCCTCTAGTCACCTGAGTTAGACAAACCAGAACCTCTAGGCCTGTGAGAAACCTAGAATGCAGGCTCAGAACATGAAAGGAGCAACTATGGCTCAGTGGACAAGCATGTGCCTGAGACTCTTTCTTGTCCTGGCACATCCTCATGCTGTGCTCCTGGGATGGTGAGATCAGATCAGGGTCATGAACTAGCCCAGCAAGGTAGAACATTCTAGTGATGAGACCTCCGGACCAGGAAACAGGTCAATTGGTAAAGAGGGTATCATGCAAACTGAGGCTGATCCCCAGAACCACATAAAAAACATAGTGGCACCCACTGAGGCTTACACCAGCCAGATTAGCCTGTCTCACCAAACAAGATAGATGGCTTTTGATGAACAAAACCCCAGATTGACCTATGGCCTCTTTACTCATTTGCATACACACACTCTCTCACACACACACACATACACACACACACAGTTTTCCTGAAAACTCAGCCCTCAAATGGAAAGCCAGATGAGGTGACTGTCACAGATGTGTTTCTCCATGCTAGCCACTAACTTCCCCCTTACCTCATCCATCCATTCATTCATTCACTCACTCACTCACTTACTGCATACATTCGGCAGTCTGCTGTGGAATTCAGGCCTCTGGATGAATCAAGCCTCAGTCTGCACCGTTGCTCTACCACCTCCTGGCTGTGTATCCTTGGACAAGTAACACAGCCTCTCTGTCTCAGTTTTCTCATTTGCTGCAAAGATATAATGACAAAAATGATCTTCCTGGGTTGTGAAGAATAATGAGGTTAAGAAATTATGCCTGGAATCGAACCAGAATAATACTGAGGAGACTGTGACCTCTGACCTCATTATTAGTGTCTGCCTGGTCTCAAATCCGGGACAGTTGGCTAAACGTGGTGCCAATGTAACATCAAAGTGAACCTGCCGGCCAGGTTCTCCCAGCATCCCTCAGTCCCTGCCCTACATTTCAGGACATACCACACCCTTTCCCCTGAACTCTCCAGCCCAGGGGCTGGGCTCTCCTTCTCTTGTGGCTCTTTCCTATGTTATCCAGCCATTTGGCTGTGACTGTCCGACTTCTCCCGTCTCCCATCCCACTTCCTCCTCACTTGTCCCAGCTCACTCTGGACTCTCCTAGACGTCTCTGCCTCTGTCTCTGTCGCTGCTCTCCCTCACATCTTCAATAAGCCTTCTCCTTCATCATACCTAAGAGCAGTCACAATCCCTGGATGTTTGTTTGTTTTTCTCATTCTGCATCATTACTACTAATTTTTGGATGTCCTTAATTTCAAACGCGGTCCTTCTTCCTAAATTGTGGTTCTTTCTGTGCAGGAGAGGGCCCAACTCAATTCTGTTTTCTCTATGCCCCTCACTCAGTCCAGTATGCCCCAGGACAGGAAGTGACTGCTTTATTCTGATAACTTTGCAGAGGAAATCATACCCACACCCCAGTGTCATTTTCTTTCTCATGGGTGCAGCCAGTTTGTCTGCAAGGGCTTCGTCTTTATCCCTTCCCCACAGCACATCTCCCTGGACCTTTCCTGGCCTGCTGAGAGTGGGGTCAGTCATCTTTGTAGGTTGGGAGCTATGGAGCAAGAAATCCAGCAGCCACAAATAGCGGCCGTGATTCCCAGCATCACCCACGGATTGCCCGAGGATCTCAGTAGCAAAGGCCAAGGTCTCTGGTAGGAAGAGAAGTGGGCATTTATTAGGCGGCCCCCTCAGAACCCAACAGTTAGAAACAATTCCATTTGTGTGCAGGCCTCAGACTAGCTTGTCGGTTTGATGAAACAGTTCAAAGAGAGAACTAATTTCAAATCCAGGGACTTCTTTCTCCCCTGGAATCCCACCAGCTTCGCCCCCCTAACCCCCATCAACATTCCAAAGCCTTGATTTCCAACAGAAATTTACAGTTTCATCATATAAAAGACAGAAGGAGGGCTCTCTGCCCACAACTACTTCTTAACCCCTTCATCTCCCACCCCCACGCCTCTAAGCCAAGCTTAGCAGTTTTCATCACCACTGCCTGCTTTCTGGGTTTAGATGTCCCTCCCTGCTGAATTCCAGATCCTTATCCAGGCCCTCATGAAGGACAGGACTTCTTTTATGTGGTTTTTGCTTTATGGGCTCCTGGGGCGAAGCTACCTTTCCTAAAGGAGGAATTCCTTTGGCTGCCTGATGATTGTGTAGGCTGGCTCTTGTTTGGAAACTGTGATTGCATGAGGCAGAGAGATGCTGAGATTAGGAGGGGCAGGGGCGGTTGGAGCATTCCAGCTCAATAAATCAATCCCCTTTTAATTGTGTCCCCGTCAGCTCACATTCTTCCGGAGACAGGAGGGCAGAGGGCTTGCTAGCAGAGTGATGCCTCTGTCTGCTTTGTGTGCTGAGCCGATTGTCAACTAGATTAAGCAATGACCAGGACAGCTGGAGAGGGGCTCCCAGATCTGTCTCCGTCCCCAGAAAGCTGCCAAAAGGGTCATAAATATTCTGATGTCCAATTTAGAGCTTCTGTGGTTCCACCTGGGATTGCACCTCTGTAAACAGCCAGGTTCTGGATGCTTTGGCTGAGTCAGATGGACACACTCGCTTTGCATATTTTAATACCTTTAAGTTAAAGAGCAAGTAAATTGTTGGCTTTTTTTTTTGACTCCCAGAGTTGTTAGATCGTAAAGTTTCACTTCCCTTCCTTGATGGCGACCCTACCTGTCACGTTCAGCAGCAGCAGGCTGACACCCACTGAACGGAGGGAACATTTGGCCGTGCTATTCACAAACACCAACTGGTTCCAGGTAGTGAACAGTGTTTAATTTGAAGGGGATATTTCAGAGATTCTGTTTGACGTTGAGTTCCAATGATCTAAAATTGACTTTTATTTCACCTGCACAATGCTTAACATTGCCCTTTTACACAGGGCTCTGTGCTTTTACAGACCTAACATTATTATTTCAATATACCTACCTAACACCAGTATCTCATGAGACAGGCATGCTCTGTGCTGATAAAAGTACCTAGCATAGCTCATCTCTAACCTCAGGTCTGTGTCATTGATCTGACAATAAAACTGTATCACATATCTACAGCACACTGGGCTCTAGCAATAATTTTCTTCACTCCTAGGACTTCAGCATCAAACACACAGTGAACCCCTGTGGCAGTTCTAACATGTACTCGATACCAGTTTCCATCTTTAAAAAGATCGAAATAGCACCCTGCTTCTGAGAGCTGCTCTGTAGACCTGAGCCAATGGTCAGGTTTTCATGTATTGCTGTTTCTGCTCTGGTTTTCCTCCTGTTGCTATAATAAAACATTGTAAACAAAAGCAACCTAGAGGTGTCTGAGTTAGAGATTCTATAGGTGTAGTAAAACACCAGGATGAAAAGTAAGAAAGGCAGTCTCTACATGGTCCATCCTTTCATCTCAGCTCCAAACTCCGTCTCTGTAACTCCTTCCATGGGTGTTTTGTTCCCAAATCTAAGGAGGGGCATAGTGTCCACACTTCAGTCTTCATTCTCCTTGAGTTGAGATGAAAGGATGGACCATGTAGAGACTGCCATAGCCAGGGATCCACCCCATAATCAGCATCCAAACGCTGACACCATTGCATACACTAGCAAGATTTTATTGAAAGGACGCAGATGTACCTGTCTCTTGTGAGACTATGCCGGGGCCCAGCAAACACAGAAGTGGATGCTCACAGTCAGCTAATGGATGGATCATAGGGCTCCCAATGGAGGAGCTAGAGAAAGTAGCCAAGGAGCTAAAGGGATCTGCAACCCTATAGGTGGAACAACATTATGAGCTAACCAGTACCCCGGAGCTCTTGACTCTAGCTGCATATATATCAAAAGATGGCCTAGTCGGCCATCACTGGAAAGAGAGGCCCATTGGACTTGCAAACTTTATATGCCCCAGTACAGGGGAATACCAGGGCCAAAAAGGGGGAGTGGGTGGGCAGGGGAGTGGGGGTGGGTGGATATGGGGGACTTTTGGTATAGCATTGGAAATGTAAATGAGTTAAATACCTAATAAAAAATGGAAAAAAAAATAAAAAAAAAATAAAAAAATAAAAATAAAAAAAAAAAAAAAAGTAAGAAAGGGAGAAAGGGTTTATTTGGCTTACTCTTCCATATATGGCTGGTCATCATCTAAGGAAGTCAGGACAGGAACCCAAACAGGGCAGGAACCTGGAGGCAAGAGCTGATGCAGAGGCCATGGAGGGGTGCTGCCTACTGTCTTACTGGCTTGCTCAGCCTGCTTTCTGATAGAAAGCAGCAGGATAGGGATGGTACTACCCACAATGGACTGGGCCCTCCCCTATCAATCACTAATTAAGATAAACAACTGAATCTCTGGAGGCATTGCCTCAATTTGGCTCACGCCTTTAATCCCAGCACTCGGGAGGCAGAGGCAGGTGGATCTCTGAGTTCGAGACCAGCCTGGTCTACAGAGTGAGTCCCAAGACAGCCAGAGCTATACAGAGAAACCCTGTCTCGAAAAAAAAAAAAGAAAGGAAGGAAGGAAGGAAGGAAGGAAGGAAGAAGAAAGAGAGAGAGGAAGGAAGGAAGGAAAGGAAAGGAAAGGGAAGGGAAGGGAAGGGAAGGGAAGGGAAGGGAAGGAAAGGAAAGGAAAGGAAAGGAAAGGAAAGGAAAGGAAAGGAAAGGAAAGGAAAGGAAAGGAAAGGAAAGGAAAGGAAAGGAAAGGAAAGGAAAGAGTCTCTCCTTTCAGATGACTCTAGCTTGTGTGTCAAATTGACACAAGACTAGCCAGCAGAGAGGGGAAAGGGTATGTTTCAGTTCCTGGGTCATAGGTTATAACTGAGGATATCAGGACAAGGACTGAAGCACGAACCTGAGTTAGGAACCATGGAGGAACACTACTCATGATCTCAATTCCAGTCTCATGCTTAGCTAGCTTTCTTACATAGCCTACGGAATGGTGCTGCCCACAGAGGACTTGACCCTCCCACATGAATTAAAACTTAACACAATCCCCTACAGACAAGCCCACAGCCAATATGATCTGAGTAAGTCCTGAGACCCTCTTATCGGGTATTATAGGCTGCAGATAATAGTTATGGATAACTAGGATAGGTGCCCAGAATGTAGTAAATAAATCAGTAAGTATTAGCCATTGGTGTTTGTTATCATTACCACAGGTGTCTTGCTTCAAATTTTGCATCCTTAAGAGAATTATTACTCTATTTTACTAATGAATTACTAATCATGGGCTTCCAAGAAGCCCATAGAGCCTCTTCTACAATCTCAAGCCCCATGTGGCCTTCCAGAAAGGGTCTTTTCATGGGTCCCCACAATTTACAAAGTTCCTGTAATCTCTCTGCAGGACATTCACCTTGGCCATCCCCTTCTAGCCCTGGAGCCCCAGAAATGCTAGTAAGAAAAAGGTTCCCACCGAGTCCCTCTGCTTCTCTTTCCCAAACAGGCTCTAAGTAGGTACTCACACCCAATGCATTTACTTTTCTGTTGCTGTGGCAAAACACTTAAGGAAAAGCATTTAAGGGAAGAGGAATTTCGTTAATTCTGTCCCCACAGAGAGCTGAGTGCTGGCAGGGTTTTGGTACTGACATTTCTGTGGCCCATCACTGGGTATTCTATTTTGTAAATGTTTGTCCTTCCTCGCCTGCCTGTAGGGAATCTAAGAGAGGTATCAGGTGTTGTCTCACTGCTGATTGGTTGTAATAATGATCTGACAGCCAATATCTCAGACAGGAAGTGTGAGGGCAGAAATTCTATCAGGGAGCACGATGCAGGGGAGGCAAGAGGAGCTGGAAATTCAGAAGCAGGCACAGGGAATGGACTCAGACTGGAGCAGAGCAGGGAGGTATAGAACTAGCCACACAGTGGGTTGCAGACTAGTCCGGTTAAGTTTAAACAGTAACTGGAAGACTACCCCAGCAAACGGTCTAAGTTTTAAACTATAGTGGAAGTCTCCGTGTCATTATTGAAACCGCTGGTGGGTCCCATTACGCCCAGCAATAGGGCTCACAGTTTGAAGATGCAGTCTGCGGTGGTTTAAAAGAGGATGTCCCCTGATAGACTCAGACATGTAAGTAGTTGGTCCTAGTTAGTGATGCTGTTTGAATAAGCTGTGGCCTGGTTGGAGGAAGTATGTCACTGACTGTTTAATGACAGTGTTTTGAAATCACTCTCTCTGCTTTCTGCTTGCAGTGTGAGATGTGAGCCCTCTGCTTATGCTCCAGCCACCATATCTGCTCTAAGTAACCAGGCTTTCCTTGCCCCTGTGGACGTTATCCCTCTGGAACCATAACCTGTCCCCACAACCATTTTTTCTATAAATTGCCTTGGGCAAAATGTTTCTTCATAGCAGGTGAGGGCAACTCTCTGTCGCAGCCTGGGAGCCTGAGGCTGCTTGCTCACACCTAGAAAGATCAGGAAGTAGAAATGAGAACTGAAACAGAGACAGTTTATAAGCCCTCAAGATCTGATCCCCGAAATCTGCTTCCTCTAGCTAGGTCCCACCTCCTAAAGGTTCCATGACTTCTCCAAACAGCCCCCGCCAGCATGGGACCAGCTTTGCACACAGTTAAGCCTTTGTATGATATTTTATACCCAAACCAGAATACCGAAGGACCACAGGCATTAGTTGCAGTCTCCTGCTATGGCATGATTCGCCCCTCTGACACTCCCTTCCATCTAGAAGACTTTGATGAGATTCAGTCCCTCTACCCCTAAGCATGGCCCCATCTGTGAGTGACTACCATATACACAGGGATGGCCGAGTGCATCTTGGGACCTTCACTCTATATCCCTTCATGCTCTCCTCCCAAGCATTCATTGCTGTGATCACATCCAGACTTTGACTTCATGAGAGGCAACCCCCAACTCAGAAACCTTAAACAATTCACTTTCTTTCAAAGGATCCCATTTCAAGAATTTCCTTAAGTGAGAATTTCCTGGGCTGTCAGTCAAATGTATAGATCCTGGACTCCACCCAAGGCTATTGATTTAGGAACTCTTAAGAGAGATATGTTTTCCACTGCCCGCTTAATACTCCCCTGGGTGGCATTTATGCCTGGTTGAATTACTACCTAGGAGTCTAACCTTGGCACCATTCTCACCACACCTGTCCTTCAAACCCACAGAGTCCTGGGTTTGAAATCCATGAGGCTTCTGTTTCATCTCTACCAGCCCCTTGCGTCTTCACTTCCTTCCGGTCTAGGATAGACCCCATGCTCCACCACTTCAGCCCTCTTTGCAGTTCAGTTTCGTTCCACCACTGGACAATCTTCCCCCAACAGAAACCCAGCCATGGGTGGAGGCCACTGCTTGTCTTTCCATAAGGGTTCGCTGACTCATTTGCCCTGACAGTAAAACTTTGCCTGATGCACAGGTATTCCAATCATTATATACAGCAATAGAGCTGGGGTGTGATTGTGTGGTGGGTGTGATTGTGTGGTGTGTGTGTGTGTGTGTGTGTGTGTGTGTGTGTGTGTGTGTGTATGTGTGTGTGTGTGTGTGTGAGAGAGAGAGAGAGAGAGAGAGAGAGAGAGAGAGAGAGAGAGAGAGAGAGAGAGAGAGAGATTATGGTTACTTTCCCCTGATTAAGTTCATAGCCAAGTAGAAAAAAAACCATAAAATTATTGTCCTAATATATTATCCTAAATTCAGAGATAGAAGGGATCACAGGACGCTGCACATGCGTGGGAGAGAATCCCACTCCTTGTAGGATAGAACAAGATGAGGACAACTGGATGTCCTGGCGCACCCCTATAATTCCAGCACTCGGAGACAGAAACAAGAGGGTCAGAAGTTCAAGGTCATCCGCAGCTACATACAGAGTTCCAGGCCAGCCTGGGCTATCCTGAGACCCTATGTGTGTGTGTGTGTGGGGGGGGGGGAAGACTAAGGGAAACCTGCATAGAGGATGTTTCTCAGATGAACCTAAAGAAAACAATAACAAGCAAGCAAACACAGGAAAGAGGAGATGTATTACCAGCCAGTGGTCAGGGCAAGAAAGAGTGAGGAGTGGAGACAAGCAGAGCCAGTGTAGACTGTGAAGCGAGTCAGAGCTGCTGAGGCAGGAAGCTCATGGGACATAATGTGAGGGTATTTCCCAGACAAAAACTCAGGATATGTGGCTCTGGTGATGTGACGTGTTCCAAACCAAGAATGTCTCTGGAAATACCAGAGGGGATGTCACAGCATACTGGGGAATTAGGGCTGTCTATCTCTTTCTCCCCTGTCTGCCCTTCAACTTCCTGCTAAAATACACCAGAAAGTGCAACTCACCAAGCAAGATTCTGCAAGGCCTTCCTCACATCAACCCCATATTACATATAATGGAAAAAGTTCACCCTAGATATGCATCATCAAGAGACTGCATCACAACTTAAAATTATTTTCAATAAGGCAAGTTCATCATGTATTCAGGGTGATTTCCATGTTTAAGAAAATAAAGCAACATATATTTAATAGTGTAATAATATAATCTCATCATAGAACAGCACATAAATGGTTAAGTTCTCACTTTTCTGGTCCTCTCTCCTCTATATGACTATCAGGCTGGTAGTTTTGAACTTCTGCCTAAACCTATTTAAAGTTCAAACTCCTTTACCAGCCCAAATCCTAGTATCTATTGGTCTCTGTCCCATCACCAAGATCTCTCACCCTACCCAGGCCTTTGCATACACTTGTATCTTATAAAATACCTTCCCTATTCCTACTTGCCTTTGTTGCCTTTGCACATCTTCAAACTTCCCTGACTGCAGGAAGTGTCCTCTGACCAGAGTCATAATGGACACACACACACATATACCACATACTTGTAAACTCTCATAGCACTGTTTTACACACCTCCCTTGCACACACAAACAAGTGGTCAGCTGATTAATTGATCCCTCAACTCTGCTAGGATTTCTGATCCCTGCTTCGAGGAGTCAAGTTCATTTTGCCCGCTCCTGAATTGCAGTCGCCTGTATTAGTTATCAGTTGCTGTGTAACAAGTTGTCCCAGCACTTGGTAGCTTCCAGCAAGAAGCATTTGCAAGCTGTCTCTACAAATCAAGAGAGCAGAAGTGACAGTGTGATTCTAACTCTGGGTCTCTCGAGGGATTGCAGGCCTGAGGCAAGCTAGAGCTGTGGCCTCCAGAAATCTGAGACCTGATTCCAAGAGCATGTGTTCACGCGGCCAAGGCTTCAGCTTCCTGCCACTTGAATGTTGGGTCACAGCAGCCAGCTTCTCCAAAGAGAAAGTGTTGTGTTTTATAAAAAGATAAGGAGATAAGAAATATGTTTGGTGAATATGTTTGTAGTCAGGTGTTTTGGAAAGAGGTACATTCGAGAACCCATGCTGAGGCATCCCTTCCCACTAAGGGTCCAGCCAAATGAAGGTATAGTATACAATAGAGTTTATTCAGGGCTTGGGAGGGGAGTTGAAAGAAAGAGGAGAGAGGGGTGGAGAGGGAGGGGGAAGAGGGAGGAGGAGGGGAAGACGAAGAAGAAGAAGAAGAAGAAGAAGAAGAAGAAGAAGAAGAAGAAGAAGAAGAAGAGGAGGAGGAGGAGGAGGAGGAGGAGGAGGAGGAGGAGGAGAAGCTGGCCATGAGCACGTGGAGAGAGGGTTAATGGAGAGAAAGGAGGAAGAGGTTAGGGAGCAAGGACTGGAGAACAAGAGGAGGAGGAGGGGCAAGTAGCCCCCTTTTAAGGTGAGTCAGTCACACCTGTAGTTGCCAGGTAACTATGGGGCGGAGCCTAGACTAAATGCCAACAGAAAGCCAACCAAGAAAGAAAACAGGAACTTGAGAAACTATTGATCTCTCTTCAAATCCTTATTTTATAAAGAAAACAGAGAAGTCGGGTCATGTGTACAGGTTCACTCAGGGTATAAGAGGCTTTGAGCAACATAGTCTAGTTCTAGAGAATAACATTGACATCGTGTTGCATTGCCTCTGTATTTAAGAGAGTGTGACCAGTCTGGAGACACATAAAATGGATGCTTCCTAAGAGCAGTACAGCAGCATAAGTTTTCCTGCTAGCTCATTTCTGGTGCACACTGAGCACTAATGACATGCCAGGCATCATTCAGTCCCCCCATGCATCTAGAGTTCACACAGACCTCAAAGAAAATCTCAGCATTCAAGGGTATCCATGCCTCGAGCCAGGGGAGAGCAGCCAAAGACATTTTGGCCTGGGAACGATCATCTCATGACCAGAAGAGCCTCAGGCGACCCAAGGTCTACCATCCCTGCTGACAAAGGCCACCTACTGGCCGTGCAGGCATTGTGGTCACCTGCCCCAATGAGAGCATTCCAAGTAAAGCTGATTGACAGCTGTGGCCGGGTAGCATGATTTCACCAAAGAACCATTGTACAGCTGCCTTCCCTGGACTACAAGAGAGCTTGGGGGCCGGCGGGACAGCTCGGCAATGAAGTCAGCACAGAGGCCCCAGGCACAATAGCACCCTTGTGAGACATGGCCTGTGATCTCATGAGTGCAGAGGCACCGAGCCATGGTCCCTGCCCAGCACAGCCCTACCCAGGTGCAGCCCAGCACAATGTGCAATGACCATGAGATCACACGGATCCTCTCCTTCGAATGAGCTCAGAACCAACAAGAAGAAGCCAGCAGTGTTCCCCGAGGTTGAACTTTTCAATGTCTTCCTCCTTAACCATCAAGGGTGAACTTGGATGCTTTTTCTACTGAACTGTTACTTGTTCTGATTAGAATATAGGAGTTATTCACATTCCATTACCTCCTAGATACCAAAAGACAGTACTTTAATATTGTTCGGAACATCTTTCTGGGGCTAGGGGATGGATCAGTAATAGAGTCCTGGGTTCGATTCCTACCACTCACATAGCAACTCATAGATGTCTATGCCAGCAGGCATGCATGTGGTACACAGATATGCATGCAAGCAAAATACCCATATACATAAAATAATATTATGAAACAATAATTTCCCAGTCTTGTTCAGAGAGGATTTAAGACAGACACCCATGATATGGCATGGGCCCATAAACTTAGTTGTGAGTAAATAAGAGAAATCAAGACTGGAAAAAATTAAACCATATGGAGAAAATCAAATTAAATCATATACAGAAAATGAAGATCCCCAAGGAGTCTTTAACATTGAATGACACTACACCAGTGACACCGAGCTTCCTGTTGGCCAAGGCGAAGAAGAAAACCCAAACAAATTGAAAATTAGACAATCGAATTTGTATGTGCATTTTGGAAGAGTGCAGTGATGCCAGTGGGTATGTGAATGTGTGTTTCTGTTGAGTACAATATGCAATGGACATGGGAATGTGAGTTTCTATACAGTGCACCATGCAGTGGGCATGTGAATGTGATGTTCTGTAGAGTGCTATTTAGCAGTGAGTATGTGAATGTTTGTTTATTTAGAGTGCAGGTTGGCTGTCGCATGGCAATGTGTGTTTTGGTAGGGAACCTTCAGGCAATGGGTATTTGAATGTGTGTTTCTGTAGGGTGCAGTGTGCAGTTAGCATGTGAATGTATTTTCTGTAGAGTGCAGGTTTGGCAAGGGGAATTTGTATGTGTGCTTCTTTACATTCCATAGATGGCATCAGGCATGTGAATGTTTGATACTGTAGAGTGCAGTATGCAGAGGGCCTGTTTATGTGTGTTTCTGAACAGTGCAATATGCAGTTGGCATGTGAATGTGTTTTATCTTAGAGTGAGGGATGGCAATGTGACTGTGAATGTGTGTTTCTATACAGTTCAGCATGCACTGGGCGTGTGAATGTGTGTTCCTGTAGACTGCAGGATAGCAGTGAGAATGTGAATGTGTGTTTATGTCGAGTGCAATACGTTTGAGGAATATGAACGTGTGTTTCTGTATAGTGTAGTTTGCAGTGGAAATGTGAATTTGAATTTCGTTAGAGTATACAAGAACAGTAGGAATGGGAATGTTTGTTTTTGTAGAGTGCAGGATAAGAGTGGGTTGGTATTTGCATGTTTCTGTAGAGTGCAGAATACAGTGGGCTTGTGAATATGTTTCTATAGAGTGCAGGATGGAAGTGAGCATGGAAAGGTGTGTTAAAAAAGGAAAGAAAGAAAGAAAGAAAGAAAGAAAGAAAGAAAGAAAGAAAGAAAGAAAGAAAGAAAGAAAGAAAGAAAGAAAGAAAGAAAAATAGACACTCAACATGGTTTCTGCCTGGATGCTTTACCTCAATAACTTTTAAAATAAATACTGTGTGTGCGCGCATGCGAACATTCTGTAGATCATGTGTGACTATCAGAGGATGGCTTGAGGGAGTCCATTCTCTCCTTCCATTGTGTGGCTCCCAAGGATCGAACTCGAGTCATCAGAATTGGCAGCAGTTGCCTTTACCCACTGAACCATCTCCTTAGCCCTCGGCAGTGATGTAAAATTACAGTGTTCGTGAGAGAAAACCACTCAGTTGCTCGAGTAAAATCCAGCTTCTTTGGGGGGGGGGACTATTAGTAAGATTTGTTATTAAGTGGGTGTTATAAGGTTGTGACCGATTCCTTATAAAAAAAAATCTCCTGGTTCAGGTCAATAGTTTGCTGTGTTGTAAAAACAAGGATTGGCAAACTGAAGTCCATTAGCCAAAGCTGGCCCTCAGCCTATTATTGTTAAGTACAGTTTCAGACTTAACTATGCTCACTTGTTTCTTCTTATGTATTGTCTATAGCTGTCTTTGTGCTGTAAAGGCAGAGTTGAACTGTTGCAACAGATCTTATATAGGAGACACACCCTAAGGTGACCTCCCCTGGTCAATGCCAAGGTAGAACCTGTGGCATGCTTCTGAGCATACACTATGGTAAAGGTGACTTGATTCCATGCCCTTGGTGAAGTTGCTGCTGTAATTTGGATAGAGAATGTTCCCCCAGTGGCCCACATGGGAAAGGCGTGACCGACAGCCTGTGCTGGGTGACAGACCCTTAGGCAGGTCCTAGCAGAAGAAAGTTAGGGCACTGGGAGAGATGTCTTTGAAAGTAATATTGGAACCTTTCCCTCCCTCCTCCCTCCCTCCTCCCTCCCTCCTCCCTCCCTCCTCCCTCCTCCCTCCTCCCTCCCTCCTTCCCTCCTTCCCTCCTTCCCTCCTTCCCTCCTTCCCTCCCAGCCACCATAATGGACTGAGCTGTCCCAGGCCCAAAGTAATAGGATCAAGTGACCGTAGATTGAAACTTCTGAAACCACAACTTGATTTTCTTGTCTGTGACTGACTGTCTCAGGTGTTTTGTCTCAGTGGGGGAAACTGACTGACACATTTACCTTATGTGAGGCTCTGTTTTCACAGATTGGAGGCAGAGGGGATGAGGGGGGTGGACGGAGGGAGGGAGGGAGGGAGGGAGGGAGGGAGGGAGAGAGGAGAGGAGAGGAGAGGAGAGGAGAGGAGAGGAGAGGAGAGGAGAGGAGAGGAGAGGAGAGGAGAGGAGAGGAGAGGAGAGGAGAGGAGAGGAGAGGAGAGGAGAGGAGAGGAGAGGAGAGGAGAGGAGAGGAGAGGAGGAAGAAGAGGAGGAAGAAGAGGAAGAGAGAGAGGAGGAAAGAGGATTCATAAGACCCTGCCTCAAAAAGATTGTTAAAATTTAAAATAGCTTTAAAATAAAATAAAATAAAATAATAAATAAATAAATAAAATTCCTTTGCCTAGCAAAGGAAACAATCAACAATTTTAAAATGAGCCTATCAGTCAGGAGAAAATACTGGCAGACAATGTATCTGATCAGGGGGTTAATATCTTAAAGAAACTCAGTGAAAATAAAAACAATTCCGTGAAAATAAAATCTGATTGATGAATGATCAAAAGTAGCAAAGAGACAATATTTTTTTCCCAAAGAAGACACAGAAACAGGCAGCAGGTATAGGGAAAATGCTCAGAATCAGTCATCAGGAAAATGCACATGGAAACAGCTCTGGGACAGCACTCAAGTCTGTTAGGATATTCACAACACACAAGGAAATGAAGCGTTAGGGACTGCTTGGAAGAAAGGGAACACTTGCTTACTACTGGTGAGAAAATAATTCACACAGCCACTGAGGAGAAAGGGGGTAGTGTTTTCTTGAAAAATTAAAAATAGAACTACTCTACAACCCATAAATCCTACTTTTGGGGGTAAACACAAAGGGGAAAAATCAGAATATTCTATGATACTTGTTCTTCCTTATATATAGCTGGGGTTTTCATGGTAGCCAGGGTGTGAGCTGTACTCAGGACACAAAGGAAGGAACAGTTCAACTTCTAGGGTAGTCTTGGTTATCTAGTGAAAAAACTGAAAATAACCTAGATAGCTATCAACAGATAAACTGATCATTCAACTAGGGTATAAATGATAAAATATTTAACCTTAAAACCTTAAAAGGAAAGTGCTGTTGCTGAACCTGGAGACATTATGCTAAGTGAATAAACTAGACCCAAAGAGACAGCTACTCCATTTGTCTGTGAATCTAACAAAAGTGAATCGTGTAAGAGGAAAGAGTAGGGTGCTGGTTCCCAGGGGCTGATGTGCAGGGAGGGCATCAATCGAACTATACAACCTTACAGCTACATGGGATGAGTCCATGTTCAGCTTTGGGTTAGGTATGAAGTAGTTCTGTGTTTAAGAAAGGACCCTGAAAACCAAAAGGGATAAATGGCTCAGCAGAGTTTGTCACTCTTACAACAAAGGAGAAGACATTCTTGAACAGAGGGCCTCCACCTCTCCTGGAATCCAAATTCTAAGCCAGCACAGTCTCTCAGAGAGCTAGGAGAAGAAAAGGATACTCTTTGTTTTCCAAGACAGCCAGTATGGAAGAACCACAATCCCAAAGAGATCCAGCACCCTTGTTCTTAAAGCAAGCCACCCAAACCAGAAGGCTGAGAACCAAACAGAGCCACACAGGACGATAAAGTTTTCTCTTGGACTTCCTGTTGAGGGACTGTTTAGGATGCCAGCACGGGTGACATGGCAAGCCATATATTGCTGTGATGAGACACTGACCAAAGCCAAATTGGGGAGGAAAAGGTTTATTGAGCTTACAGATTAGAGTCCATCACTAAGTGAAGTCAAAGCAGAAATATGGAGTCAGGAACTAAAGCAGAGACCACTGAGCAACAATACTTATTAGCTTGTTCCCCGTGGCTTTCCCAGCTTACTTTCCCCCCTCCATAGGTATATAAATTATTTATTAACAGCAAAGAGCCAGGGACTCATTTTTTTCTTGGTTATACCCACAATACGGCCCCTGCAGCCAATGGTCTTGGTGTGCTGATCTTGGACACAAAGGACCCAAACTGGTACAGCCCCCATGGGCTCTGATTTTCTTCAGCCACTCCAGGTCCTCACACAGGTTGCTGTCTAGACCATTGGCCAGAACCTGGCTGTTCTTCCCATCCTTCACATCCTTCTGTCTGTTCACGAGCCAGTCTGGGATCTTGTGCTGTCGTGGATTCTGCATGATGGTGATCACACGCTCTACCTCATCCTCCGTGCGTGGCACAAGTGACAGCATGAAGGCTTCCTGTGGAAGCCCAGCTTGCTTTTTTCTTTTAGATGTCCGAGGCTGTGAGCCTCTCAGCATGCTCACTCTGCCACATTTTTCTGGGGAATATCAGAGAATCCTGGAGTTTACATTGAAAACAGAATAAATGGTGAAATTCTAAAAGGGTTTTTGTTTTTTTAAGTCGGGGAGGAGGGAAGCAAAACTTTAAAAAATAGTCTAGATTTATTTTATACTGCCAGCATCAACTGTAAAAGTAGAACTGAGTAATAAGAGAGTGTAGCAGTTAGGTCTTTCATAAACCTACTTGAAAACTGTTAAAAAAAAAATCACCTAATCATATATAAAAAGAATGGCATATGATGGGGGGAGGTTATTATAGCAACCAACTTTATTTTACATTTAAAATTAATCAATATAACTCAATATAATTTGCTTCAATAATACAGTAGAGAAGGGAAAAGTATAAGGACAGGAAGTGATGATGGGGATTTTTTTAAATTTTATTTTCTCTGTGCATATGTACATAGAGGTCAGAGGACAATTTTCAGGAGTAAGATCTCTTCCTCCACCAGTGGGTTCCAGGGATTGAACTCGAATCGTCAGACTTGGCAGCAAGCATCTTCGCCCTCTGAGCCAGCTCACCAGCCAAGAAAAGGCATGTATTAATATAATGGTGACATCTATTCACCACTTTTAAAATCTTTAAAAGTCAGCTTATAATGGAATATTTAAGTTTGTACAAAACACACACACAAACACGGGGTTGCGGGAAGGGTGGGGAATGAAAATCCAAAGCTAACTTATACAGTAACTATTGTGAGAAATATTAAAAAGAAATGGCACGTTCCCGTGCTATGCCCTGCCCAGCAGGCTGGCCAGCTGTGCAGTGGTGGGCAATGGCGGACCTGTTCTTATCTTGTGGAGACTCTCTGATTCAGAGCTCCAAAATCTCTCCACCCAGCTCACTAAGTTCCCACTGGCGGGTCATTACTATGTCAGCCCCATGCTTCAAAACTCCCATGGCCTTTTGTGATACACATCTGGCAAAGGATTTGCCGCCATACTTTTCTCTCTGGAACCCAGTCGAGTTGCCGCAAGAAGGAAAACACCATACAAACTTAGTTCAGAAAAATGGTAACTCAATCTCTGGGCACAACAACTAGAATCCTAATCTTGTAAGCCATATTAAATCTAAATCCTCTGCCAAATCCTGGCGGATTCACCATATAAACCAAGAGACACTAGCAGCTACACCTTGTCCTTTTGCTAACCCCATCCCAAAACCTCTAACTCTCTCCTGCTTCCTCTCTTCCTCCATCCAACCTGGAAGCCCCACCTACTCGCCCAGTGATTGGTCCCTTTATTCATTGGGGGAAGGTTCACAATAAGTCACCTTAGTACTTGACTCATTCCTCAGTCCAGACAACCCCTCCTGGGAAAGCGGAATTAACATCAAAATACAGGCAGCACCAGGGCTATCCACAAAAAGTAACACCAAAAATACTATTAATCTCCAGTTTGCACTGTATCAGAAATCAATTCTGGGGGCATTGTACCTTAAATACGAAGGTGAAAGTGGGTAACTTTTCACAAGTAGCATAAGATCCTAAAAACATCCAGAATGGGGAAATGACCAAATGGAAGAGGCCGTACTTATCAAGGACTCCAGCAGTAGCAGGTTTAGGGAGTGAGCTACAGAATTGGGAGAAACATTTGCCCCACATACTCCTGGTGAAGGACTCAAATCCAGAATATATAGATAAGGGAAACCCACAGTGGGGAAAAAAGTAGGTATTCCAGTAGGAAAACCAACAAACAGACAGGGAGATGGCTCAGCTGGTAATGCTTGCCATCAAGTCTTATGAAATTCAATCCTAAGGATGCAGGTGCTGTTAGAGAATCCACTCATGCAAGTTGTCCTATAACTTCCATGGGTACCCATTGATTCACATACACACACACACACACACACACACACACACACACACACACACACACACTGTCACCACAAATAAATAGATAGATAGATAGATAGATAGATAGATAGATAGATAGATAGATGATGGATGGATGGATAGATAGATAGATGAATGGATAGATAGATGTGGATAGATAGATAGATAGATAGATAGATAGATAGATAGATAGATAGATAGATAGATAGATAGATAGATGACATGCAAATGATGCCAATAATGATTTCATCCAAATGGCCATTAAACATGTAGAAAACCAATCATCGTCATGGGCAATGAAGCTTGAAGACACAATGAGACACCTAGCACTGAGGTCCTAGGTTTGAAACATTGTTCTCCAACAAATGAAATCAGAGCCCCTTAGAGAAAAAGCTGATTATAAGACTGGACAGAAACAATACAGCACTAATCTGGATTATTGCTTAATTCCAGAAAGAGAGAAAGTGCTTTAAAAATAAGAGGATGGACCATGGCACCTTAAAGGGATGGAAGAAAGCCACCCTGGGAGAGCATCAATGGTCAACACTGGTGAAATAACTAATAATGTGTGTTGGGTTATCATCCAAAGTATAAAGTACTGAGATGAGTGAATGAATGAATGAATAAATAAATATAGATTCTCCAACTCCAAGAAGCAGGACCAAAATATCCCCCTCCCCTTCCATTTAAGAATAAGCTAGACTTCATGATTTCCTTCTATTACAGAACAGCACAAGAGAATCCATGACTTTACAGGGAAGAAATGGAGAGATATAAACTTAAGCAGTGAAGGAAATCCACTCAGGAAACCATGAGTTGGCACAGCACTTCTGAAAATTCTTTGTCTCTGACAAGTAAACATGAATACACACACATCATAACATGGGTTACAGTTAGTACTGGATATCTTGATTGCCTCTGGCTCTGCCTTAGACTCTTATGAGTGAGTCTATAAGAGGCATTTCTAGGAAGAATTAACGGGTGAAGAACTCTCTACTAGAGCATGCAGTGCCTTCTGGTTGCAGACTCCTCCAATAGCCATATAGATAGATGTAGGTCTAAAAAGATGTCAAAGCTATGTGCTTCCTTTCAGTCACTTGTTGCTGGTGGGATTGTCTAGCCAGCTGTTGTTGTTACCACCATCATCTTTTACTGTCGTCAGAACCCAACTTCTCTGGTCTTCCAATGTGGACTAAAGGTTGGTGACTCCAGAAACTCTCCAGACCTTCCATGACAGGATGCTGAGTCATCCATCACTGGTAACTGAGCATTTTCCAGGGTCTCAGTCTCTCCGGCAGGAAGATGGTCATTGTGGACTACCCAGCTGTCTCTTAAGAGAGTCTTTAACACATGCCCTCTGCTAAGACACATTCATGCTTTGAGTTCCATTCCTCTAGAGGACCCTCCTAACACAACTGTCCCCTTCCTTTTTCTTTCTGCCATTTGCTGAGTGTATATTGTGTGGCACTACACAGCTCATAGAATTCTGAACAACAGTGAGTAAGATTACTACTACTCAGAACAGTGCGGATAGATTCTACAAACATGATGACAAGCAAAAAGGTAAGTTAAAAAAAATTAGTCAAATCCAAAGCATGCATATGTATGTGTGTGTATGTGTGTTTGTATGACTATGTATGTATGTGTATATGTGTGCATTTATATGTGTGTGCATTTGTATATGTGTGTACATGGGGTGTGTGTGTGTGTGTGTATGTGTGTGTGTGTGTGTGTGTGTGTGTGTGTGTGTGTGTGTCTTACTGTATTTGACTCATATAAAGGGCAAAGGTAACCAATGCCACAGAAGCTAAAGTGGGAGCTGCACATGAAGGGAAAATGTAGTGATCTGAGTGAGCCATGGGGAAAAGTTTGGGGAACTGGCAAAGTCCTCCTCCCTGATCTGGCTCCTGGTGACACTAGGTGTTCACGTCATAAAAAAAACATAAGCCATTCTACCCTCGACCACAGTCCTTGATATATGTTCTACTTCAACAACAACAAAAAAAATTCAGGAAGCTGAGAAATCACACACACACACACTTCAAACCTGTTTAATTTTGACCTAAAGCATATAAATGTACATTCATCGCTCACTTGTTTGATGTGGAGCCAAGGCCTTCCTCTGAGAGCGGGTCAGCTGACTGCAGCTCCTTGTCATCCTTTTATATAAACCACACCTAGCATACCTCATCTACAGTTTCCAGCAGAACTTTCTTGGAAGTCGAGTGAGACTTTCAAAAGCCCCATAAAGCTACCCGAGTGCAGAATGTTGCTAGGATTTTATGATTTTCCAGTCTTTCATTGTCACATCCACACCTAATTCCAAAGCAAGTTCTGTCTCAGTTCTCTTTGATCTCTTCAACCTGGCCTTCCCAGAAACTGCTCCCCACCCCTCACCCTTGCCCCCACACCCCACCCGGCTCTCCCTCCTATCCCCCTCTGAAAGACCTCATGCTTTATTTCAAAAATACTTTACCAGATAACCAATAACTGAAATCTACATAAATAAGTCTGCAGAAGGGACCTCTCTTGACACGCACTCCATTGGCAGGAGCAACGACCTGGGTAAGAGTCTTGAAAGTCAAGCTGCCCAGAAGAACTTCCTTTGATACAAATGTGCAGTCATCCATGTGCTCTGCAGAGAAAGTGACAATTAATTCATCTTCACGTTTGCCAAGTGGAGAAGTCCCTCTTGAGATTATCTATGGCCCTGAACTCCTAGCCATCGACCCTTGATCATCCTGGGGACATCTTTCAGCTCATCCACTATGGTGACTCCTTAAATGATTTTTTTTTTCACATGGGAACCTCTTTTCCACTATAGCACAAGTAAGTATCTACTTTGTTTGGTTTTGTTGAGGGCAGTGCTGTTTGGTTTTAGTTTCTCCGTGTGTGTGTGTGTGTGTGTGTGTGTGTGTGTTGGGGGAGAGCTGTTTTTGCTTAAGACTCCTTAACTACCAGACAGAGTATATGCTCAATAAACACATGGTCAATAAGCAAATAACTAGTGGATACACAGAGGGTTTTGGTCCCACAAACAAAGCTCAAGCTTCCACATTTGTCCTATAGAACCTGTTCTGCTCAGAGCCTCCTTGTCTTTCAGTGACTTCCTCCTCCATATCCTCAGTGCATCCCGAGTGCCACGAGTTTGCTGAGCACATTGGCGGACATCCTGGTCCCTTTGCCTGAGTACTCTTCTTCCATGGCCTTCCACATAGGTGCCCATGTAAGACTGGAGTATTTCCTCAAAATGATAGCTGTGCTTGACCTATCACGACAGAGGTCACAGCGGGTCTTATCTCCTGCCTGACAAATCCTGATACTGACCTTCCTCTTTATCCACTTGGCTCTCCTGCAGACAGCCCAACAGCAAGAGCCGGGGGCTGGGATCCAGTCATTTTATTTAGCATCATAGTCTTAACGTCTAGCTCAGCCTTGTCATAGAGTTGGTATTCAACACAGATATGAAGGTAGGACTTAGCTGGCCCAAGTTCATACTTTGCCTGTGCCATTTGATAATTGTGGAGCCCTATCGGATTACCTTTCCAAGACTTACTGTAATACCCACCACATGGTGTCCTGTACACATTAAATGAAGTCTCCAAGAGAAAGCGGTCCAGCACACAAAAGAAACACGTGAAACTGCCCACACTAAGGTCAACATGTGGTCACCTGGGTCCTTCCAGGTCCCACACAAGTCTGTTGTGATGAGAACCCACCACACAGGGAGGAGAAATTCCAAACACAGGAATAAAATGAGAGTCTTAATAGCCACTGTTCCTCTGCCCCCTCTTCATACTTTGTCCCAACTTCTCTGCCTTTCCCACCCTTCCCCATATCCAGGCTCCATCTCTGTGGGTAATTTGAAATTAAAATCCCAAAGTTATTTTTTATAAGTAAGAACAATCACTCCCCTGGCCTGCTGGCACGGCGTCCTGACAGGGGGCTGGCAATAGCCAGCTCACAGTAAGCCCTGCCAGGGGACTGACTGCACATGCTTCTAAGAATAACTCAGTGTCCAAGAATTCTGCCTGCTCTATCGCAAGTCAGGGCCAGTCAGCAGCTGGTTTGCATTAGTGTGGAGGGTGATGGTGTCCCATTTTACTACAGCAAGGCTGGTGTCCCTCCCTCCTTTCCTCTGCTCCCATGTGAGACTGCCGTTGAGCGTACAGTCTTCATTTACAGTCTTGAAAGTGCCAGGAAGGAGTGTGGTTAGAGGTAAACTGCAGAGCAGATTGAGTTTGGGCCCTTTCATCTCAGGTCTGAGCCATCCATCACAGTTCCAGCTGAACATCATCTGGAGTGTCCCAGGGGTATAAGTACCCAAAGGCCACAGAAATAGTCTACGCAGATGAACTCTCCTGCCATTGTCTTGACTTCTGTTTTTTTCTCATTCTTTCTCTCACTCATTCATGTCTGCCCGGAATTACTGAATATAGCCCTGGAGCTAGGAGGTTTCAAGAAGGCATCTTTATCTACGGTGAGTCTTGGGAAGGACAGATGGTACCACTCACCTGAGACATTGGGGTACATTTGACAGCACTGTCTGAGTCACAAACAGAAGGGTCACTTCTGGGTTTCGGTGCTTAAGAAGAACGCAAAGTGCCCTGTGATGCACAAAACACTCTCACGGAAAAAGGATGTCCCAGTCCAAAGCTGTAAGTATGTCTCCCTTGAGAAACACTCCCGGACCAGATGGAGTGTGCGGTCCTCTACTCTCCCATCCTCCTCAGACTCCTATTCCATGGCTCATTGTTTATGAAGGCAGACGTTCTCATTCTTGGCCTCTACATACCTCATCTCCAAATATTTACAATAGAAAGTGTGGGTGCTGGTCAGGAAGGACCAGGGGAGATGCTCCGTTTCACCCGTGTTCGCTATGGAAACGTGAGTGGTTGATGCTTCTCAGATGCCCAGCTTCCATCCATGTAGGGATGCTCCTGATAGCTGGCTGTTATGTACATAGCTGCCATCCCCAACCCCAGTTTCTGATATTGACAAACATGGCTCAGCAGTGCCAGTCAGTGCCTTACACAGAGTGTCACATGCACAGTCGGCATTGAATACCCTGTAGATGTTATGCACAAAATGCCTCTCACTCTGCTTGCCACTCAGCAGTCTTGTGATATCCATCTCTTCTGCCTCCTTCTTCTCATACACCTGAATTGTCTCATTGCTGTGACAAAAAAACCTCACAGAAGCCACTCAGGGAAGGGGGGCTTAGCTTGTCTCACACAGTTGAAGGTCATAGTACATGGAGGTTTGAATGAGAATGGCCCACACTGGCAAAGAGGTTTGAATGTTTGGTTCTCAGTTACTGGACTATTTAGGAAGGATTAGACGGTATGGCTTTATTGGATAAAGTATATAACTGAGGGTGGGCTTTGAGGTTTCAGAAGCCCACAACAGTCCTGATCTTGCTCAGTCTCTCTCTCTCTCTCTCTCTCTCTCTCTCTCTCTCTCTCTCTCTCTCTCTCTCTCTCTCTCTCCCTCTCTCTCTCTCTCCCTCTCTCTCTCTCTCTCTCTCTCTCTCTCATACACACACACACACACACACACACACACACACACACACACTTGTAGATCCTACTGCTGCAGTACCATATTTGCTTACCTTGCCACCCCACTCCCCACCATGATGGTCACAAACTCATCCTCTGACACTGTAAGGAGGTCCTTAATTGAATGCTTTCTCTTATAAGGTGCCTTGGTCATAGCATCTCTTCACAACAGAAGCATAACTAAGCTGTAGTGCATCAGGACAGGACAGATGTAATGACAGGAACACAACGCAGCTGGCTGCATGGCGCTAGGAAGCAATGGATCTCAGCTTGTTTGTTTGTATTTATTCTGGGACCTGAACTATGGGTTCCTGTCATTCACATTTAGAGTGGGTCTTCCCACCTCTATTAACCTATCCCAGAAACTTCCCCATGGATACACACAGAAATTTGTCTCCATGTTGATTCTAAATCCCATCAAGTTGACAATTACCATTAACCATCATGCTTCCCAAAGGCAATCTGTGGTCTACTGAGGAACGACTACATGCCTGGCTCAATGTTCCATGCTAGCTATCTTCTCTTCCACAATTAAAAAAAAAATAGAGTCTAACCCTAAGTATATATTTTCACAAATGAATATGTGATTTGTACAAGAAACATATTAAACTATAAAGGTCTACCATCTACCATCTCTGCAGCCTGCCTCTCAATGTCCAAAAATGAATGATCATTCTGCGATCTAGTCTATGACTGGAGTAGACAGGAATGAGAAGCCGAACTGTTTTAAATAAAAAAGACTAGAGCACAGTAGGAGACCAAGGAAGGAGACATCACAGGAAGAGAGAAAGAGAGGGGAAAATGGGGAGGAGAAACCTCGGGACAAGTGATCCTGTAGCAGTTGCCCATATTTCATTATAGAGAGATGTATCCAGGTTAGTCGCACTGGAAAACCCTGAGATGTAGCCCCAGAGATCCCTACAAGGTTGCAGTGTAGTTACAAGCCCTGCTTTCAATGGTTACTGCCTTAATCCAGCTACACAACCCCGCTCTCTATTCACTTCCACCCTTAACCTGCTCAAGTTCTGAAAGAGAGTCAGACTTTCTTTAAGTGCTAGAGAAATCAGCCAAAGGAGATAACAAGAGTGAAGCCCACAGAACTTCCGAGTATGCATCAGGACCTCCTCCTCTCAAAGGTCCTCTAGCAGCAAAAGGAACCATGACTCTTGCTTCTCAGCCTGAACAACTGACCTGTCTTTCTCTGATCCTGTGAGCCTATCAGAGCCCACGTCTCCTAACCTTCCCTGCCTCTTCAATGGAGAAATCAATGTAGTTTTCATCAAAGCTGTTCCCTCTGTAAAAGACTGAGCTAAGAAACAAACATTAACAGAACAAAAACCAAAAGGAAAACAGGGCACAGGATTGTGCTAGGAAGAAGGCTTAGCTGATAGAGCACAAGGACCTGAGTGTGATCCTGAGCAGAACAGTTGATGACATGTACTTATAATCCCAGCATCATTTATTTTTTTAATTACGCCACATAAAAGTATTCCTGGATTCTACAACTTTGAATTCTTCCTACCTGATATCCAGTCCCTCTGGTTTTAGAAATGTCTCTCTACTTTTCCCTGGGAGCAAGCCAAGTTGAGGAACTTGCATTCATCCTATTGAAAACAAGAAGGCATTAAACCAGACAGTACTGATCCATCAACAATACCTCTCAGACACAGGGTGTACAAGGCCTGCTACTAAAGAAAAAATAAAGAACACACCGCTTTTGATGTCAAAAGAATTGCCTTCCAAAATAGCAGCCCAAAACAAAGTTAATGGTATCTCAGCCAATTATAAACAGTGGAAATATAATTTCAGCCACAATTGTAACTTTTAAGATTTTCATATTCATGCCACAAAAATTAAAAAAGAGTAGGTGAGTTTAATCTTAATACTATTTTAATTTAACTAAATACATTCAGATTATTATTTAACATGTAATCACTATAAAGAAATTCCCAATGAGATATTCTGCAGTTTTCTTAACAGGTTTTCAAATCCCAAGGTGTAATTTACATCTGCATTTAGATTTCAGTTGTTCCATGTGGTCCAGCCACATGCAGTGAGGTAACCATGGTACTGGAAGGCAGAGACATCAAAGGTGTTAGTGGCAAATTCAGTTCTTAATGCCCATACACTTCTGTGGGCAGGGGAGGAAAAGTGACCATCTGTCTTCTTTGATGCCTGTTGTCTGTCTCTCTGTCCTTAAGTGGTACCCTGACTCTCCTCTCCAGAGTGACCCGTCTTAACTCATATACATCTTCAGTAGTGTTGAGGCCACTGCATATTCAGGTCATTCTATAATCTGGACATGGTCAGTTGCCCAGGGTGAGTCATGTGGTCCAGTCAGAGCTACTCTTTTGTTTGGATAGAGAAGCATCTTAGCCTTTAGGGCTTGCTTGTTAGTGGGAGAAGGCCTGAAATGCCAGATGCCTCCATGAAGAGACCAGGAATGACCTACCTTGACGTTGGCAGGTAGAGAGAGATGGAGAGAAATTCAATTGTCATGGCGTCAACGAAGTTCCAAGGGTAGTCCTGGGCTTTTCAATTTCTTGGATTAATAAATCCAATTAAATCAAGCCAAGCTGATTTTGGGGGCTCCTTAATAGGAGTCCAGTAAACAAGAGGGAACTTCTGCTCCATTCCCCCAAGTGGTAATATACAGTTAGTATAAAGTGGGTTTATATTTTTCCCCAATTGTTTTTCCCTCTCATGCAATAATCACTTGAGAAAAGAAGCACCTACTGACCCTAGTGGGTCCCGACACCCTCTGCCCTAAGTGTCTGAGGAAGCAGCATTGTGGCTGTGGGACAGCACTCTGGTGTGGTCCTTACCCCACATGTCCATGTCTTCTTGGATTAGACAACCAGGAATCTGCTCTCTGTTTCAGCCTCTCCCTGAGCCTGGTTGCCTGATGCATGCCAGTAATACATTCACAACTCAGATGTATCTGCCTAAATTTCTCCATGACGATTAGGCATGGGTGCTAATTTCCTTACAAAAGAGAGCCAATACATATCCTATTAGAAATAGTTTCCATCTTTCACTGAGTCATGTTCCTACTGAAAATATAATATTTAATTAATTTTTTAATCTCAATACTTGACTACCTATAATGGCTATTCTTGGTTGTCAACTTGACTATATCTGGAATGAACTACAATCCAGAATTGGAGGAGGGTTTACCTGTGATTCAGATCTTGAGGTTGGAAGACACAAGTTTCTGACCTGGATCTTGGCATGGAGATCTTGAAGCATAGTAGCCATGAAACGTTTAGCCCCAGGCTAGGTAGCACATGCCTTTAATCCCAGAAGACTAAGACAAGGAGATCTCAGAGTTCAAGATCAGCCTGGAATAAAGCAAGTCCCAGATCCAGGTATGGTGGTCCACACCTTTAATTTGGTCCACACCTTCTGCTGGAGGCCTACATAAGGACATTGGAAGAAGGAAGATTCACTCTTCTTCAACTGCTTGCACTTACTTGCCAGCACATCTGTTGGAACCTACTTCTACAGACAATCAGATAAAACAACTAGCTCATGGACAGAGCAACTACTAGATTCTTGGACTTCCCGTTCAGAGCTGACCATTGTTGGGGTAGTTGGACTATAGACTGTGAGTCATCACAATAAATTTCCTCAATATAGATATAGAAAAAGGCACTCCATAAGTTCAGTGACTCTAGAAAACTCTGACTAATACACTACCCATTTGTCAAACATTAAGAAAGGACCTGATATAAAGGACATAATAATAGATATCCAACATACAAAGATGAATATGAAACTCAAGAAGACAATATCTACTTTTTGGAAAATCTGGAAAGAGTACTAACATGAAATTTAGGGATTTTAACGCATTCCTAAATAAAGCACAGGTCTGGGGATAAATGAGACAAGAAAGGCAAAGGAGTAAGGCCCTAATACCTGCTCCAAGGGTACACCCTCAATGGCCAGAAGACTTACAACAAGACCCCACCTTTTGTTGTAAAGATGTAAGCATTTTGAGGACACTGGAAGCAAAGCCTTTAATGCACACACATTTAGGAAAAATCTAGGATCCAAGCTATGGCATGATGTAATATGGATAAACCTTAAAAGCACCATGCTAAGTAATGCTAAGGAATTCAGCCACAAAATATGGTATATTGTCATTTACAGGACATGTCTGCAATAGGAAAATTGATGGAGACATAAAACACAGTAATGACTTCCTCACCTACAAAGAGATGGAGAGTGGGTGCTAATGGAAATAGAGGGTTTATCTGGGTTAACAAAATGAATGCTTGACTCTAAACATACACTGAAAACCATCGGAATGTACATTCAAAGGGGTGAAGTTCATAGTGTGTGAATTATATCTCAACCATTGTTTTATATATATATATAAAGGAACTGAGGATAGTCCCTAAACTCACAAAAACATGCATATAACACACAAATAATAAACACCTCAACTCAAAATCAACTCATAATCACTTGTCACATCACTATGCAGCCAGGGTCAGGTCTTGTGAGCCTTGGGTAAAGAAGCCCATGCTTTGTCTTATCTGATCTTGGCCTTCACTAAAAAACTGACTTGTTACACTGGGCTTTTAGTCAGGACATCTGGTAGACCATGACAGGCCACCCAACTCTATCCATGAGTTAAAACAGTCCAACTAATTCCAGACCAAACCATTTCTTCTGAGGACATGAATATCCTTGGCTCTGCCTCTGTTCTAAGGGCTTATTTCTTCTTTCATAAACTAATTTTGCTCTTGCATAGCTACAACCTTTGTGTTCCCAGGAGAGATGCCATGCCTTAAAATTTTGATGCATTTCAGCTGTGAGTCAAGGGACCCTAGTCCATGTTCAGTACACTAACCGGTAACCAAAATAAACATCCCAGGAGCCAGCATCCTGAGGTTGTCTCACACTTGGGAGGTCACAAGCTATCCGTGTCAGCGTGTGTTTTTCCTTCCAAGACAAGGCAAGCTATGTATGTGCAAAGTAGGAATGTTACATGATCCCACCCCCACCGGTAGTAAAATATAGGAGGGAAAAATGGTTTTGGTAAGAAAGAAGAACCAGAGAGTGGGGAGATGGTTCAGTCAGTAAAGTGCTTGCCACATAAGCAAAAGGGGCTGAGTTTGGATCCCCAGCAACCTGTAAAATTAAAAAAAAAAAAAATCAAAAGGCACATTTGCATATGCCTACAACCCCAGCACTGAGAGAAGCAGAGACAGGAAGATGACTATAGCTCACTAGACAGTGTGTCTAGCTGAAACAGTCAACTGCAGGTTAGTAAGAGACTTTGGGGAGCAATAGAGGGAGACATCCACATCGACCTTTGGCCTTCACATACATGAACACACACACATACACACACACACATGTATACACACAAAAACATGCATATAACACACAAATAATAAACGCCTCAACTCATAATCAAAAAAATAATGCTTGAAAAATGAAAGAAGAGCCAAGCTAAGCTCAGCACTTTACCTTGCATTCCTCCCGTCCCAAAGCTGGCGGCAGCCCAGCCCATGTCAGATGTTTGAGGTGTGACTGCCCCCACCCCAGCTCGGAGCCAAATCCCATCCAAAAGGAGGGATCAATGCCATACAGATGTGTTGATCCCCTCTTGCCTGGATGAAAGACTTCTTTCAAGTAGTTTGTGTGCATGTCTTCCAGGCTGCCTCTCTGCTCGCTCAGGAATGCCGCTTGGCAGATGGGCCAGGGCTGCTCCTTAGCTGTCCTTCTCTTGTCAAACTCAAGCGTTTGTTCTCCCTGCTAAGACTGACAGGTGCATTCTTGGGTAGATACATGTTGAGAACACATGGCCGGCGGAGGTCACTAGGCTTCTGGACCAAAGCACACCAATGACATGAGTATGACAACTCTTTTGTTTCCCCGATGACCTCAAGAATCTAAAGAGATGGAGACAGGATAGGGAAAGGTTGGTGTAGATTATACCCTTTCACAGGATAAAAGGAGGAAGTGGAATCCCACTGCCTTTCATGTCCCTACATCTCCTCTGTTTGGTGGGGCCTAGGCTATGAGATTAGGCTGTACCAGAGTTTGCCATACCTTATACCTTCAAGTCTGTGGTGCAGGTCCATCTGCTAGTAACACAACTCTTCTCTCTCTCTCTCTCTCTCTCTCTCTCTCTCTCTCTCTCTCTCTCTCTCTCTCTCTCTCCTCTCTCTCTCTCTCTCTCTCTCCCTCCCTCCCTCCCTCTCTCCCTGTCCCTCTATTCCTCCCCTTCCCTCCCTTTACCATTCTCTCTATTAAACACTTCTCTCTCATGTGTCCTTACCAAACCTCAGAGACAAACAGGTGCACATCCTCCCCTGGTTAAAGCAGCTCTCAGATCCTCTCTTCCTGGGGGCTTTCTCTGGGGTCCCAGATGTCATTTTCAGTGCACTCAGGCTGCCGGCTATAGTCTGGGCCACTCACGTAACAGCAGGAAAATCTGGGCTCTGGCTTTTCTGTCCTCTTAAGAGGAATTCAAACCCAAACTCATGCCAGGCAGAGATGAGTATCACATGCTGCTCCCTCCAGGACAGACCACGGTGTCCTCAGCACCTCAGCTAAGGGATGTGTGGGTGCACTGAATGGGAGGGTTTGTCATCCTCACCCCACGGATCAGGAATAAGGCTCAGAGACACAAAGCAATTTGAAAATAAAAATAAAAACAATGATGGACCCAGGATCAGAGCCCTGGCACACAGGCTCCAGAACTCACACAACTCCATGTTCAACCTTAACCTCCAAAGAGTGTAGGGTTCTAGCCTCAAAGTCAATGGCCCCCTCTAAAGCATGAGGCCCATAAAGAAGAAAAATAGCAGTGTCTCCCAGCTCTGATCATATACACCATCTTAGAATCACCATCACTTGTCCCTAGATGTTTGCCTTGGAGAGTCACTGGAATTCCTGGCATATCGCTGTCACCTGACAGTTCAAGACTCCAAGTCCCAAGGAGATGACATGGTCCTACTGCTGTCTATAGCAGAGCTGCCATTAGAGCCAAGGCTCTGGCTCCTGAACAACACAACAGCTTGCTGGGACTGTTTGAAAGGTGACTGCACAAACTACTGTTCATGGTTTTTTAGTCCTCGAGTCTCTTTCTTAGCTTTAACCCTCACCCATGCTACAAATATGTCCTGTTACATCACCAATTTCTTTAGGCTCCTCTGCCTTGCTTTTCCTTGCACACACGTGGATGTAATCACAATACCTGTTAGGAACTTTAGAGGAAGTGATACATGAAGCAGCCAGGCTGGTGCACTCAGTAACTGGCAATCAGCCTGCTGTTATCAACCCAGTACAGCAACTCACCTCTCCAGCAATGCATCCTCAACAAGCAAAACCAGGGCATAGAGGGGAAACCATACAATTAACTCAGCCAAGGAAAGCATTACTCCTATCTCAGGATGACAGAGATTAATAGAACCCGGAGATCATATCATATCTTGGAGAAAGAATTCTAAACAAGAAGACACAGTGCTGAGCCCTGGCATCTCTCACTGCCCTGCCCCCACTCCTAGATACCAACACAGCACTCTTCAGCAAGTGCACGCATAAACCAGGAAGCTAAGACTAGGATTTTGCTTCTCTTCAAGGTGAGAAATTGCTCAGTCTGTAGATATCAGGACGGCAGCCATTCATGGAGAATTGTTAGTGGGTTAATAAAGTATTGGAATTCCGAGACTTGGGTAGATATAAAGGACCCTTCAGTTCCCAGCTAGACCTCTTTTATTTTTCCTCTCATGGAGCCTGGTCCTTGTAGTCTTATATTGCCTTGAACCTCTCAAGTAGCCAGTCCATAGAAAGGGAATTCTGAGGGAAAAGAGAGTCAGCACATGGGGTTGGAGTCCTAGGGCAACAAGAATAGATAGGCATGTGTTTCTCATAGGACATCAAGACAAACCTTCAAGCACTGGTCACCACTTCCACATTTCACGACTTGTGAAATCTTGTGATTAGGCCAGGAGAAGGGATGCTATAATCAATTCTGCTTGACTTCTATCTGTAAATGCAAAAGACCAGAATGAGGCGGTAAGAGAAGATCAAGCATTTTCAAAATGGCTGCTAAGGCTGGGAATGTAGTTTAGTTAGCAGAATGCTTGCCTAGCATGCACAGAGCCCTGGGTTCAATCCCCAGCACTGCATAAGCCAACTTGGTGGCATTGACCTTTAACTCCGGCACTAGGGAGGTGGAAAAAGGAAGAGCAGAAGCCAATTACAAGGCTACTCTGAGCTACATGGAACCTTGTCTGAAAGAAACAACAAAAAACAGCTGATAGGAAGCCAAATGCTCAAGTCACTGCCCTGAAAACGTGAAGAAGTCACTGCACTGTGACAGTTTCCAGCCTGTTTGCTGGCTCCCCTTCAGTCTACAGCCTTGTTTCATTTGTCATCCTATGAGATTTTATAGGGTTGATATACACTCATAATCTTGTGAACCCTTTTCAAATTATGGTAAAAAAAAATTAAATCGGGCAAAATAATACCTGGAAGACTGTTTTAAACTTAACAATAATGGATACGAATTGTCCAACATTCTGCCAGAGCAGAGAATCAACAAACAGCAGCTCTTAGTCCCATAACTTTTCCTGCACAGATTATGGTGTTTCATGCAGCCACACGGATGCATCTGAGGCCAGATTGCACATGAGGAAACACAGACTCCGAGATGCTAAACCAGAAAACTGATACTTTAATGTATCATCTCAGAGGAGCCATGTTCCAGAGGTTTTACAAGTAATTGATCTATATAGCACAACTAGTCACAATCAACACTTGCTGAGACTATTACTGTAAAGTGATGGAACCACATCGCCAGGACTACTACCACCATTATCACTCCCACCTCTACCACTAGTGCCACCACCACAATGGCTATCATTGCCATCACTGTTACTACCATCAACACCATTACCAGGACAACTACTATTAACCACAACTGACAACATCATTACTGTTACCACTAACCACAACTACAACCTTGACAATTACCACTACCATCAGAACCATCAAACACCATAATTACCATTGCTACCATTACCACCATCACTACCACCACCACCACCATCACCACCATCACCACCACCACCACTACCATCCATCACCACTACCTTCACCATCACTATCACCACCACCACCATCACCACCAACATCACTACCATCACCATCACCAACACCATCACTAACAACAACAACAACAACACCATTATCATGACCATCACCACCACTACCATTACCATTACTGTCACCATTTACCACTACTACGACACTGGCAATCACTACCACCACCAGTATCATGATCATCACTGCCATGATTAGAACCTACACCAACCACCAATTATATGGCTCCCTGATCCCCAGTTATATACATAACAGTGAAGGCCAGTTATGGCTTTGAGTGCAAACAAAATGAAAGGAGGAATGTGGGTAGAGCAGGAGAGTCAGGAACTGTGTGTTGTATGGCATCAGTACAGATTATATGAATGTCTTGCAAATGTTCTTTATAAACATCTAAAGCAAGGAAAAGAGGAGAAGGGAACTAGAGAAGAGGGTGTTGTAGAAAAAGCATTGTCAGCAAAAACATCCACCTGGGCAGGTGATAGAAGGGATTTGTGGCCATGGGAAGGTAGAGAATGGGTTAAGTATTGGTAGAGCTGGTGTTGAAACATAGGACTTGCAGTTAAAATAGAGAGCTCTCGGGTACACTATCAGACTGTGTAGTCTGGCTGGCGTGGAGAGTTTAGTAACAAACTCAGCCTGGTCTATAGAGCTGCGGAACTTGAGTTATAATTGTAGCTGGAGTCTATCTAGATACGATGACTTCTTTTGATCTTAAAGAATTTTCCAGAAAAGCAGATTATTTTCCCATCTTGCCAAGGTGAGACTTGTCTTGTCTGGGACTCAGTCTTATCACCAAAGAGTCCCCTTTTTATATCTTAGTTTCTAAGGGAACAATGGAGAACATCCTCTCCCCCCCCCCACCCGCCCCCCAACTCACCACACTTTAATGACCTACAGCTCCCAGAAGCACTTTCAGGTAGTATTTACAAAGGTATGACCTCACCCCTGAGGGCTCCACACTCAAGGCCCATTCACTCAAAGACCCTCCTTCCAATTATGGGGATCAAGACTTTAACATAAAAATCTGGTGTTGGACCTTCTCATAGAAATCTGCTTTTTAAGCAACTTGCCCCCTGGGGCGTTCATTTCCTTGAGGGATGAGACCCTGAGGTCTAATCTAAGCTTATCTATGTACAAGTTATAGCCGAAAGTAAGTCTACTTCTCTGGGCCTTGGCTTCTTGGTCTATAAACGGAGGAGATAAAGTTAGCTATTCCACAGAATCAGCGCAATGACTTAGTGAGCTCACAGTAGGTAAGAACTCAGTCTCAAGTCTACTGCTTTCCAAATTATTTAATGCTGTGGTATTATTATTATTATTATTATTATTTACTCAAAACATGTTTATTGCAAGAATTTGATAACTCAAAACCCTGGAAGTTCAAGGCTAACCTGAACTCCACAATGAGCCACTGTTTGGCAATTAATTGTCCAACTATTTTTCCCCACTAATCTGGGCATTGATTCAGAGCTGGGTTATCCTGGTCCACACTTGTCAGCAAAGCCACTGGTGCACATGGTAGCTACAAGCAGCCAAGAGCTCCCTACACTACAAGCTGCTTAAACTGATTTGGGTACATCAGCTCTTCTACCTAAATCAAGCTCACAGAGAACCCTTTTTCAGTTCCCAGTGCCCACATCAGGCAGTTCACCATCACTTGTAACTCCAGGACCAAGGGATCCCAGATGAAGTTTGACAGTGCCAGCTTCCTATGCAGAGGAAACATTTTTCTAGAGAAATTGACAGGTTTTTCCACGGCATCTCTTGGGCCTGCAAGCTCATTACCAGTGCTTCAAAGATGTCAATTGCCTTTTTTTTTTTTTTTTTTTTTAGAGCCAGAAAACAGAATTCTCAAGGAATTCAGCCATTTTCCAAGTCTCTCTGCCAGTACATGGCAAAGTCGGGATGCCAAGCTCAAGACACCCCCTCCCCCATCTCAGAGTGAATGCCCTCACTGATGTGTTACCCTTGCCAAGGGAGTCAGGGAGCACATCTATGAGACAATGTCCTCCCTGGCCTTCTCCAAGAATCTGCAGGCTTCCATCAGCTGTTTCTGTAAGGAAGGCAGGACAAGCAGAGAGCAAATAGCAGAATGCTTTGGGTTCTAAAAGTCAAATTTCTGCCATTCCTGCTTTGGGGGTTTGTGAAATCCCTGGTGACCTGTAGCAGATCCCATGCATTCCAGGAGCGTGTAATGAAAACAACCTGGTCTCCCCAAGTGACTGGAAAAGAGTGCAGTGGCTGGCTCTCTCAAAGTCAAGAGTTGTGTTATTTCTCAGCTCCTTGCAGAGAGTCAAGTCAGGCTGCCTCCCCCAGACGAAATGAGGGGCCACCATGGCGGGCGCCCTTCCTTTGGCCCAGATTCCCATCCTACAAGCCTCCATGTGAGAGGCCCTTGGGAATGGCTTGTTGTTTGGAATTTAAACATCCCCACTTCACCTAGACACAGAGAACTATTTTTTAGGTATGCCAAGAATTAACCAGCGAGGACGTCCGTTTAATTGTATGTGAAACAGAAGCTAATAGTATCAGCAGGCTGGCCGCCTTCACCGATAGCGTGAGGCAAGAAGGGCTGTCAGAAAGTGATCAATGGACGGGCTTTGAGCAGACCTACCTGGGGTAAAAGCACTCATGTGGCCATTGTTTCCTACATTCATCCCTTATAGGCAAGAAACCTAACTTTCTGTCTGCGTTCACTGTGTGAGAGGAACATCTTTGATCTCTCAGATCTGCAAGAATCCCAAAGGGAAGCAAGCGGTGGTTTTGATTATTATCTTTAAAGTCTAGAATTCCTTAGGTGAGATTTGGTATGAAATTCATCCACGCAGTGGGGGAGGTGGGCGACTGTGTCCACGTCTGGGCCTCATTAAGGCGCAGATATTTTCACTAGGCAGTGAACTGAAGCAACCAAATTCCTTGATAAAGCTGGAGATTTCCAGGAACTGCTTGTTTAAAAAAAAGGGCACTTCTGTCTGGTTCTTCTACACAGCACATAGCATCATGAGTTCCCGCTCAGCCAGGCCTGGGGATAAAAGACATTATCTGTTTTGTCAAATTATCTCTAAAGTTTTAATGCTCTGTTCACTGTTTGGTGTTGACCTGTGGGGTACACTATTCAATTTATAATTCCTTTCCCCTGGCCGGCTGCTTTGGGTCTCTACAATAGGCCACGAAAGAAGGGGGCAGATAATGCTATCCTGACAGTGGGGGAAACTGAGACTGAGAGAGAGCCTGTGATTTGGGTAAAGTAGTGTTGTTTCTCACCCTCAAGAAGCAGGCAGATTCAAGGGATAGGGTAGTCCACAAACTGCTCCAGTGTCTTTAAGGTCTCCCAGGGTTGCTAACAGTTTACACATCAAGGTGATCAGAGGACCCCAAGGGAAGCAATGTAATTCTAAGCCCAAGGCTCTTGTGCTAAGTCATGCTGCTTAGGTATTGGTTGTAATAAATTCTGGACTGAGATGGCTCAGTCAGGAAAGAAGCCTGCCAGGCAAGAATGAGGGTCTGATTTCAGATTCTCAATACCCAGATTAGAAGCCAAGCATGGCGCCTGCTTGGAACCTCAGTGCTGGGAGGCAAAGACACGAAGATCCCTGAGCTAGCTGGCTGGTCTGCACTCCTTAATGAGGGAGCCCCAGGTTCAGTAAGAGACCTGTCTCCAAAAGGAAGGTAGGAGACACCAGCAAAATTTCTGCCTTCCACATGTACTCTTTCTCTTTCTCTCTCTCTCTCTCTCTCTCTCTCTCTCTCTCTCTCTCTCACACACACACACACACACACACACACACACACACACCATACCACACAGAAACACACATACACAAACCACATACACACCACACACATACCACACCACACAGAAACACACACACAAAACCACATACACACACAACGATGTGTGCAACACACACAGATTCTATAAACATGACTCTTAGGGTTCAAACTCCATCCAGTCCCTGTTGTCTCTGTCCTAACCTCTTCAGGTTTCCTTTTCTCATCTGTCCAGAGGAGATCCCTGAAAAGGCCGTTCATTGGACTGCTTCTCAGAAGTGGAGGTGATGCACTCAAACTCTTAGACTTAGGCCTGTCACTAGGAGGAGCTTAGTGGTGATTCTTCTTCTTACTGACTGTACTGACCTTGAGGCTTATCTATGGAGTCTCTCCCTCTCCCTCTCCCCCTCCCTCTCCCCCTCCCCCTCCCCCTCCCCCTCCCTTCTCTGTCTTTATCTCACTCTCCCTCTCTCTTAAAGTTGCTGATCTAAACTGGGAATAAGAAGTTGCTCAGAAAAGTAAATCTTGAATCACCTGATGACCAAGTCATCTCACTTTTGTGTATATTTCGAGTTCAAAGACTTGAAATCGGCACACAGGAAAGGTGTGTGGCCCTGTGTTCACTGAAGCATCAATTACAAAAGCCAAGATATGGAGCCAGACTGTCCCCACGAATGGATGGACTAGAAAACAGAGGAAGCATAGGGTTCATACACAGCAGAACACACAGTAGAAACCCTGAGGTTTTACAGAAGGAGGAAATACTATCACTGCAGCGACATGGGTGAACCCAGAGGACACTGTGATAAATGAAACAAGCCTGCACAGAGAGACAAAGGCCACCCGGCATCACTCATTTGTGGCATCAAAGAAATGGAAGGCAGGCAGGGCATAGTAGCTCACACTTTTAATCCCAGCACTCAGAGGACCACTCTGCAAGGAGAGTTATGTGAGTCTAAGGCAAACCTGATCTACAGAGTGAGTTTCAGACCAACCAGGACTATAATGCTGTCTCAAAAAGAAAGAGAGAGAGAGAGAGAGAGAGAGAAATGGTGAGCTCCTAGCAGTGGTTATCAGGGGCTGAGAGAGTATGAATGAGGAAGCATTCTGTCAGACAGGAGAAGTACACAGTACTGATCTGCACAGACAACATGACCCATGGATATTATCACTGTAGAAAAATAATAATAGGTATAAAAGCAGATAAATTAGCTAATGAGCTTGATTTGCTAATTCAGCTGTGTAAACATCTATTAGATGTTTACACATGCACTCACACATGCACACTTGCACACACACACACGTGTGTGCACACATGCAACATGTGCACACACAAATAAATAGGTAAATACATAAAATTTTTAAAGGATTCAAATGTTAAGGAGAAGGCTGAAATTCTTAAAGGAAATGGGGAAGGTTATATCCAAGATTGATTGTGCATTTCTCAAGTGAAACACAAATTATAAAGCTGGATTCAACTTTTAAATTAAGAACTTCGGTATAGATGGCTCAGCAGCAGTAGCCCTTGTAGACCACCAAAGCTGGGTTCCCAGTACATACCTGGCAGCTCACAAATATCTGTACTTCAGCTTCAGTGGTTCTGACGCCCTCTTCTGGTCTTTTACAACACGGCATGCACATGCTGCACATACAGATGAGTAGGTGACCACATACACATACATGAAAATAATTACAAAAAAACAAAAGGACTTCAGTATCAAAAAAATCAGTGAACAAAACTTCTGTTTCCACTAACTTAGGAGTCAAAGATCCCCTGAAAGAAATAAAGTGATAATTTATAGCTAAAAATGTCTGACATGGAAAAGGCAAGGGGTGGGATTCACAGTAGAAGATACTTATGAACAAACACGTCACTGAGAAGAAAGCTCAGTGCAGACATAAGAAGGATAACACAAGCATAGTAGTCATCAGAGAATGAAAATAGAACAAAGACCTGCTCTTTAAAAAGCTCTTGTAGAGAAAAGACTTATACACAAGCATCTAAAACACAGACAAGAAAGTATACACCAGTTCACAGCAGAAGAAAAGTCAGGAAACCATCCAAACACAACCATACTAGTCAGGGTTCCCCGGAGAAATGGGATCAATGGAATGCATGTGAAAATAGAAAGCTTTATTTTAAGGAATTGGCTTACATGATTGTGGACTCTAGCAAGTCCAGAAGGCAGGGTGAACCAGCAGGCTAGAGAACAGGGGAGAGAGATGCTAAAATTGGCACACAAAGGCCATCTGCCAACAACCCCCACCCCGTATTCCATCTGAATCTTCAGCTAAGCAGATAAAAAAATCAGGCCCAGATCCAGGATTTTGAATTGGCCCATCCCAACATCGACCCCATGAACTATTGGAGTTCATGAAGGGTCCTGAGTATCCAAAACTGTAGACTTTCCATGACACAGGACAACAGTATATCCAAGAGTATCTCCCAATGAGGATCCAGTACTGATAGAGTAGCAGAAGCCAGAGGCCTCATACCAGACCAGTGACTCATTGCAATGAACATTTGCAAGCAAAGACGAGTGGTCAAATGGGTAGACCATGGGACACACTGTGCCACCCTACAGCTTCCACAGCAAAATTTTCTTTCCCTGTTGTAGAGGGAGGTTGCAAGGTGGAAGGCAGGGTGTGATGGGAGGGGGAGATGAGTGGGATTAGGGTGCATCATGTGAAACTCACAGAGAACCAATAAGTGTTTTTTTTTAATAGACACATTGTGGACAACAATATCTTAAACTTTACTCAGTGCTGTCTGATTAAAATGTGAGTTTCATTTCAAACAAACAAACAAGCTCACAGAAAGACCTAGGATAAAATTCTACCACATACCTGGGCACTGTGGCCCACAACATATAATGTGTGAAATTAACCATCTTTAAAAAAAAATCCATCACATCTTCACAGCACAAATGATCTCTAAACCACACTGGAGCTTTCTCCATCATCCTGTATACTCTTAGACACAACACTGAGTAAAAAGAAAATCAAATGGAAGAACCCCTGTGATGCCACTGTGTATAGTTCAGAAGTAAATAAAACTAAACTATATGTCTCTTACATGTGTGTATAGTAAAATATAGCCATAAGCGTGATTATAACAATGTCAGTCATTTCAGGGTTCTGTTTTTGTTGTGGGGTAAGTAGGTTTGATACTGAGGATGGTAGCCCAGGTTTCACGCACGCCAAACACAGACTGTACCACTCAGTTGCAGCCCCAGTGGACTGTGCTTATCTTCAGTAAGAGATTTGGGCTGCGGTCAGCAACAAGCACACGTGTAGCTTTCCTGGAATCAGTTCTGAGGTTTAATAGTGGGGTTGAGTGGGCCCAGTTTATCTCTCAATGTCATGACTTAACAATGGCAGAGACAAAGTGAAAACTCACCAACCTGTGTTTCATTGTTCCTCCAGGATACACACCTAATCAACAGTCCCCAGCTCTTAGAGGTGACGGCCAATCCTCCATTTTCTTCCTCCCCTTCTGTGGCCATCTTACAGAGAACACATTAAAGCAATCGATACCTAAGATGGAAGGAGGCTGAATCACTTGTCACCACATGGTGTAGAGTTCCCTCCCAAGACTGCTCTTGACCAATCTTGTTGGTTCTGGATCTAAGACATCTGTGTAGTTAGCCTAATGAAGTTCTAAATTTCAGGATTTATAGATGACTGTAGCATCACTGTCTTGGTTTGTTTTCTTTGCTTTAATACGACACTCTGGCAAAAGCAGCTTAAAGGTGGAAGGGTTTTCTCTGGCTCACAGTCCAAGGGTACAATCTATCATAGCAGGAGAAATCAAGGCAGCAGGAGCCTAAAGCAGTTGGTCACATCATATGCACAATAAGGAACCAGGGAGAGAGAAATGTATGCTGGTGTTCAGCTGGCTTTTCTGGGGAATAGTTCCGCCCACAGTTAAGATGAATCTTCCCATATCAATTAATGTAATCAAGACCCGCAGGCTTTTTCGGGGACCCAGCTTCCCGAGGATTCTAGATTCTGTCAAGTAGACAATTAACATCACACTATCTTAACCTGTTACAAGTAATGAAAACTAAGAAACAACTTACTCAGTCATAGTTAATTTTGTGTACTAAATACAGCATGACACACGTGCAAATATTCCAGGACTGAATGAGAGGTAAAGAAATAAAGCTAGTAAGTAAAAAACAAAAACCCATAAACAAAAACAAAACAAAACAACTCTTTCTAAAGATCTGCTTGCCTAAAAGGGACCAGCAAAACCAGACAAAGGACAGCAGAGCCCAAAGGGAGTGTTCTGCAACAACTAAGGTGATAATGGGTAGGCTGGGAACCGAACTCTGACCCTCTGCAAGAGCAGTCCTCTTAACCCCGAGACATCTTTCCAGTCCTGGAGTGGTCTTTAACTGTGGACTGGGAAGCCTCTTAGTAACTCTAGAACACACCGGGCCCTGCAGGAAATGCAAGCAGTCTTCCAGGCTCGGGAGTGTGTTGTCTTGGAGAGAGAGTTCAAAATAAAAGAAGACTTGTACTCTCAAATGGAATCAACCGTGTGTCTGTTCAAAGATGAGGAGCCTCTGATCTGAACCTCAGGGATTCTAGTCCCAGAGTCAAAGCTCTTGTAATGAGTTAGTTAGTTAGTTAGTTAGTTAGTTAGTTAATTAGTTAGTTAGTTCATTAGTTAGTAGTTTGTTTCATGGTCTCATGAAGCCCAGGATAGAATGTAGCCAAAGCTAGGCTTAAATTCACAAGTTTTCTCCCTTTAGCTTCCTAGAGTTGTGGTTACAGCTTGAACTTCCATGTTCACTGGCCCAGCTCAGCCTGGAGGCAGCTAGTTAGGGCAGTTGGCCTATCCCTGCTCTCCATAGCTAGGAAACTGGCTTCCTCCTGGGCTGCATTCAAGGCACTAGCTTTGTTAATCCTACAGATGCTTGCTGGTGACTAGGGTGTCAGCTGATAACTACTGCTGTTCCTAAATAAGAGGGAGGGTTTTCACAGGCAGGGAGAAGAGAGTGGAAGACAACACTGAGCTGGTCAGAGAAAGTATTGCGCTGGCACCCTGGGTTCTCAGCTCTCATTCTGTCTCCCACCACTCCCTCGTGAGTTAGGATAAATAAACCCTTTCTCTTGCAATTCATTGTAATGAGATGAAAAAACTACCACACTGAATACCCTGTCTGTGCACACATCTCTTCCCTCTTTCTCTACCTTTTTGAACAGTGCTTTTTCAAAATGTCTTAGGCACAAAGTGTAATAAACCAAAAAAGAAGTGGATGCTGGAATCCAGTGAGCAGGACAGTTAAGAATTGCTATCTGCTTGCACTGTGCTAGTTAATAATGATACTTCCAGGGACAAAGGGCCCAGTCGCCATGCCCTTACCCTACCCCATAGAAGCTTCAGGAAAGTGCCCTTTGCCAAACAGAATGTTGAAAGTGTCGTCCCTCATCTCCTCATAGGAGAAACCCCATCAGGCGCAAGATAAGGTAGTACCCAGATGTTCCCAGGGATAAACTAGCCATTGATCTGTATCTGACTTGGAGAAATCCTCTTAACCTAACAGATTTCTTTTAAAAAGGAAGGAAGAAAAGTGTGTGTGTGTGTGTGTGTGTGTGTGTGTGTGTGTGTGTGTGTGTGTGTGTGAGAGAGAGAGAGAGAGAGAGAGAGAGAGAGAGAGAGAGAGAGAGGGAGGGAGAGGGAGAGGGAGAGGGAGAGGGGGAGGGAGAGGGAGATTGCCATTCTTCTAACACCTCAGGTCCCTCTAAAATCCAAGTAAAATACCCGCTGTGTTTTCTGCAGAGAGCTGACTGTTTATTGTTTTCCAAAACAGGTTTCAGCTCCTGTTTCCTTAACATCCTTTCTTTCCCATTAAAACATGTGTCTGAGACACCCCCAAAGCAAAACATAGTGGTGCAGGCTTTTAATCTCAGCTATGAAGAAGTAGAGGCAGAAGGATCAAGAGTTCGAGGTCACCTTCTGCTACATGGGATGTTTAAGGCCAGCTTGAGCTATGTGAGACCTGTAAAACAAACAAACAAAATAGCTCAGGGATACAGAGCTTGTGTGGTATGCAAAAGGCCCCAAGTCAAAGTACCAGCACTGAAATAATAAGTTACAGACAAGCTCTCACTGCAGACTTTATGCTTAGATAGATGATAGGGAGATAGATAGATAGATAGATAGATAGATAGATAGATAGATAGATAGATAGATAGATAGATAGGTAGGTAGGTAGGTAGATAGATAGATAGATAGATAGATAGATAGATAGATAGATAGATAGATAGATAGATAGATAGATAGGGAAGAGACAGGAACAAAAAAGAAAGGAAGAAAAATGGCCTAGAAGCCATATCTATGGCTTGTATTAACATTTAGAAAAATCTGTCTTTTCTGCTTCTGCCCATACAGCCCTTGACTTGAGCAGAGATAAAAATTTATTCCTGGGGATTGTTAATCCCATGGGCCAAGAATAAGACCACTACCACAATTTTTGAGCCAAATTTGAAGTAAGCTTTATTAAAGACTAGCCAGGTTCATACCTGGGATTCCCAGAGAATGGTGTCAAATTACATTAGACAGAGCTTATAAAGATGAAATCCAATAGGTTACATACTTCCCCACCTTCATCCAATCAGAGCTTAGCATAGATCCTGACGTACTTCCTGTCTACACACCTCCCACCTATGTGTGATCAAGCACACCCTGTGCAGTTGGGACAACAAACCTTATTAACTGAAGTGTAGACATAGAGCTTTTTCTCTTACACGAACTATAGCCCCAGCATTCCGGGAAGTTATCTGTCCATGAGCAAGTGGGGCTCACAGGTTACAGCCACTTTGGTTTTATAGCTCTCTTACACACAGTAATTAAAACTTCAAACATAACTTTCAGCCTCACAGAATTTCTTGGCACTCTGCTTCAAAATGTTGGAAAACTCGTCTCTGTTTCCCTAGTGCCAGCTGTGATTGGAGCTATGACTGTTGTCATGGACCCCAACATGAGTAGGGCGTACTGGGTGAGTGCTGTGTGCACCCCATTTAGAGGAAGAAAACTCGGAGATAGGTCCTGTGGTGTATTAGTCATTTTTCTCATTGTTATGAACAAATACCTGATGAGGAGCAACTTAAGAGAGGAAGAGTTGATTCAGGCTCATAATCTGAGAATCCAGTCCACTGTGGTGAGGGATATGGAAGCAGTGTGGCTAAGCCCAGGGTAGAAGGAGCAAGAACTCCTTGATCACATCTCTGAGGAGCTGAATACTAACACGAGCTCTCTTTCTTTTTTTCTTTCTTTCTTTTTCTTTTTTCCTAGAGTCTATCCAAGCTCCCAGCCCGTGGGATGATGCCACCCCCATTCTAGATTTGTCTTTCCCCTTCAATTAATTCTTTCTGAAACTCTTACAGGTATGTCCAGGAGTGTAGCCCCAATCTCCCATATCATGCTCAATCCAGTCAGGTTGACTGTGTGGTGGGAGGTGGTGCACTGGGGACTGGGACATGAGGACACAAGGCAGCTGGTCACAGTAGCTGCAGTCAGGAAACAGTGAGATGTGTGCTGGGTTTCTGGTCAGTTTTTAATTTTGACTTTTTAAATTGTATTTAGCCTGGGGCCACTGTCCACGGGATGATACTTTTCACATCCAGGGTATTTCTCTCCATGTAGGACAAACTCCTCCGGAAACCCCTTCAAGAGACACACGGACAAGTTTATGTCCTACGTGATTCCAAGTCAGGTCAAGTTGATGATGGTCAGTAACCATCACAGAACTCCTGAACCAGCACTACCACAGCCACATAGTCACCAGCATCCCAGAGATCCTGCACCAGCACTACCACAGCCACATAGTCACCAGCATCCCAGAGACCCTGCACCAGCACTACCACAGCCACATAGTCACCAGCATCCCAGAGATCCTGCACCAGCACTACCACAGCCACATAGTCACCAGCATCCCAGAGACCCTGCACTAGCACTACCACAGCTACATAGTCACCAGCATCTCAGAGACCCTGCACTAGCACTACCACAGCTACATAGTCACCAGCATCCCAGAGACCCTGCACTAGCACTACCACAGCCACATAGTCACCAGCATCCCAGAGATCTTGCACCAGCACTACCACAGCCACATAGTCACCAGCATCCCAGAGACCCTGCACTAGCACTGCCACAGCTACATAGTCACCAGCATCACAGAGACCCTGCACTAGCACTGCCACAGCTACATAGTCACCAGCATCACAGAGACCCTGCACTAGCACTGCCACAGCTACGTAGTCACCATCAGCAAGCTAGTTCTTGATACCAACAATTACCGCCAATATTCTCATGGCAAGTCAACACTACCTCTACTCAGCATTTCCAAGATCTACTCATCTTCCTCATTACAAGTCACTGCTGTCATTCCACTCTCTGCCATCACAGAGTAGAAAGTAGACATCTCTACTACTCAAAGCATGAACACCATTGTGACCACCATTCTAATGATTGACACCTTGATTAAAACCCTAACTACTACCAGCAACAGCGCCATCGTTATTTCCATCTTTAAACAAATCGTCACCATCATTGTCACAGCATCACCACATACACAACAGTGTCTACTGCTACTGCAACCATGACCACCATCACATGGCCGCCATCACATGATCGCCATTGCCACTATCACCACTACTGTAATAGAATCCTTAGTACACATGTACTGTCAGTACCATGACTACTACTAGTACTGTATCCACACCCTTCCTCCTCAGCATGCTCCCAAAGCCTGGTGTGTGTGTTTTATAAATCTTAGAATAATGTGTACATTTTGTACTGAGTAGTTACTGCCTCAAAAAAAAAAAAAAAAGGACACAGACTTGTTCGTTTATGCATCTCTTCACACAGCAATGGCGTGAGTCAAGGCATTAATGAACTCTTCAATGAGTACTATAAGGAGAGATCATATATGCTCCCCCCCATTGTGTAATGAAGGATATTTTTACTATGTAGCCCTGTTTTAAAGATGAAGACTCTGGGGTTAAATAACTTACCCAAGGCCACAATTAGTAAGTGGCTGGACTAAAGCACGGAGCCAGTCACTGGACTCCAGGGTCATTGTTACTAATTACCACAGTGTATTTTGTCCCAGCTTTTCCTGATGTTTCTAGCTGTGAGAGAGATCACAGAGGAAAAGTAGATACCTCTGGGGAACCTCAAAATCTCAGGAATGTGGCTTGCCTAGGTCCTGATTGGGCAGCTTGACAACTGAATTGGCTATGTCCTGACAATGCCCTCCTTTAAAAAAAAATCCCCACTTCTCAGGGGACATGTTCAAGCCTAGGTTAAAGGTTGATTGTTCTAGCTTGTTACTAATGAGCTTCCTGTCTTCAAAGAAGAAAACAAAGGCTCTCCAATAAACACAGCTAAACAGCTGATTCCCAAGGTCTGAAATGCCCAGAACTCCTAAGGGAGTTGAGTTCGAGTGTGTGCTCCTCACACGGGCCAGAATAATGGCAGGAAGCTGTCAAGGAGCCTGATGTGTGGGAGGACTGCATTCACACCACAGGGTTGGGCCTCTGATGCTGCCAGAGAAGCACCACCCCTGGACTCCATGTGACCAGCAGTGGACTCCACTAATGCCTTCAAAACATCCCCTCCCAGTTCCAGCACTGCTAGAGCTAGCAGGAGGAATCTGCAAAAGACATCGTGCTCAAGAATTCTGTGTGTGTGTGTGTGTGTGTGTGTGTGTGTGTGTGTGTGTGTGTACCACCTACCTAGTTTTATTCTGAGGCAGGGTACCCACTGGCCTGGAACTTGTCAAATAGACTAGGCTGTCCAGTAAGCTTCAGGGATACATTTGCCTCTGCCTTCCTAGTACTTAGATTACAAGGGTGCCACTGCTCTCAACTTTTCTTTCTTCTCCTCTTTCCTGCCTACTTTCTCCTCCTCCTCTTCCTCCTCCTCCTTCTTCTTTTTCTTCTTCGTCTTCTTTCCCCTTCCCTTCTCTCCCCTTCCCCCTCTCCTCTCCCTCTCCCTTCTCCCTCCTCCTTCTCCTCCTCTTCTTCTGTGGGTTCTAAGGATCAAACTCAGGTCCTCATGTTTACATGGCAAGTACTCTACTGACCGGGACATCTTTCCAGTCCTCCTACTATATGTGTATACACACACACACACACACACACATATGCTTTATTATAAAGACCTTTGCGATTAAAAACAAAACTAAACAACACACATACAAAACAAACAAAAATAAAACCAAAACAGCATCCATCAAGATTGGCCAGACCCAAAGTCTGTACATTGCTGCTTCTTTTAAGTCAAGAAATGTAGCCAAGGTTTCCATCCACACTGACCTTACACAGCTTTGCATTCTGAGGGAGACACGTGGGAAGCTGTGAGCCCACTGTTTCCCCTGCCCTTCTGGGACCCTGTAATATTTTCATTTATGGGCGTTAACTGTATGCTACCTGCCACATTCAGTATTTCTCTTCATTGTATCAGCTGATCTCCTGACAGCCCAACTAACCACGTGTGAGAACAATAATGAAACTGGTGAAGGGAAGAGGAGGAGAGTAATGGAGAGGGGTAGGGAAGAGGGGGAAGGGAAGGAAGAGAGAGGGAAGATGGAGGAGGAAAGGTGGGTTGAAATCAAGAGGTTTGGGCTCTGCTCTAGACTCTGTCCCTGAGACATGATTCAAGTCTCTTCACTCCCATCTCTGGGCCTCTGTTTCTGTGGTTACAAAAGACTGGAGAAACTTTCCATTAAGGTCTCAGCCAGCTCTGGTATGCAGGGAACCCACTGTCTCGTAGGCGAGACAGGACCAGGCTATGTTCTATTCCCTGTGATCTGGGGCCTACCGAGCAGGAGGGTATGCACATAAGCTTGTACACTTGGAAAGGCAGCTGCAGTACGAGGAGGAGGAGAGAGAAAGGGTGGTACAGAGTTGCCAAAGGATGCCACCAATTCTCCTTCCCTTAGAGTAGAGAATTTGGCAACCCTCAGGCTGTTGCTATTTGGCCTCAGACTCCTGCTCTTTCTGCTTCTATCCCCCAAGGGCTACTGTTACAGGTAAGTGCCTCGAGCCCAGCTTTATCAGAATATGTCTTAGATGAAGGAAGTGTACTTAGGAAGATGAGGAGCCAGGTTTGGAAGGCAGCTAGCCAGTCACCCTTCCTCTGTTCTGCACTGCACAGATCGCACCTTGACACACCCGTGGTACACCACCCGTTGCTCGGACTCCAGCTCAACCCTCCTGTTTTTCATCTTCATGTTCCTACAGTCTCCAGCTACTGCCTTCTGGCTACTATCCCTGGGCCCTTGCACAGTGTCATGCAGACAGTGTCATGCCCAGAGTTCTAAGTGACAGAAGGACACCCCTTGGCTCTCAGGTCCTCCTCTGGCTAACACTTTGTCAGCCAAATAGGAGGGGCAACTTTCTCTAAATGGAACACCAGTGCCCCATGCATGTACTAAGAGTTTACTCTTCTGGCTGAAACTCAGGAAGGTGGAACAGTGCAGGATGCTGGAAGTTAAGTGCCTGCTTAGTCAATCACTTATCTCTAAGTACCCAGTGACTTCCAGGATGGGGTGAGATACCTTGAAGAGTTTTAAAATAATGGCTGAGAGGTGACTCTGGAGGAAAGAAAGACTCCTTCCATCTAGGAGGTTTAGGGATGCAGATCAAAGTATGGTACTAAGGAAGAGGCTCCCCTAAACAGTATGAACCCCTGGATTTTCTCTGAAACCTCAACCAGTGGAACTGATGTGCACAATAGGTATGGAGCTGGTAACCATGTACAGGATTAAGCCAGGAGGAAGCTGTCGCATGTGCAGGTTAGATATAACCATAGGGAGGCAGAATGGAACAGCTAAATATGTAGAAACTACTTGGCTGTGCTGCACCCCATCTGGAGGAAGACAAGGAAACGTAGAGGATGATCATATTTAAATAAATCCCAACACAACAAGAAGCTCACAATGGGAATGGGGTGTAGTCCACTGGCTAAGGGGTTTGCCTAGCATGCACAAAGTCCTGGGTTTGACCACCAGTGCTACACAAAACAGCTGTGGTGGTACATGCCTGCAATCCCAGCACTCAGGAGGTAGAGGCAAAAGGATCCAAAGTCCAAGGTCATCCTAACTACACAGTGAGTTCTGGGCTCTCCTGGGCTTAATCGTTCCCCATCTCAAAATAAAGGGAGGAGGAAGATCAGGAGATATTTGAAAAGCTATATTACTGCCACTCACTGAGAAGAGAGATCAGAAATGGCGACTTTTGCTGGATCTACTATGTCAGAATCTTTAAGAACCTAGAAGACCTGTATGCAGATTCCATTTTAAGAATCACTACTGCCAGGCAGTGGTGGCACATGCCTTGAATCCCAATATTCAGGAGACAGTGGCAGGCAGATCTCTGTGAGTTCAAGGCCAGCCTGGTCTACAGAGTGAGTTCCAAGATAGCCAGGGCTACATAGAGAACTGTCTCAAAAAATAAAGGGAGGGAGGGAGGGAGGGAGGGAGGGAGGGAGGGAGGAAGGAAGGAAGGAAGGAAGGAAGGAAGGAAGGAAGGAAGGAAGGAAGGAAGGAAGGAAGAGAGAATTATTGCAATGGAATTGTTTCCATGGAGATCTGAAAGTAGACATCCTAAGCTTAGCAGGCCTATAGCCTCTGTCCCACTCCCACCCATCCCCACCAGATCATTGCTGGACCATGGAGCAGCCCCTAAAGTAGATGATGGGAATGACTATGCACCAGTAAAACTGCATTTGTGGATTCTGAAATGATAATCTCTTACAGTTTTTGACATAGCATAGAATATTTTTGGGGACTGAAGAGATGAGATGGCTGTGTGGATAAGGTGCCTGCTGGGCATGCATGTGTATATAAATTTGAATCCCCAGTACACGTGTAAAAAACTGGATGGGCTCAGAGGCGCATGTTTGTAACTCCACAACTGGGAGCAGAGGTAAATGGATCCCAGGGGATGCTGGCCAGACAGCACAGACAAAACAATGGCCTCCAGGTTCAATGAGTCTCTGTCTCAAGAAAACATGGCAAGCAGGAGATGAAGACACCAATGTCTACAAACATAGGTAAGCACACCCATCACACACACACTCACACAGACACACATATGCATATGTGTTTTCTTCTTTTGCTTGTTTACAACCATATAAAAATGCATGAAGCATTCTTAGAATTGTCCCTCAAGCCAAGTGGTGATACTGCATGCCTTTGATCCCAGCACTCAGAAGGCAGAGGGAGAGGGGAGAAGGAAGGGGAGGGGGAGAGGGAGAGATTAAATAGATGAGAGAGAGAGAGAGAGAGAGAGAGAGAGAGAGAGAGAGAGAGAGAGAGAGAGAGAGAGAGAGAGAACAGACCTTAAAATCACAACTTCTGTGGTGGCAAAGCAAATCTATGAACCCCTGAAGCCAAATGAGCAAACCCATTCAGGCAAAGGTCTCCTTGAAATGCCTGTGAATGGAGGGTTAGCCATGTCCACCAGAGTCCCCCACTACCCATTGCTTTATACTTGAATTAGAATAAGCATGCATAGGCTGCCTTACAATCAAAAGCCCACCGTATAGAACTGTGAACATCCCTTTTCTGGTGTGCATCTGGGCTACAAAACCACCAGTCTCTTTCAAACCCAAAAGTGATTCTTAAAGCAGTAGCTCCCTATTTTCTTTACATATACTTTCTTCTTTATAAATTACTTGAGAATAAAGTTTTAGCTATCAACATAAGATCTTAGAAGCCACTAGACTCTACATTTTATGGAATTACACCACATTGAAATTCATAAATTCTCCCACCTCCGTGACAGTGGCATTCACCTTATAATACAGTTCCGTAGGGTCCCAGCACCCTTACCCCCAGGCCACATTTTCCCCTCTTAGCCAAGCACAAGGCAGGAAAATGGTGAAATGGGGGCTTGATGGCGTTACAAGCTAAGCTAGCCCGTTCCTGTTTCCATGGAAAGTAACAGGAGGTGTGGGGCTCCTAGGTGAGAGTAGAGAGTGTTATGACTTGAGAGGCAGAAAGAGACTCTAAGATCCAAGACCTAGATGGGTGTTCTATAAACAGAGAAACTGCATCTCAACTGAGAATCATGGCACAGAGGGGCCACCATCTTCACAATGAGCCCTAAGCCAGCCAGCTCCCTGCAACAGTGTGCACCACAGACAAAGCCCTGAGGTGGGGCACGGGTCACAGAAACTGAGTGCATTGTATTCTTGGTACAATTAATAAGCAAGAAGTATAATGAATCTGAGATTGGCTCCCACAGAAACTAATGATATGGGGTTTGGAACATGCACTCAACACGGCTCTTTTGGTTCAAAGCCCAGTGTGCCATAAAGATCATCCCTGGTTTGACTTGGACCTCTTCAGAGGTCTTCCTGAAGACTAGAACTTCTTGCTTCCTTCCCAGATTTCAGCCAGGGAACTGAATCTACCTATTTATGCCTCACAGTACCCCTCATGCCCACACAGCATAATGATGGAGGGGAATGTCTCTGAATACACTGAAGTCTACCTGAGCCAAATCATGTGTGTAACAAGGCAAAATTAGAGACAAGAGGTTCTTAACTGAATCAGGCTCCCAAGCCTTAGGTAACCTTTATCCCTGACTTGCCCTAGCAGCTGGCACACAAGCATCCATGGCACGCATCTCCGTGAAGAGCAGGAGAAGCCCAAGGAATGTTCAGAGAACATCAGGTGATGTTCTTAAAAGGCATCTCTGATACTCTTAAAAGGCATCTCTCTAACGCAGAGCAATGGCCCATTCACACCCTCTGTGCTGCTGGGCTCTCCTGAGTGGAAAGGTGGTGGGATCCAGCGAAAAGCTTCTGCAGAAAGAAGGAGAAATCAATTGGCACTGTGTCCTTCTCTAGCCTTAGCCTCGTGCAACCAGCAGGGAGCTTCCAGAGAGCTCTAGAGTATCTGTGTCTTTGCACCAAAAAGAAAAAGAAGATGGAAAAGGAAGTGGAGAGAAACTGAAATAAAGGCCTGGTATTGAACACACCTCTCCCCGTAACTACATTCTCCATTGCTCATTTTATTAAACATCTGCAGCTCATATTTCAGGGAAAGTGTGTGTGTGTGTGTGTGTGTGTGTGTGTGTGTGTGTGTGTTTTTAAAAACTTGCCCTCAGGGCCCTCCCCAGGTAGTCATTCATTCTCTCAGCACATTACCCATGACCCTCCTTCCCTCCCCACCCCAATCTCTACCCTCTTAATCTCACTAGGAAACACTGCTGGGCGGTGATTGCAAGTGCCTTTATCTGCTTCAGTAATGTGTATCCCAGAGTGCCTCGGAGCCTGGATCTGCCCGCTTCCAGCCCTCAATGCCAAGCAGAATAATGACCAGTGTGGAGCCACTCCAACAGCCACAGAAAGGAAGCGTTAACACAATGGCTTACCCACAGTGCTCACATGCACCACCAGGAGTTTTCTCCTTCCCAAGCCAAGCTCCCAGATCCACACAATTCCCACGCCTTTCAGTGGAGGTGAAGTTAGGGCCAGGCCCTTAAATGTCTCTTTTATAATATTTTATTTTTATAAATGTGATAGACTGACTGTCAGCTCATTGTGCTAGAAAGAGACCTACTAGCTATAGAAAAGAGAGTGTGGATTTTAGAATCACAGGATGTGGGTTTAAATCTCCTGTTCTCTTCTTCCTCTGTGGCCACAAGACATTGTTGTAATTTCGAGCTCCAGCTTCACGCCTGAAAGTAGGACCAAGAATATATGCCACTGTCCTTCTATGGAGATCAAAAAGGATAATGCATGAATGACACCTGACCAATGATGGTTCCAGGGGCTGGGTGATGTGCCAAAGCCTAGAAATGCCAACTGCAGAGTGGAGTTGAGAATGTGAAAGGGTAACCCACAGAAAGAGGAAAAGATTAGCAAACAACAGTAAGGAATTAGAAGGCTTTTTTTCCCTAGGTTTTGCTTGTTGGTGAGTTTGAGGCAGGGTCTCACTATATAGCTCTGGCTGTCTTGGAACTTCCTCTGTAGACCAGGCTAGCCTTGAACTCACAGAGCTCTCCTACCTCTGCCTTGCAAATGCTGGCACCACCAAGCCTGGCTGTAGAATGCTTGTGATACAGCAAACAAAAAGACAGGTGAGGGGGAAGGACTTGGGGCGACATCTTGACTTCCATCTCCTTAAGGATCAGTGATTCTGTGTGATTCTGTGTGTCATTGCTGGATGAAAATCACTTGCTTTATTCAGGGCATGTGACTCCCAGACAGGCTCTTCTGCCACTGCTCTCTCTGTACCAGTCAGGGCCACTGGTTAAGTCACCATAGTCCAGCACTTAGGCTGCACTAATAACCTTGAAATCCCTGGTATTGACCCATGGCACCACAAGGAGATATACAAGTGACCTGTCAATCAACACACGAAGAGATGCTCAATGTCACTGTTCACTAGGGAAATGCAAACCAACACCATAAGATACCCTTTACAACTTCTGCGATAGAGCGATCCAAAAGGCAACAGGGAGGGGCAGCAAGACCCTGGAGAAACTGGAGGCATTTGATGCCCCTGGTAGCTATGCGCAGAGCTGTAGCAGCTTTGGAAACAGTCCGGCGGCTCCTCAGACTGACCCAGCAGTGTCACTCCTGCGTACACACCCAAGCAAAATGAAACCACGTCCTCAAAGACAAGCTGGCAAGAGATCAGAGTAGCACTGTGCCTAAGAGCCCCAAAGCAGAAACAACTCAAACGCCCTTCAGTGAATGAAGGAATGAATAAGGCATGCCAATTATACAAAGAAACACATCCTTCCATCATAACAAAAGTCCTGGTTTGCTTCTCCATGGCTGTGATAAAACAATGACTAAAGCACCTGGAGGAGGGGAGGGTTTCCTTGACTTATAGGACACTGTCAATCATCTAAGGGAAGTCAAGACAAGAACCTAGAAGCAAGAAATGAAGCAGAAGCCACTGAAGGATACAGCTTACTGATTTGCTCTTCAGGGCTTGCTCGGCTCCCTTTCTGATACAATCCAGTACCCCGTGCCCATGGGTGGCACCACCCTTGGTGGCCTAGGCTGCTCCCACTTATCAAGAAACACCCCACAGAAATGTCCACAGGCTAAACTGATGGAGGAGACTCCCCAGCTGACAGTTCCTCTTCCCAGCTATGTCTAGTTTGTGTCACGAAGGAAATTCCTAGACTGGAGAAAACTGCTCACAGGTTAAGAGTGCATACTGCTCTTGCAAAGGACCCAAGTTCAGTTCCCAGCACCCATCTGAAGAGGTTTACAACAGCCTTGTAACTTCTGCTCCAAGGGATTTGACGCCCTCTTCTGGCCTCCCTGAGCACCTGCACTCACATGCACATAACCACACACATACTCATGTTTTCTCAAACCATGCTACAACACAGATAGCTGCTGAAGCATCGCACTAAGTGGACAGAGCCAAGATGCCAGATACCCACTACCATCTGAGTGCACTCCATGAGCAACCTACAGAAAGGTAACCCTACAGAGACTATAATGTTATTTCTTTGGACTATCAGCTCCTGAATAATGACATGGAGAGTTATATTTATTTATAATAGCTCAGACCTTAGCTTATTTGTTCCCATTAGTTCTTATAACTTAAATTAACCCATTTATATGAATCTATGCTTTGCCATGTGGCTCGCTACATCCCCTCAGTTTTATATGTCCAGCTTCCTCTGTGTCTGGCTGAGGAATCCTCCCGTCCCTCTTTCCCAAAGTTCCTATCTCTGCTGGAAGTCCTACTTGTACTCTTCTCCTTTGCCAGAGGCCATCAGCTTCTTATTGAGCCATCAGAGAGCATTGGAGAGAGTGTTTGCAAGATATGATGGAGCCATTATTTGATGCACAAAAAGATCACTCCAACCAGAGACATTGATTCTGTGGTTGCCTAGGAAGAGGGATAAAGAGAACCAGAGTGGAGACGGACTCTCTTTGGGATTTGTAATATGTTCTAAAATTACAGTGTTGACAGATATACAATGTCGTGTCCTAAATCCCAAGTCTTAGGTTCTTCTCAGACTGAAGAGAATCCCCAGGCCCTGGACCCAAGCATGCCATCCAAGTCATGCATCAAGCCCGCACATCATAGACAAGGAAAGGGAAGAAAGTGTGTCATCAAGTCCTAAGAGGTTCAAAGCCATGCTGGAGGCAGAAGGACACATGGAGGGTCTTGGTCACTCATTGTTGAAGAAAACTGTGATAGTGCTTTTATCCTGGCTCTATGATGGTATATGTGTGGAGGCAAGAGGAATGAACTTACTTCATGTAAGAGTGTGCTCAGTTAAGGGGTCAGTAAAATGCTTAGGGCACAAGCGTGAGTTCTGATCCCCAGAACTCAGGTAAAAAGGGAGCTGCAGCAATGCGTGTCTCTAATCTCAGAGCTGGAAAGGCACTGGTGAGAAGCAGTTTGTGGCTTGTGGCCATGGCCAACCAGTCCACTGTGATCAACGCAGTCATCCAGGTCCAAGAGAGAGATGCTGTCTCAAACATTCAGGTAGGGATCTAGAAAAAATAGTTCAATGGATAAAGACATTTGTGGCTTAGCCTGAAGACCTAAGATGGGCTGTCCTCTGACCTCCATATGCACACCATAGCATACGTGTCCAGTGTATACACACACATACACACACACACACACACACAGAGAGAGAGAGAGAGAGAGAGAGAGAGAGAGAGCAGACAGAAAGACAGACAGACAGACAGAGACTAACTCTGTGGAGCCCACAGCGAAAATTATTTCCATTTCTCTGAGCAATGCCTGCGTATTATAACTACAGTCTTCATTTTACTAAGCTTGCTGCTTACCTCTTATGCCTACCTCTAGGATGCAGTCTTCTCCCCATCCCCAACACCTAAGCTAACAGAGCATGTAGCATGTGTAGGTGCTGTGCTCCCTGCTGACTATGGAGCAGCCCTGAAGGTCACCATCCTAGAGGAAGATGCTTGGAATAGAGGTGGTAAGCTCACAGGAGGTGCTGCAAGAGAAGCTGGGCATGGTAGCGCTCATAGGAGAATCCTGAGTTCAACCTGGGAACATAGCACATTTCAGACCAGCCTGGGCAATGAGGAGACTCTGTCACAATAAAACTTAATTAATTAATTAATTAATTAATTAAAATAAAAACAAATCCAACAAAGAGAGGTATGTCAATTATAATCTCTTTCCCCTTTCCAGCTTACTCCCCTTTTTTATGCACTGGCCAGGACATTCTTACCAGTTTCCTGACATTCTATCAAGGCTGGGAGATGCTGGCTGTGAAGCCAGTGTTTCTAGGCTGAGGCTGTGCCGTGTTGACCCTGCTGAGAGACTGCCACATTAAACAAAAGCATCTGGCACTTCAGGCAGCAGTGCAAGATCCACCTCCCTACAGCTCTGGATCATTTGAACTGGTTTAAGAAAAAACACAAAGGTCCAGATTCCCACAAAGACATTGAATAAGTTAAGCGAGGGAGACAAGAATGCCCGACTGATCTGGGGGGCTGCAGGGACCCCAGCCAAAATTCCCCCATCAAAGACACAAACAAAAAAAATCAATTTTGAATGGATTTGGACAAACAGTTCTGCCAGGACATTCCAACAGTGTCTAAATACCAGCGGCAGACATGGAGACTCAGTGGTCTCCTGAGGATCAACCCTGGGCTGCCAAGGCTGCCAAGGAAGCGTATGCCCTCAGCTCAGTCAGCCAGTCCCCTGCCTCTGGCTCCAAGACCTCCTCCATCAAGACTGGCTGGCAGCCTGAGTCACCATGATGCATGGCTTCACTCCACCTACTAGAATCATGGCAGCAGCCACCTCAAGGGCAGTTGGTTTTTTACACTCTTTCCTACTCTGCAGAGAAACAGACATGACTCACTTGTGCCCAGAAGAAACAAGCCAGGTTTTTTTCCCTTAAAGCTCAGAGCACCTGATGGTTAAGAAAACATAATGTTGCTTCCACTGTGCCCTTAATTCCATGCCTCATTAGCTGTGGGATACTACGAACATCCCCAACTCTACATCACTACAGCCCTGCATGGAGAAAGAGGCATTGCTGGAACAAAATGACAGGGGTGTTTGCTCTCTGATGTTAACTCCAAAAGTTCTATCATGTCTGCTGCCATGCAGCCCTCCTCAGGGATAAGGGGGAAATTACATTGATGATGTCTGCAGTCAATCAATGATGTCTGTCATGGATCTAGAAAGAAGACTTCCAGAGAGTTTGCCACCTTGGTCAAGACTCCCCATTAAGCAGAGGAGGAATTTTCCTATTTCATGGCCGTCAATACCAAGGCTACCAGAAGGAGGGCTGAGCATAGATGGAGCTCTGTCTTAGGCTGGGCTCTTCAGCTCTTCCTTTCAGTCACTGAGGAAGTGAGATATTCCTCTTAGTCTGGAGCATCCTGTGTCTCAGAAGAGGGTGATGTGGGAAAACTCTGCTAATTAATGTTGAAGTCTACCATTGTCCAGATAGCCTCTTGGGGGTCAGTGCAATATGGAGGACTCCCTTCACTGGGAGATCTTCTCCTTTTCTGATCTTCTCTAGAGAGTTCAAAAAAAACCCACACTTCTACCTGTAGAATGTCACATACCCTTGGTTAAGATTACAGGTTCAACTTCCTTTCTCCTGATATGAATCCATTCTTTCGGCTAGCACCTGAGACTCCTGAAATGCTTCCCCATGCTAACGTAGCATTGTGGTACCCTAAGCCTTCAGCCAATGACCTTTGCCCATCCTGGATATTTCTAGCCCCTCCCCATCCCCCAAATTATATAAGCCAAGTAAAGTTGATCTGCCTCCCCGAAGATCCCAGTGCTCCTTATTCACCATTCGGACTCACAGTTTCTGAACCTACCCCTTCTTCTTCCCACCCCTACCCTACCCCATCCCCTCCCCACCCCCACCCTTCCCCTCACCTCTCAGCCCCACCCCCACCCCCATCTCTCACCTCTGCTCCCTTTGCCTGGGTGGACCAATATCTACCAACCACCCACAAGGGCAGGGAGACTCACAGATGAAGAGAGGAGGAAGAAGGAAAGGCTTCCATTGATCTAGGAAAACGAAGCATCCAGATTCATCTCCGTTTGAAGAGAAGCTGGGGGAGGGGGGGCAAGGGTGAAAGCCCCAACCAGAGCCAGCTGCGATGCAGGAGCATCCCTTCCGCAGACAGACCTAGACCTAGACAGAATGGTGACGAAAGGGTGCAAGAGAATTTGGGGGAGCCAGGAGCCTTGTCCTCCATTATACACTGTCAATGGGAAGAAATAGGCATCTTGTCTACATAGCTATGGGCTGGGGGAAAGCAGTATTTTTAACTTTGGATAAATAAAACCATCTCTCAAACAAAACTTTGGTGTATGGTGATCAAGGTAGGAAAGGTCTGGTTGTGTAACAATCCAACCAGGGGGAAATCCCCTCAGACCTACAAGGAACCGCAAATTGGATCTGAACTTTCAAAACAGGTTCTGTTTTATTTTGTTGGTTGGCTGACTGTGCTTCTTGTAACACAAAAACAATAACAAGAAGCCTGAATCACGGGACCTGATGCTATCTGCTAGGTTTGGCCCTGTTTCTACAACCTCCCTGCCTGTCTGTGTCTGAGTAAAAAGAAACTAACAACTGTGTTATTCTGGGTTGGGAAAAGCACATTCATCCCCATTAGCAGATTAGCAGATTAGCTGGCTTCCAGGAGCCCGCCCTGTGGAAGCAGAGAAAGGAAGTTCTCATTTCAGGGGAGGGACGAGGGTCAGAGAGGTCCTGAATGAGAGGAAAGAAAGTCAGACATCTCAGTGTGCTTGGAATCAAGGGACAATTTGGGGCTTCTGTGTGGTGGGCAGGGTGAGGAAAGGGCCTAACCTACTAAGAGACCTAGAAGAAGGACGGGTATTGTGGATGAAAACCCTGTCTCCATGTTATCAAGAACCAGCCCACAGCTCACAATCTCTCATCCTGTGGACTCCCTTGGCTACATTTTGGGGCGCCTGTTAGGAAGGTTTCAACTTGTTTGTGCGTGGAGATTATAGCTACCTTCTCTCTCTCTCTCTCTCTCTATATATATATATATATATATATATATATATATATGTATATATATATATATATACATATATATATATATATATATACACACATATATATATATACACATATATATATATATGTATATATATATATATATATATATATATATATATAA